>NC_137603.1:20571487-21011487 GCF_963280865.1 Gymnoscopelus braueri | reverse complement strand
GCTCGTTAGCTTTAAGACCAGATTCTTTCTTGACCATTAGTAACTCCTGATCTCTTCCACAGTCAGCCCTACAAGGACTGCCTTTGCTCCATGCTACTTTGGACCCTCTGCTTAATCTCCTTTGTGGTGAAAACTTACCTAAGTTATTACTCGGCTCTTGGAGCCTGTACCTTGGTTCTTTTGAATAAAAGACACTTTAGTTTACTTAAACTACGTCTCCTTTGTTTGTGTTCTGCATCTGGGTTCACTCACTCTGCCTTGACATTGGCTAAGATTTGACATCTAAAGTTTGCAGGAGTGGCCCATTTGAACAAAATGCCGCAAATCATGTACGCAGCGTCCGATTGCGGTGAAACTTTGCACGCACAATCGCACTACGTTGAGGAACAAATGTCACCCTTTTAACTGCCCTATTATAGCACCACCAGGAGGCCAATTTTTGCAAAACATTCATTTTTACACATTATCTCTATAGTCAAGTGATCAAGACGGATCTGTCCAAATTTTCATAATCCATCCTGATTAATTACATGACCTGGCAGAGACCTGTGCTCCGAGCAGAACTTTTTCTAGTTGTGTGTGCAATTATTATTTATGTACTCAGCTTACAGCCTACTGTACGCAATAACATTATTAGAACTTGGGAAGTCTTGGGAAATGTAGAAAACAATATTTTCTGACTAATTTAGGGAACCATTTTATTGTCTCCATAACCCAGGTTTTTTTTCCCTGACAAAGCCTTTAAGAAACACTAAGTCGCAAAGAAGATTGCAAAAAGAAAAATGCCTATATTTCTCAACAGACTGTCCAATTTTGGAATTAAACAAAGGCATAGTTAGTGCCCAACTTCTAATGGACCTGTAAGACGTTTTGTTCTTGCAGCAGTCTAGCCATGTATATAAAAGAACACCCACTCACATTCAGCTGTAATTCAGTGATGGCCGAGCTCATCTATTAAGATGTATTACACCCACCAGGGACAAAGTGTCTGCTGAGGTCGGGGAGAAGCGGAAAGCCTTGTCTCTCACTGCAGACCAACATCCAAATAAGCATTTCAGAATCACTTAGAGAGATTAAAATGGCAGAGAAAAGAAAGGAGTGGGTTGGGGAAGTAGTGGTGGAGGGGGGTTAAGGCCTTTACAAGAGGAGTAATCTAGTTCCTCTCTGCTTGACTGTTGACTGTTGACATGATTAGATACATCTCGTTCCATTATGCATTTTCCCATTTTTGCGTTGCATATTTCCCAGGGGGATTTGAAACATGGCTAATAGCTTTTTAAGCAGCTCACTGTCTGGAACACTTATGGCCACTGGTAGTTAGTAAGACATGGATGGACGCATGAAGATAACACACTGTCTGTCTCTATGTCAGTCTATCTCTCTCCTACATTGTCATATCTCCAGTATCTGTCTCTATTCAACATCCTCTCTCATTTCCTCACTCCTCTATTCTCTTCCTCTCACCCACTCACTTCTTTCACTTTTGTAACTCTTAATACTCAGCCTAGAAGGTAGACCTTGTAGGTCCCTCAGTAACACTGATTAAGGGAGGAAAGGATCACACTAAGGGCCCTATATCTTGCGCGTCGCCTTTTTTGGCATTTTTTACTATTTCGTTTTAAATTGTTCAAATAGCCGATCTACAAGCTCACAATTTGTTGATGTAAATCGGCTATTTTAACTATTTTAAAATGTTTTTCAAAATACAAAAAAATTGCATGCATAAGGGGTAAGGCAGCGCACAAAATAGGGCCCTAGGTGTATTAAAATGAACTACATGCACTTCAGCAGTACACTGCTCTTTCTGCACTGGTTCAATTCTTAGCTCAAACCAGAGTGGCTTGCACTGGTTCAGTACCTCCTGATACTGTACAAACCCCTACAAGGTGCTAGTTCCAAACATGTACCACAGAAAGCACATGAAAGCAACACTAACCTTTTGTTTAAATGAAATGTTCGAATTGTATCTATTGGTTGCTTCTTCTTTTATTTTAACATTGTGTCATTCAACCCCCCAATCAACCCCATGTGTGCAAGCCGCCCCGTGATGGGATCGTTGGCATAAATGCACAACATGGTTTAATCACCAATCACAAAACAAATCACAACATCTGTGTACAATAAAACATGTATTTATTGCTGAGCCCTTAACCTTCCATTTGCTACTGGTTCGAATATTCTAACGTAAATTATGCCAAAACAAGACCAGGAGACCTGGTTCTGCCAGACCCAGAAGGAACAAATTCCTAGTAGGCAACACACCTACAAACCACTTTATAAGTGAAAAGTATAAATCATTTTAGGCATTTTGTGTGTGTGTGTGTGTGTGTGTGTAGCATTTTGTGTATAGGGGTATTTTGGTTGTAGATTTGTGTATAGGCTAGACCAGCAAACCTTCCAGTGATTACATTCACCTGTCCCTTGTCAGTCAGTGCAGACCTGCTCGGTTGCCCCTGGTGGTTGAAATCTGAAGCGTTCCTGAATGGCTGGGGAGGAAAAGAGGGACAGACCGACCGGCCGACAGACAGACCGACAGACCGACAAAGCCTCCTGTAGGCCGACCCCCTGGGTCTGGCAAAAAAACTGTGTGCCAACAAACAACTCTGCACCTGTTTTCCTTGTATCATGTCGCAGCTCCTCATATACATTTACATACATTTTCTTTAAAAGTTTTTGCTAATACACTTACAGTACATCTTTTGACCAAAACTCATACAAATTGATTATCTCTGGAGTCATGTGATCAAGATGTATCAGTCAGATTTTTCCTATTCCATTCCGATTGGTTATGACTGACTGAGTTTGTTTTTTTGTTTGTTTTTAGTGGTACTTTTGTGATACACTAATACACTAACAAACATTTGTAACTTTTGTAATATGCAAAACCTTTTGTCTTTTTCAATCTGAAGGTAAATTGTCAGTTTTGGATGGTTTGGAAAATGTTTTACATGTATTCCATGGCTACATATTGCTGTTGCTCCGGTTCAATTTGCTTCAAAAGTTGCCCACGTATTCTCACATTGATGTCAAATCATGTTCATAACACAGCATGATGAATACACAGTATACTATCTACACTATACGACTCCTCAATCACCCACTCACTACCCAATTAAGAATGTATTATAAGAGTTAAGCATGTATTTATGACTAACGAGCGGTTAACAAATCATGATTTCCTGAATGACTGAGTGCAACGTCGGGCCTCTGTGGAAATAAAACCGAGTTACAGCAACTTGACGGCTGTATTTCATAACCACCCGGTCGCAGCAGGTACAATAAACACTGATTTAACTCCCCGCCGGAGCCCGCCAACGTGTGCGCTTGCAACGCAATCACTTATCACGCCCTGTATCCATCTCCTGCAGCAAAACAAGCTGCACAATAAGCACAATAAAGAGTCATAAACTGAAAGAGACATTGATTTGTTGCCTGGCTGGCAGCTGTGCCAAGGGAAGTCATAATGAAGGAAGACAATGGAATGAAAATGAGAGGGAGAGAGAGAGAGAGAGAGAGAGAGAGAGAGAGAAAGGGAGGAGAAATAATGGCTGTTATAATTAGCATTAGCATGCATCAAAACATCTTATGTTGAAGTCTCTCATCATGCTAATTGTGGGTGAGCCTGCAGAGGAGGCTGCTCAGTGTTGACAAGGGGAGATTGTCTTCCAAGGAGACCCAAGGAGAGGACTCACACCTCTCTGTCTTGCACTCACATTCAACAATGGTAGATGACATTGACAGACAGACAGACTATCTAGTGTCCACATTATTGTACAGGGCAGCGAGTGCCAGAGAGTGCAAGGAACTTCTTTTCAGATGTGTGTCCGATGTAGCCTAACAATCATTATGAATGACCTTGCCCCCACCACTAAAAAGAAAAAGAATAGTCCGCACAGACAGCTGTATGCTCCGATAATGTTTAATTGTGCAACAACACTGTTTCGACGACACAGTTTCCTCAGGCCACCTGAGGAGTTTTCTTACAGATAGGCTATGGTATATATTTCAGTGAGACCTTTTCTCCAGTCTTCCTGATGGTTTTGAGCCTTTCATTGGTTTGCTTCACAAACTTCCAAGATACAGAAAAGTCACAAGGAATAGTCGTTTCCATGCTGGTATTCAGAGCACATGGAAATCTTTCCATATCAAATTAATTCAAATATTGAAGCCTAAAAACTCAGTGATATTCATTCTTGCAAAGGGGTAGCAAGCAACATTTGAGAGTACCTCTGACATGGAAGTTCATTTAAGAAAGTGGGGAGAAGTGAAAGAGAAAGCAGCATAAATTCTTATCAGAAATACTTCACTTCAATGGAATTTAGACTTTAACTCGAAAAGGGCACTCCTTTTAGGTCTCCGGGGTGGTATTGCGACAGACGATGCAACTTTGCACGTTTGTGGCACCCACCATGAGTGAGTGAAAGTATTTGTTGCAGGCGCGCTCTATAGAGGCCCCTCAACATGCTATTCCAATTTGGGTATGATTGGTCGTTCAGGACATACTGTATGCCTGTATGCGTATTCGTAAGAAATAGGCCCTGCCCACAATTTAGTTAATCTAATTACAGGCAAACATATGGAGTACAAAAACCTTGTTTGACGGTCACTGTCACATGACGCATGAGAGCATTTTTAATCTGGTGAAAAAAAACATGAGCCTGCAATAAACTGTGATTTGTAGGTGCCCCCTACTCGTGGAAGTGAAATAGCTTTTGGCTCTGTGTTGTTTAGAGGCCCCTCAACTATATATTTTTTGCTAAATGGTCCTCTCCTGCAAAATGTTAAAGCTATTCGTAGCCAATCGGAATGGAATCTGAGAATAGAAAAACATGAAGATTCACCTGTACTGATGTGCGTGAGTTTTGGACAAAATATATACGAGTAATAGCAAAAGACGTTATAAGAAGGCATGTGCTGTCACGTGACCTGTCAGCTAATGACGGGAACCCCATTATGTTTTAGTTTCAGACATAAAATGTATATTGATTTACAAGCTCACAATGTGAAACATTTACAAGCTCACAATGTGAGACCATGAGCTTGTAGATTGGCTTTTTTTGTTTACAAATTGAACATTTGTGTGGAAAAAAGTACCTTTGTATAATTTGTGAAAATGTTCACCTATAATGACATGCAAAATAGGGACACCAGGTTGAAAGTGGCTACTAAAGCATGTATAAAATCATGAGGCCATTGATGCCCAACGTACAAGGACTTTCTGATTGTTTATGTGATGCTATGGCTCTCTTAATGGAATGACAATGGAATGACAAAACTGTTGTTTTTCGGGGGGGAAACAACAGAGTAGCTTCAATTCTCTGTCAGTGTCTCCGCCTTCCTGCTCTGGGCCACATCAATCATAAAGTTTAGGATTGTCAAACAGCATCTATGATGTGAGTGATCGATCAAGCTAACGATGCCTTGAATTACACCTCCAGAGAGGATGTCAGTGTCCTGAACACCGACGGAAGAGGAGATGAGATTTACAACAGCAGTATTTTAAGCTTCTAAATATTTGATGTGTTCATCTAGTCTAGAATACTAATAGATATAATGTGTGTGTGTGTGTGTGTGTGTGTGTGTGTGTGTGTGTGTGTGTGTGTGTGTGTGTGTGTGTGTGTGTGTGTGTGTGTGTGTGTGTGTGTGTGTGTGTGTGTGTGTGTGTGTGAGAGGGGGGGTTCCATCTGTTTATAGTTCCATAAACCTTTAGAAATTAATATTTTTCCCAACCGTGCACAGCTGGGAAAAAGATGCTAATTTTTTTTTTTAATTATTTATATATCAACAAATCAACATGAAAAACGTTTATATTTTTTATAATTGACTAAATCGATCAGTCTGATAACCAATTAAGCTCTATTCTATACTTAGTCGTACAACTGTGTCGTACTAACCACTGCACTAATGAAAGCCAGGAAGTAATTGCCGAAGCCCAAATCCCCCTCCCTTTCTCCTCCCCACTCGACAAATCTCATGTGGCTGTAGATGGGTGGGCACCCATAAATATTAGGGCTGCAACGATATGGAAAGTCTTGACCAATACCGATTTAACCGATAGCCGATACCAATACCGATATTTGTTTATTTTTTTGTTATTATTTCCCCCTTTTGTGCCAGGAAAACAAATACAGCTTCATTGTAAAAAATAACTGTTCAGAATCTACAGCTTGGTAGGTTGCAGATAACCAACACACCAACATAGCCAGCGGAAAATGTATGCTTCTCAACAACAGATAAATATCGGCTACAGCCATCGGTGATTGTCAGCTTTATTTGCCGATGGTGATATTTACCGATACCAGCTAATATCGTCCGAAACCGATATGTGGCCGATATATCGGTGCATCCCTAATAAATATTGCATCCCTTCTAATTAAGTCTTAAGGTTCCCTGGCTTTATTGTACTGCTCGGACTGTGCAGTGCCAGCAGAAATAATTAAAGCCAAGCCTCCTTTCTGTGGTTGTGTTTTATGCCCTGATTTAATCACCTGTATTAATCAGAGGGAGTGGATAGAAGAAATCTGGGGGAGTGGAGATCTGCGTTGTGACTTGCTTATTTGTTTTAGATCATAGACCCAGTGATATTGCATAGTGCTTTGGGTGGCCCATAATTGGATTTGATGATGATAAATTATGGAACATTTCCGAAAGATTAGACAATCAACCAGATGCTTGTTCCTTCCAAGCGAGAGACCTTATACATCACAATGAGAGGTGGGGAATGAAAAAAATCCCTCAGCCATTGGTGTTGGGGGGGGGCTCTCTCTCGCTTACCCCATCAATTACTTTTATTCCCTTTAAGAAAGAGGACAGCACTGAACAGCAAGCTTCACAACAATACCTGTGGAGAAGCAGATAAGCCTGCATTGCACTTAGTTTGAGCAGAACAGACGTAGGAAAAAAAGGTTTGAAGGGAAACAGCGAGCGTCTGTTTATGTCTGAGGGGGTCTCTGTAATTCTCTGTTGGCCTCACGCCTTGTGAGAAATCCCGACAGGATGAGCGCTGTGAAACAAACACAGACGGCCACAGCGATGTAACCAGCGCTGCTCAAATCCAAGCCTCTGCTTTGTCTGTCGTGTTCCTCTGTCCATTTACAACTTGATGAAGTGTGACGAAAGAGATGACAGGTGAGAAGATGAAGGGCTGAGAGAAAAAACTAAAAGGAGAAAAAGAAAATGAGACCGAGGCAACAGAAGTGTGACCCTTGCATTGCACTTGTCAGTCAAGTCCTGGGATTGAATGTCTGCCAAGTAGGAGACCTGTCAAATGCTGTTAATTAATGTTTCTATTCCCTATGGTCTCTCTGACAGAGTGACAGCAAAGTATTTTAAAAGCATTTTGTAATACCAATGCATGATGCATAATATTATGCCTATTGAGAGGGATAGTTGTACTGGCAGTAGCAGTAATAGAAGAAAAATAATGCAATTTAACCCCCCCCCCCCCACACACACACACACACGCACGCACGCACGCACGCACGCACGCACGCACGCACACGCACACACACACACACACACACACACACACACACACACACACACACACACACACACACACACACACACACACACACACACACACACACACACACATACATTCTCACACCCATACTTCTGGTCCTGCAATGTTTGTACGTATGAGTGTTGTTCACATCTGGTAGGTTATGTAATTAATCAGTGGGCAGGATTATTTGATTGTGGCAGAACTACTTTAGTGATTTCCATGTGAGAAACAAGACAATAAAAAAATAGCATTTGATCAACAATACATTGCCATTAGTGCCAAGTAGCCAACGAGTAACAACATGTTATTACAATTTAGACACTTAACAGATGCTCTTATCCAGAGCGATTTACAAAGTGCAAGAATGAAGTCTAGTCAACTAACAGGGTAAGCGGCAAAGTAAATATAGTGCCAAGAAAACAATTAAGTGCTACAAACTGACTTGTAGTGTAGTGTAGTTGTAGTACAGTAAAACTTGGCGTTGGCCAAGGCATCTGATGTGTGGGAAGGAGTGTAGGGCTGGATTATATCCTGCAAATATGTCGGTGTCATGTCCTTGGTGAAATTGCAGGTCATCGCCAGCGTTTTCAATCGGACGCCAAGTACAGCAGCCACTTAAGGGAGCACAGTAAGTCAAGAGACAAACAAAAAGGTAGCAAAGGAGGAGCAAAATAAACTCATTCACAAATTTGTTCTTTTTATTGGTCACATCGTCATTGAAGGATTGACAGACAGCAAGAGTGCTTGTCTGGTTGTGTGTGTCTGGGGACTGAATGAAGAAGACTATCTTTGAATTATCGCAACCTTTGTCAAATAAACGGTTCAGTGAAATTAAAGAAGACATATCACACATTTATTTAGCTATTTATTGTTATTTGACAAAGGTCGCCTATGATTCAAAGATAATGTTTATTCCTACGCTCGTCAACCTGGCTCCCATTGATGTCCATGTATTCCATCAAAGTTTGCCTCTCAGTGTGGGGGAAGAAGGCTTAGAATGTGATGCATATGACTGTTCCTCCTTTCAACTGGGAAGATACAGCTTTGGCTCGAGCTGATTGGCCAGTTTCTTACCTACAGCTTATGTTTGCTAACCAATCAGTGTTTAACACCCTTGCGTTCCTTTTATCACTTCCCTCTCCAATGGCAAATAAAGGTTTAGCATGTAATAAAATTGCATATACCATATTAATACGATTTGGACCATATTGCCAAAAACAACAACAAAAAAACAATAAGTATTGTGGATATTGTTTTAACTGAAACGTAACTATATCAACCAGACACCAAGAACATTATTTTACTGCAACGCAATTCAAAAACAACTGATCCCTCCACACAAAGGGAAAAATAACTGATCTCCCACTGAAAAATAGACAAGCGCTACAGTTGCACTTGTATTGCAACATATTTCAGGTAGTGTAACCTTCACATGCATGAAATGAATAGCTGAGGGGATGTGAAAAGAACAGAAGAAAGGATGACAGACAAATGGCTGTTTCTCTCCTAGGTCTTCTGTCAGGAATAAACCCAGAGGGACCGGGGGGGTTGACAGAGACAGGAAGACTGGAGCCACCAACCCCCCAAGAGATGAGATATAGACATACTGCACCAGGGATGAAATACGTCATGAAGGATTTTGTACACGTGGCCCATTTTCACGTAATTTCTTTCACCGACATAACTTAACTTTCATAACTTAATTCTTTCACCCGCATAACGTAATTATTTAACTGACAACTGAATTATGTTTTACTTGATTATTTCAGGACATACAGTAACTCAACTCTTTCACTGACATAACTTAATTATTTCACTGACATAACTTAATTATTTCACTGACATGCCTTAACTTTTTCACTGACAATCAGGCCAATGGCCATACACAATCAGATCAATCCAAGGTGTACGGTTCAGAGTCTGTGAAAAAATGCAGTTCAGCCCTAAAAACTCATCATTTCTGAACTCATTTCTGGAGGCCATAAGAGGAGGTAGTACCAGTTTCCCGGTAGACCCCCCTTCCCTTTTTTTTTTATATATTTTTTATTTCTCATGATGCTTTTTTTTGTACATAGTGGTATTTTTTCTCTGTATTCTATGTTGATTTGAACTGTTTGGTTGCTACTATATATGTCTATGAAATTAATTCAAGGACCCCAACGGAAACAAAAGTCCGCAAGGACTTTTTTGGTCGGACCTTTTAGACAAAAGTATTATAAATGTAACTGTGTTGTTTTGCCTAATAAAATGTTCAATCAATCAATCAATGTGAAAGAGCTGGCATTACCCTGAAGCAGAGAACACTGAGAAAATTGTAAACTCACATATTCGCACACTAGCATCACAAACCGTGGTAACCAGTGGGTGTCCAGGTGGTGCAGGGGTACATTTCCTGCCCACCTCCGTGGATGTGGAACATGGGTGTTCTCCAGCTTGGCTGGGGACTCAAACAAACGCAATTGGCCATGTTCTATGTCAGTGGGTTCTCAAAGGGGTCCTCGAGGGGATTCCAGGGGGTCCCCAGCTAAATGAGTTAATATAGCATCAAAATAAGTTTAACCGCTTTAACCCTATACACACCGGCTATTAGAAAATAGCCGATCCACAAGCTCACAACACATGGCCCCTTGAAAACATGTGGAAAAATGTGGAATAGTTTTGAAACATTTTAACAACACAAATCTTGTATGGGGGTGTCCCTTGCACAAAATATTTTCAGATTGGGGTCCGCAGCCAAATATACATTCATTTGAGGGTCCTTGACATGAAAACGTTTGAGAACCACTGTTCTATGTCACTGCACAGGTTGTATGTATGTTCACTTCTATGTCACTCTTTTATTTTTATAATTTTTATCCCTCGATTTTGTAACCCTTTTTTCACCCGGTGCCAATTTGCTAAGTGATCCTGGGCACTACACTCCCCCCACCAGCCTAGGGAGGCCAGGGCCGAGCTCATGCCTCCTTCAATGCATGAGAGCCAACTGACCTTCTTGTCACCTGACAGGGGGGAGTTTCCCCGGTTGGACGTAGCACGTGGAAGGAACACGTTATTCCAACCAGTTCCCTTCCCCTCCATCAGGCACCCCGGCTGAAACTTCTCACTGTCAAGTCACCAAATAAAATCAATCAATCAATCAATCAATCAATCAATCAATCAATCAATCAATCAATCAGGCGAAAATAAGTTGCTGGCGACTCCATGTGTAGAGAAGACATGTGGTTGTCTACACCTTTCCCAAGATAGAGTTGGCTGTGACAGGGACTATACAAACATGGGAGGACTTGAGCCATAGATTTCGACTCTCGTAGATGTATTTTATCGATTCTGACATTATGAAACAATCCAGTGGGAAATGAGGGGATGGTCGCTACGACTCTCGTAGATTGAAAATGTCAGAATCGATAAAATACATCTACGAGAGTCGTAATCTATGGCTAGGAGGACTTGGCAATATCTAAATTGGGCAGGGGGGAAAAAATGCACATGCACGCACGTACACTGAATCATAATCACAGATTTCCTCTGCCCAGAAAGCTGTAATCAAGCAAATACCAGCAAGTTTCAAACAATGTAACACAACAGCCCACCCTCTGCTCATCATTTATTTACTTCCTCTGGCATCAACCACCAGCCAGGCAACACATCATACTTCTAAATGTTGTTCTTCACACAGCATCTCATGTGAGAGGGTTTATCTGTTCCATTGCCTCTGCCAAAATCAAGCTGTGAGACAATCTCTGTTCCTCTCACTTCCTAGTTCCCTTAATGAAGCAGGATTAATGGTACACCAGCAGCCCCAGTGGCAGAAAACACAGCTCATCTCATCAGCGTCTGGCCTGCGGAGAGACTCTCTCCAATAAATAGTGCAGTAAACACACAATTAAGGGCCCACATATCGTCTCCACGTTATTACATCGCACCAATTAACCGTCAGGGCAACCTCCTCATTTGTATTGCTTTGCGCTTGTATTTTTGTAATGATGCGCTGAGGCTCAGTCTCCACAGACTCAATAACCAATGAGAGAAAGAACAGGTGAAATTAAGATGGAGTGAGTGGGAGGATGGTAGAGAGAAGAAAATATGGAATTTGTAAGCTAAACATCCCTAAGCCAAGGTAAGGACTACCTGAACATTACAGTACATGATGGGTTAAAATATTTGTTTATTGATTCCTTTAATCATAGTGATGTTGGGAATTGGGAGGCATTTAACCCTGGCGCAGCGCCGGATTAATGTTTTGCACCAAATAACGTTTTATTCACAAAATAAAGTTATTGATTACAGGTTTAAATTGAGAGACACATGACAGCATTATTCACTTCTGAATATAGTAGGATATAGCTTCATGTCTTTCTGTCAGTCTTTTCAAGTTGTAAAATAATCTCTAGTCTATGAATGAATGAATGAATGTATTTATATTATATTTGGTGATAAAAAATAAGAGCACATCAGCACTTCCACAACAGTACATCAGAAAAAATATCACGAGGATATATACCCCAATTAAGCCCTAAGGCTTATTGTGGTCCTCTAAGAACTAGAAAAAGTGCTCCTCGGAGCACCGCCAGACCCCTAGTGGTTGAAGATCAGAGCACTACGTCAGGCGAAGCTTGGCCAATCAAGGGGACGGGTAGGAAAAGAGGGACACAGGTAGGAAAAGAGGGACAGACCCTAGGAAAAGAGGGACACAGGTAGGAAAAGAGGGATAGACCGACAAAGTCTCATGTAGGCCGACCCTCTGGGTCTGGCAAAAACACAAAACAGTCACAAACATAACATAACAGAGACAATAGGCTACATATCACAAATTATGACAACAAGCAGCAGCATCAGGAATCAGCAGCAGCATTACAGTTTACTGACAAACAGTCAGTAAACAGTCAATCTTAAATCACTAATTCAATTTACTAACTAAAAAGCAATTTTTAAATCCCCTTTAAAGATGGTTTGAGAAGCACTCTGTTTCAGATATGTGGGCAACGTATTCCAATGTGTTATGCTGCACTATATCGAAATGATTTTTTCCCCATCAGGGTCTTGAATGTGCTAGGGGTGAAGTCGGTTTCCCCCTACCTCTGGTGGAATATTGTCTCTCCCTCACAAGTTTAAAATAATTTTTCAAATATTTTGGCACTGTATTTTAACTATCTTGGAGCCAAAAAGTATGGTTTCTGCCAGCATGACGAGATAATATGTTGTCTGACAGCTAGGCCTGACCTCGACTAAGTCGACTAGTCGACTGGTTAGTCGGGGGGGGTCCGAGTCGACTAAGTGTCTCTTAGTCGACTCTAGTCGAAAAAAAAAAAGTCTACACCTGCAACCACACGTAACTTCCACTTTATTCTTCTTATTCCTCGTCTTTGTATTGGTATTGTTTGTGTTGGAGCCCCTCAGTGCGGCTGCAGAGTTCATGTGCAACCTCTTCCAGAGAGAGTTAGAGACACTAGAAACTCTGCTGGAGACAAAAAAAACTGTGTAGACTTGGCCCTTTGAAATAAAATGTATTTTGGCCCCAAAAGAAAAAAGTTTTTTATTTTTTATTTTTTTTATTTTTTATTAGTCGACTGCCAGTCGACTATTGGCAATTAGTCGCCAATTAGAGTCGACTAAACAAATCCTTAGTCGGGGACAGGCCTACTGACAGCCAGTCACATACACGTTTTAAGATCATCACTTAACGTCTTCTCTACTGATTTATCTTGATGCGATACCATTAATACTGAGTCATCCGCATTTAAAAACAAGTAACAGGCAGGTGAAATAGCCACTCTAAAATCGTTTATATATAAAAAAGAGTAATGGACCAAGGATGCTCCCCTGCAGGACCCCAGACCCCATTGCTTTAACTTAAGAGAGCGTTCTGTCCCTGTAAACCATTAATCCGGTCTACAGGGCCGGATTAACTCTGTGGTGCTGGGGCTACGACCCGGTTCGGTCCTACATTTTGGTTTTAAAAATGTACCGCTTTGAAATAGTTAGCAGTACTATGAGATATTGTATCATATGTGTGTTTTGTGAAATCCACGTGTGCAATCTGTGTGTATATATTTCATAATAGTGTGCACTAGGGGATGCCTGTATAGACGAATCCACAGACGCGCTGCCTGTAGCTGCCTGTAGGCGGCCATTGCTGCGGTGTCGCATCCGCGGAGCATTGACACCGCAGCAATGGCTGCGCCCAGGGCAGCGCTCCGTGGATTCGTGTATAGCCTGCAATGGGCCCGCCGCAACTACAACGCTAAGCCACTGGTCCGAGGTCACACACATCCTCCCTCCCTGTCATCCCTCTCCCTCCCTTTCCCTCTCCCTCCCCCCTTTTCTTTCACTCACCACTGCCTAACAATTTGCGCTGATGTCGGTGATCTCCATATATGGGTGTGTGTCCTTATTTGGGCATAGTCTGGGAACACAGAAAAACAGACAACCCATAGACAACTTGTACTGTATTATGTAGATATTGTGAAAAACTAATGCATTGAGGTACCTCTTTGGCCTTTGTGCACAAGAACTTTGGGGCTGATCAAGTCCAGTTTGCGAGATTAGCCCCGGACAAACAGACAGAAAGACAAACAGACCCTTTTGTAGATGGATCTTCCTCCTATTATGCCACGCCGTGAAAATTAGATACATTTACACAGATAGGATCATCTGCGCAAATTGCCATTTTTAGACAACCATGGCTACAGCTTGTGTTGTGTGTGATGTCAGACCAGCCTATGATGTTGAAGGTGTTGAGCATTACTTAAGACATCGAGAGAGAGAAAGAGTTAAACCGTGATATTAAGAGACAGAGAGAGAGACAGAGAGAGATCCAGAGGCGCGCAGAGACAGACGGACGGACAGTCATAGACAGGCAGGTCTGTAGTTCGGTCTCGTGGGCACTTCATCCACCTTTGTGTCAAAATCAAAGACTGCCAAACAAACCAGAGAATTGTTTAGAGCCTTTTTAAAGGGACTTTTACACTGGACACTTTTTTGTCCAGAGAAAAGGAAAGGATGGCAGATGGTGAGGAAAAAGTAGAGAAGAAAAGGATATCTTTTACTCAATTCTTAGCAGCGGAATCAGACAGTCAACCGTCACGCAACCAGAAGGAGATTGCTGTTTTCAACGATGCCATTGAGGACATGCGCTCCGCCATCGAGAGACAAATAGCAGCCGATGACATTCGGACAAAGGAGGGATCTCATACTTCCACTCTGGTCCCCACCAAACCGGCAGAAGCCTTCCACGGGACAGAATGCACAATTGTACCACTGGACACGCCATTGGTAGAGCGCCTACCGGGCTCAGTCTCTGCCGCGGCCAGCCCGGGTTCGAATAAGACCCGAGGCCCTTTGCTTCATGTCCTTCCCCCTCTATGTCCGCTGCTGTCGCTATCTAATAAAGGCTCGAAAATGCCCAGAAAAATACCTTTAAGGAAAAAAAGAGAAAGTGAACTGACCGGGAAGGAAACAAAACTGGTCACATTTAAGATGCAACGTGAGCCAGTATCATTCATGCCGTCATATGCACTGGTCCCTGAGCCGGTACCAGCCACACTGGAGGAGGCGGAGGAGGCGGAGGAGGTGGAGGTGGAGGTGGAGGCGGAGGTGGCAGAGGAGGCAGAGGAGGCAGAGGAAGCGGAAGAGGAGGTTCCAGACTTCACCACCATGACCGTCTTCCCCCCGGTACCGGTCTCCATACCGCCTATGATCCCTGAAGCAGGGGTCGAGAGTTCACACATCGTCCCACCAGAACTGGAGCCTATCCAGATGCACCAGCACATTGGTCTTTCACTGGTTGAAACCCCAAGAGAGGCAACTCTTCCTCCTCCACCAGTAGTAGAAGAGAAAGAGGCAGCAGAACGGTACCCACAACGTCTGGTTCTGGTGACACGAGCTGCTGCAGCAGCACCACCCGCTGCTGCAGCGTTGGTGGATCTGTTATACTGGCGTGATGTTAAGACCACAGGGATGGCGTTTGGGGCGGCCCTCCTGCTCTGTCTGTCCCTGACGGCATGCAGCATTGTCAGTGTTTGCTCCTACATTGGCCTGGCCCTCCTGTCCATCACTATCCCATTCAGAATACACAATGGCATCCTGCAGGCTATCCAGAAGTCCGAAGAGGGTCACCCCTTCAGACAGTACTTGGACATGGAAATATCTCTGTCAGATGACCTGGTTCATAAGTACGGTGATGCAGCCCTGGGAAAGGTCAACAAGGTGATCTTTGAGCTGAGACGTCTCTTCCTGGTAGAAGACCTGTTGGACTCCATTAAGTTTGCTGCGGTAATGTGGATTCTCACCTACATTGGTGCCTTGTTCAATGGACTCACCCTCATTAACCTGGTTCTGATTGGAGCATTCAGCGTTCCAGTCCTCTACGAAAAACACCAGGTAAAAATCGACCACTACATGCGTCTGGTCAACAAGCAGATGAAAGCTGTTGGTGGACAGGTCCAGAATAAGATACCTGGAATCAAACGTTTTGCTGTGCTAATGTGGATTCTCACCTATGTTTGTGCCTTGTTCAACCCTTATTTCACCCTTATTATTCTAGTTCTGGTTGGAGGATTCAGCCTTCCAATTGTCTATGAAAAACACCAGGTGCAAATTGACCACTGCCTGGGTCTGGTCAACAAGCAGATTAAAGATGTTGTTGGAAAGGTCCAGACCAAGGTATTAGGACTCGAACGTAAAACCGAGTGAAACAAGACAGCAGTGGGTTTCTGGGGAAAAAAATTAACAAAGGGAGGAGAAAGAGGGATGAAGATGATGCTATGACAGCACTTTATGGCAGACGAGATGAGAAGGGGGGTTCTAACGTTGCTGCACAGCCCCTCAACACGTTCCCAGTTCAGAATTCCTAATTGTGTTCTCTGAAACAACAACAACCCATAGGCTTTGAGTTTAAACCCCAGCTCACAGGTGTGCAGTTCAATTTGCAGCAGAGATAGTAAGGGAAGCCAATTGGAGAGTTTTTTGTTTATGTTTTTGCACCTTATTTTTGTGAGAGGAAATTAGGGGGATTTTTTTGTTGTTGCTGTGGCTACGGTAGGAGGCAAGCCGTCTAGAAATAATCTGTGAGTTTAGGGCTAATCTCACAAGCAGCTCGACCGATCAACGCCAAATGTGTTTTACATGGTGGCATCAGGTCAAGGAAGTCAGTCCCCCTTTCTTCCACATTTTGTGATTTAATAATCTCAGTTCCACAGTCCATCTGGAGGTAGCTGGAGTGACCGAGGAAGATGCAGAAAACAACCAGATGGACACAGATGATCCGCTGTGTGACCCCTGATGGGATTTAGCCGAAAGAAGAAGATCCACAGTCCAGCTGATCCACCAAGCATGGCTGCATATTTGGGCAAGCCTGATGTCATCGATAAAATATGACATCATCAAGGCACTCAGGTGGCGCAGGGGTAAAGTCCCCGTCAACCATGACAGAGATCTGGGGGTTTGCCGAGCGTCTACACAATTGGCCATGTTTGGGGGAGGCAGGAGCCAGACGGGGAGGGCGATCTTTGTTCGCTAGCGTGTTGAATGGGAGGAATTAGGATGGAGGCACTACGTCCTTCCAGTGGAGGCTTCTGCACTGGCAGGTGGACCAGTGTGGTACAAAAGCATTGGCAACACAGAGATGTGTGGGGAGGATTCATTGGCTTCATTGTCTACTCCAATTTATTTTTTTTCCTTCTCTTTTTGTTATGGCATCATCAATATGATTCACAGGGACGTTACGCCATTAGCCATAATAAAGTGAGCAGTTGATCAGAATTGCTTTACGTTACTTTCTAAAGACTTTTCAGTTGTGTCAGAGCAATGCAATTTATAAGCTCTTGCACTCTGACATCCCTTACATGATACACGAAATAGATAGACCTTTATCAATCCCGCGGGGAAACTTAACTGTCAATGGCAGTTTCAGCATTAAAGAAGGAGACAGAACAGACAGATGCAGAAAAAGGAAATACAGCTATCGGTAGCAAAATACTAATAAAATACTAATGATAAAGACAAACCCACTGGGGCTAGGAAAGGACCAGACACCAGGTTGTACTGCAGAAACAAAACTACTTGCCTGGACCAGTGCACTGGACTATATTTTGTACAGTAAAATACAGTGCATGTATGTTTAGTATTGACATAGAAATGGACATTAGAGCAGCAGAGTAAAAAAGAAAAGCGTAAAAATCGAACTATAAATAACACAAATGTCTGATCCCACACTATCCGTCGCATCTCGAGAACCGTCCAACCGTCCGGCTTCAAAACCTATTCCTATTACTTTTTTTTACTTCTTTTTTGTTCTTTGTGTTGATGAGATTGTTTAAAATTAATGTCTTTTTTTTCTCTTTGTCTTCTCTTTCTCATTTATTTGATTTCTCATTTCTTCAGGATTATCTGAACAAGAATCGTGGAAAAAATGAAAATACCAATAAAAAGTGTATAAGATAGGAAAAAAATGTTGTCCAGAACCGCCGATCCAACCGATATGCCCATATATAGTCACAACGTATATGGAGATATATGACATCAGCGATCTCCATGTAGTATGGGCATAAAAGGGTCAAGGACAGACAAATACAGAGATCTCCATATATGGGCACAAAAATTACACAAACAGACAGACGGCACTCCAAGCCAGGCTTTTCTCTTTATTTTATTTATATTGTTGGGGGTAGACCCAAATGCACCCCTCTCTCCATGGGTTTTTGCCCCGCCGTGTTGTTTTGTGATCTGCTTTGATTGACCCAAACTGTCTGTACACTCTGAGTTAAATTACGGATGTTTAAAAATATATATTGTTTTATATTATAGGACTGTCTTTTTTTTTGTGTAGGCCTACCGTCTCTTCACTCGATCACTCGCTTTCTCACTCTCTGGCAACACTGATGGAGGATGTACAGTAGCCTACTACAAGTACTGTACCCTGTATTGTACTTTACAGTATACAGTCAGTGGTGAACAAAGTACTCAACCCCAGTGCTTGAGCCAAAGTATAGATACTCCTGGTCAAATGTCACTCAACTACAAGTGAAAGTTGCTCTGTCAAAATTTTACCAGAGTCAAAATACTAGAGTAATTGCTTTTAAAGTATTGAAAATTATAATAGTCGGAGATCCACGAGCCCAAAGGCTCAAGAAAATTGGTTGAACCTGACATGGCGTGCTATACTTTTTGTTTGTGTTTTGTCTGTTAATTTGGTCATTAAGGTCCACTGAATGAGAGGCCTGTTCTGTCAGAAACATCCCAATAAAATATTATGGCCATGTTGGTATAATGAAGCCTTTATTTTTTGGACAAAAGCACCAACAAAAAGTATAGCATGCCGGTGGCCATTTCAGGTCCTCTCAAAATTTGGGGAACTGGATCCCTGACTATAAGTACATGTTATATTTTTTGTGTGTGTGCCTCTTTCTTTCTTTCTTTCTTTCTTTCTTTCTTTCTTTCTTTCTGGCATCACAGTTGCCCAAAAAAAGAGAAAACTAGAAAAAGTGCTCCTCGGAGCACAGGTCTCCGCCAGGTCAGGTAGGTTATTGTGGGGCAGCAATGTTCGGAATTAGCCAATCAGGATGGAATATGAAAAATTGGATGGAACCATCTTGATCACTTGACTATATGTGTACCGATTTGCATGATGTTTGAATTTGTAGGAGTAATATAAAAAAGAAAAGTGTTGCAAAATTGGCCTCATGGTGGCGCTATAATAGGGCAATGTTAAAAGGGTGGCATTTGTTCTTCAATGTAGTGCGAATGTGCGTGCAAAGTGTCGCAATCGGACGCTGCATTCATGATTTGTGGCATTTTGTTCAAAACGGGCCACTCCTGCAAACTTTAGATGTCAATGTTAGCCAATCAGGATGGAATATGAACATTTTAAAAGATCCATCGTGATCACATCATCGTGATCACATGACTATAGAGATCAAGTGTACCGATGTGCGTGAAATTTGGATAAATTCTGAAGGCTTAATATCAAAGAATGTGTTTTACATAAGTCGGCCTCCTGGTGGCGCTATGAAAGGCAAATGTGAAAAATGCAGGTCAGTTGTTTTTCCTTGGCCTCTAGGGAGTGTGCGTGCAAAGTTTCATGCAGATCGGTGCAGTTATAGGTAAAAACATAAATCGTCCATTTATAGCGCCACCATGAGGCTGATTTGAACATTTTCAAGTGGCATTTCTTCCTCGGCCTAGTGGGAATGTGCGTGTGAAATCTCACGGAAATCGCAAGCTGCGTTCATGATTTGAGGCATTTTGTTGAAAACGGAGCAATCCTGCAAACTTTGGAAGCCAACCTTAGCCAATCAGGATGAAATATGGAAAATTGGACAGATCCGTGTTGATCACATGACTATAGAGATACTGTGTACCGATTTGCGTGATGTTTGGATAAAATCTGTAGGAGTACTGTCAAGAAGTGTGTTTTGCAAAAAGCGGCCTCCTGGTGGCGCTATAAAAGGCTAATTTGAAAAATTTGGGGCAGAGGTTCTGCTCTGTCATCCAGGGAGTGTGTGTGCACAGTTTCGTTGCGATCAAGCCAACGGTGCCGGAGATTAGCTGTACACAAAATGACAGAATGACGGACACACGGACACACGGACGGACACACACACACACACACGGACGGACGGACAGGGGGAAAAACATACTCTCTCGCCATGCCTTTCGGCCTGGCGGAGACAATAAAATAAAGAGAAAAGCCTGGCTTGGAGAGCCGTAGGCCTACGTCTGTCTGTGTAATTTGTGTGCCCATATATGGAGAACTCTGTATTTGTCTGTCCT
This sequence comes from Gymnoscopelus braueri, assembly GCF_963280865.1. Classification (NCBI taxonomy): domain Eukaryota; kingdom Metazoa; phylum Chordata; class Actinopteri; order Myctophiformes; family Myctophidae; genus Gymnoscopelus; species Gymnoscopelus braueri. The sequence continues at coordinate 20,991,212 of NC_137603.1, read as the reverse complement.
TGACCCCTTTATGCCCATATTACATGGAGATCCCTGATATCTCCATATAAGTTTTGGCTATATATGGGCATATCGGTTGGATTGGCGATTCTGGACAAGTTATTTTTTCACTCCAGTTAGTAGTTTGAATAGCGAACATGATGCAGTATTACATCACATTTGGTTACCCATTAAATTCAGAAGTTACTTGTTATACTTGACAGCCTTCATAGAAATGGAGTTGAATCCGAAGTGCAATATTCTTCTTTGAAATGTAATGAACTGAAAGTCATGAGTTTCCAAAACAAAAAACAAAACAAAAAAATCAAGTTCAAGTTAGATGTCTGAAAATACACATTACTGTGAATCCAACATAAGAGAAAAGATAATGTGTAGACAATGTAATACAATATGTAGTAGTAGTATGTGTAGTTGATGTCCCTGGTTCATCTCTCTCTCTCTCTCTCTCTCTCTCTCTCTCTCTCTCTCAGCTTAGGGGTCCTTGGCCTGAAAAACATTGAAGACCCTTCAATGTTTTGAAGTTTACTGTAGGCTATTGTATAGCCTACAGTAAAATGTCGGGCAAAAATACAACCAGAGTACGTGAATAGTCCAACAAGTTATATTGTTATATTGACTTCCAGAGAGGTCTGGTCACTCCGGTTGCCATCTCATCTCATAGCTCTCTCCTTCCCCTTCAGCTCATTATGTGAAGAGAAATATTTATTTTCAGTTATCAAAGGCTATATTTACCCGTGAGAGATGAAAAATTGCAGTGTCTGCAATACTGTGTGTGTGTGTGTGTGTGTGTGTGTGTGTGTGTGTGTGTGTGTGTGTGTGTGTGTGTGTGTGTGTGTGTGTGTGTGTGTGTGTGTGTGTGTGTGTGTGTGTGTGTGTGTGCGTGCGTGCGTGCGTGCGTGCGTGCGTGCGTGTGCGTGCGTGCGCGTTTGCGTGTAAGGGGGTTGTGGAATGATGCTGGAGGTTATTTTGAAGAGCCTGGGATATGACTCTGAAGATTACTCTGATTGGGAATACAACAGAACAGGGGCTTTTATCACTGGAAGCTATAAATTATTGCTGTTTAAATTTGGTTTATTAAATAAAACAGAGAAGGGAACCATTTTCTTAACCACTTAAGCCCTATATGTGTCATAGGAAAAATAGCGAAAATGTGATGTGATGCAACACTTTGAGCTTGTAGATCTGCTATTACTATTTTATTTTATGTTTTTAAAGTTCATTTATTATTTGTTTTAATTATTTCAAACCTGACTAAATAATCTCTCTTGCCTTTTAAAACTACATCCTGTTTCCTGTACAAGGGATTTTAGTCAAATCAAGTATAGGCCTACTATGGCAAATTCCCATTCATTGATCTGACTCCTGCTGCATCAGAAAGTTATGCTTGGGCTCCATCTAGTGGCTATCAAATGCAAATGGTTATTGGAGCCACCTTTGATAATCTATATCTATGGATCCATCAGGTAAAAATCCTCCTCCAGAGGATTATTTACAGTAGCTGCTTTGTGACCTTTGCTTTAATACTCAAGCTCCTCATATCCTTTATCGTCGCCATTGGGCTGAAACCTTGTAGGCTATAAGCTCTCTAGGCTATGTCCTTTCTTTTCTTTTTTCTCATCAAATAACACCCATACTTCGTCGTACAAGTGAGTGTCGCAGTGGCGAAAATAGCAGAACCATGTGAAGTGGTTTAAGTGTGTCCGTGGGTTTTTATAAATATTGAACCAATGAAAAGAATTAACAAGAGCTTTTGACTTAATAACTACATTGGATCCATTTCCTGAAGAGTAACACATTTGGACAGTTTCCAACCGACAGCAACGTTATGTTGATTTGGCTGCACCTTATAAGCCTCAAGGCCTCGCTGACAAGCACCCCCTGTTGATTTGCACTCTGTTGGCTTAGGCATAGCCCCCACGCTTTCATACCATTGGTGCAGCTTGTACTGAATCATCTGCTATGTATAGAGTATCTTTCATAGGACTAAAAACACCAATGCTCTGGCTGAATATCAGACGGTAGACAACCTTATCCAGACATTCCAGGAAAACTCCCTCAAGCTTAACACTATCAAGACCAAGGAGCTGTGCTGTGCTGTGTGGGAGCAGAGAGAAACCACACTCACAACGACCATTCAGTATGGGGGGTCAGCTGGTAGAAAAAGTTAATTAATTTTAATTTATTTTTAAAAGAAAGAACTCCAATTACTTAAGTACAGAACTCAAGTAAATGTAGCCTACTTGGTTACTGTCCACCACTGGTGTGAGAGGGAGTCATTCAAGTTGCATTCAACAGCAGCACCCTGAAGAATGGAGGCTGATGAATGGTGGGTGAATTCAGGTAGCTTTTTACCTGCAACCAACTATAGCTCACTCTTGTTGTTACCTCATTTAAATGCCATAAACAGATTACCTGATTTATCATTGAGAAATATTATAGGCCTATGCCTATAATATTATAGGCATAGGCCTAATATTACAGGCCTATGCAGTTGAACTGAATCCAAACCAGTTTAGTGGCAAGAGGTGTTGTAGCAACAATTCAAGATCACTTTTGATTATTGGCTGTTGATTTTACAGATATGAAATCATTATTTCAAAGTATAGCTGTCCCACTTTTATGTCTCATATAACCTGAACTCCCCCTATGACCGTGGGGTGAGATGTACCTGGGCGATAGCCCTTGTCTGTCTGAGTTCCAAGTTAACCGACAGTATGCACATTATATACAGCATTAGACAGCGTGACTGTCACAGGATTATCTAAAGTAAACTACTGCCTTGGAAGGTTTGGTCAAGGAAGTATGTTAGCAGGTGATCAGGTCAGCTGTTCATCATGCCTCCAGATCCAGCCCACAGGGTTCAGAACCCCTTGGTTATGTCCAGGTTCTCAAAAATCTCTCTTTGAAAATAGCAGATCTACAAGCTTATACGTGTCGCATCACAACACTTTGTGAGCTATTTTCAGTCTGTACAGTATATGGTTAAACTGATTTTGATGCTATATTAACTACATTTGCTGGGGACCCCCCTGGAGGCTGGAACGTCCTCAAGTACCCCTGGGGGTCCCTGGACCCCACTTTGAGAACCACTGTCCTGTAGGTAACTGGAAAGCAAATCTAATCTCTGTCCAGCACATGATGTTGTATAACAAACATTGTCATAACAACTAGTGTTCCCCTGTCTTTCTATATCTTCATTGCATCTAACATACAAATTGGACATCTGTTGCATCGACAGTATGTTTGTCAGTTTGAGATAGTGATTGGTCTTGGCCTTCTATTTTTGCTACTGTAATACATTTGGGCTCCAGTAAGGTTTTGTCTTCTCTTTTATATAATTATCTACACCCTACACCAGTGATTGCAGAAGTTTTATGAGGACAGATATGTCCGGAAATTTGCTGTTGATATGGCTGGCTGGCTTGCTGGCTGGCTGACTGGCTGGCTGACTGGCTGGCTGGCTATTTGGCAACAAAAGAGAGGCAACGTGGTCATTAGTACGCGGACTGGGAGGAATACATGGTAGTGGAGCGACCGTTGGCATCATTGTACAGCTTTATGGCTGCCTGCTCGAAGGACTGAGAGACTGAGTCCATTGTTCCTCGGGTGTGATGGGAGGGTGATTCTGCATTCACCGCTGGTACTCAGCCAGCCACCCCACATTATCCTAGGGTAGGGGGTAGGAGGGGTTTGCCATGATAGCCACAGGAACATAAAGCTATAACAGATTACAGGACATGGCATATAGATCTTTGATTGTGGCCTAGCTGGTACAAACAACTGGTGGCTTTGTGGTGTAATGAGGAGGGATGAGCCTGTGTTTAAATTGAACATGCTCCTCATCCTCATCCTCACCTCCTCAACCACCTCCAGTTCTACTCCAGCCCACCAGCTGCGTGTGCGTGTGCGTGTGCGTGTGCGTGTGCGTGTGCGTGTGCGTGTGCGTGCGCGAGAGCAAGCATGAGAGAGAGAGAGACAGGGGGGGTAAGTTTAATTAATTAATTCGACCTTTATGCAGAGATTACAAAAGGCATAACACAACAGAGTAATCATATTGAAATAAGAACAGGATAGAACAGATTGTGTATACAGAGTATACAAACAATGAAAACAATAACCTTAATTAAAACAATGACAAAGTAATGTCTTAGTTACATGTGTTAATGTAAGAGAGAATATGACAGATTTGGGGATGGCCCATTCACTGGACCTTTACAGCAGCCCAGCTATTTCTGTGGGATGACTAGACTATGTGGATTGCTCATTGAAGCCACTAGATTTGGATTTAGCCTTCTTTGAATCTACTTGACTTGATAGGCAAATTGTGACAACAACCTTGGACTGATCAGCTGTGTGAGAGAGGTTGTGTGCATGATTATACTATATATTATTAGAGAGTGTGTTAACCCTGTTAATGAATGAATTGATGCTAAAATAAAAATTTGTGAGCACAAGGAGAGCACAGAGAAAGTATAGGCTATCAGCGCAAGTGCACAAATGGACCCGGAGGAGGAGAACATAGATTTGTCACTTAGTGGCAGCCTAATTGCAGTCTCACAGAGGAGGAGAATGTCATTTTGAAACATTATTACTGAAAGGAAATCTAAATAGGCATACTAACCGATAGGCCACTGTGTCTCTGTCCGTGCCTCTGTGGTGCTGAAATGGTCAATTCTGATTTGTGTTCCCCTTCCGCCCCTTGTACAAATATAACAGAAACATAGCTTTCCCCCCACTGCCCTGTTCCTTTTCATACACGCACACAACACCAAAACAATGTCATCACATGCACACACACACACACACACACACACACACACACACACGCACAATCCCAATGTATTCATGTCCACACAAAGGAGAGCACACAAGGACACAAATATTAAAGGTACAGTTAAGGTTACATTCACAAAATCATGGCATATGTCTTCACTCAGTACTAGAGCACCAAAGTCTGACGTAATTTACACATCCTACCTGGTTCGCGGTTTTCCACCCCCGTTTCCCATAGACGTCTTTAACATCGCGTCAAATAAGAAGTTCCAAAAATAAACAAATGATCCAGGCGGTTTGACTCTTATGGATATGAAGCATCAACTGACGGTGAGAAAACGATAATGTTACTTCCGCCGAATTAGTTGTGGCAGCTGCCAATTATAGCAGAGACAGCACAGTACTTTGCCAGCCTTTTCGCCACCCACACACGCGCACACGCGCACACGCACACGCGCGCACACACACACACACACACACACACACACACACACACACACACACACACACACACACACACACACACACACACACACACACACACACACACACACACACACACACACACACACACACACACACACACACACACACACACACAACCATGGAGGGAGGGAGGGGCATGCCTCCTGGCACAGATATGTCCTCCCCTGAGCGCCACTTTCTAGTTTATAAGGAAGTGTATTAGATCCTCCTGTGACAATCACTTTGTCTAATGCTGCATACAGTTTGTTAACTTAGTTGGAACTAAAACAGGAAAGATGATTAAATATATCATAGGCATCTATGTCTTGATGAGCATGGTGGTGGGAATCTTTGTCCAGAAACCTCATCACTGCAGTGAGTAAATTAAGAGAGGGAAATGTCACGTTATATTCTGCGCTTGTTTTATTTAGTGTATAAAATGCATGTGCCTGCCACAGACTCAGTAGCAAACAAATCACAGTGTTAAATAACTGTGATTCCGTTATGGGTCAAATAATTTAGGCAATTTTTTTTTGTCAAAGCATAAAGTATAAACAAAACAACACGTTTAATTTGTATTCAATTTTTATTCAATTTGTTAAACACTTTTTAATCCTGGCTTCTTTGCGTGTAAATACATTTATTTCTAACCTTTCTCTCATAGAGTCTCCACATGATTTGAGTGGACATTTCTGTCTGGTGAGTCTGTTTCCTATTAGAACAAATCATGTTTTAAAAGGCTAATAACCAGGAATTTACTGTGCACTACAGTACAATGATAATTAAACTTTATAGTTAATATGGATTTTTAATCGAATAAAAATAAGTTTGATTTTCATTACAAGCTCTTTTAAAAGCAAGCTCTTTGCCTGATCTACTATTATTTACTATAATACTCACACTTAGTATGCATTATCATGAAAAATTACCATCTATTATTATCATCTATTATTAGATTGATAGATAGAGATGTACTTCATACATACATGTATGCGTTAAATAAGTATTTACATAATATTTCTTCCTCAGGTAAAGTATCTTCTGAAATGATTCCTTTTAAACTGTTATTTTCACAGTCATCTGCAAATATGCGTATGATAACCGCAACTGATGGGGAGTACATCTATAATGCGGTTGATCAGCGTATCCGGATGGTCGGATACGGATACAGAGACGCTCTGAAACTCCAATATGTCACTCCAACAAGAGTTGATGTGCTCCTACATTACAATGAGGTAAAAACAACAACAAAAACTATTCACAGAATTAACTAAATTATGTTATTAAAGGCCAGGCAGCTATGCTGCCAGACCCTCTTTTTCTTTCATTCATTCTTTCTTTCTTTCTTTCTTTCTTTCTTTCTTCCAATCAAGAAATATGCCTTCAAATGCATGAAAATAACGTAGCCCAAAGGTTATCATAGTTAGTTTTTAGTTTTTGTAGTCTAAAATTGTGGTAGTCAGGGGTGAGATTCAACAAGCTCAGAAAATGTTTTGAAAATAGCAGATCTACAATCTCACAACGTCACTATTGGAAGATAATCTAATATCCATCCAAAAGACTTGGCTTTTGTATGCAATAATGCATACAAATATATAATATATAACATAATATAATATACAATAGTATATTCTCTATGATTTTAGTTAGTTTTATACAAGAATACAGTTTATTTTTTTGTAAAGCCTTGTTTTTCTTTTTATTTCAGTTAACTAAAATATTTTTCCAATTCTAGTTTTTATTATTTAATTAGTTTCAGTTAACTACATAACCTTGCTTGGCACACAGGTGCAGTGCTATGCCAAACCTCAACTGGCATTGAGGGCCAGTAGTCCTAATGGTGGTGCTACAACCATCTAAAGTTTTGAAACTTTGAAAATTCTAAACAAATCAGTTATATGTGCTATCACTTTCTAACTTTCACACAAATGTTGACCAAAGTGAGCAGAAATGTTCACATATGCTTTGAGTTAAGAGGAATTATTAAATCCGTTAATCTCTTTTTCTCATTAAGCTAACCGTAAAACTTCTTTCTCTCTCTCTATCATCTATATCTCCTCCCACATATTTTGCTCATTTGATGACAAACTGTCAATACAGCATCTTCAGATCTCCCAGCGAGATGTTTTGAAATATCAAAAGTTTTACACTCAACAAATCAAAATGTTTTACTGTTAACAGTACTGCAAACAAATTCTTAATGAGTTCATGACTTGCCCTTGGTGTCTAAGATTGTCAGTGTGAGCCCTATGGTTGCAAAATAGACATGCTAATGCCTACTCAGGAATTATGTATTAGAGATATGATTAAAAAAAAAATATATATACATTTTCTTTGGTCTATGGTTTGCCACAAAAAAAACTGTGAAATCTTCAACCAGTAGTTTTGAACCTTTTCTGGATCAGGGCATGCTTTTTATTTTCTTTTTTTAAACTTTTTTAGTAATATTATATTATCAATTACTGCAATCTTAGTGTTTTGCCAATTATTTGGGGGGCCCACTTGCAATATCCTCACGGCCTGAGGTGCCCCGGCCCACAGGTTGACCACCGCTGCCTTAAACAATATACTTTTGCTTGGTTATATTTTGACCCCACTAAATCCATGAAGTGAACGTAACTAACATGGCACATGGCGTGAGCCTGGCCCTGAGTACCTGACAGTTCTGCTATATCCACCCACCTGTATTTCTCATTTGTCTTCATCCTATTGTTATTTTTCCATCTCTCTCCATTTCCTCCTTTTTCCATTTCCCCTAGCTTCTAATTGCCCAGTCCATTACGTAATTATAGCTGCTGTGTGCAGCCATAATTTCAAATTAAGATTGTTTTGTTCCACATATAACCATGTGTTTACTGTAACCATGGCTGTCTGTTTCAGTGTCCAGTAGGCTCACGTGGATAGACAGGTGCATGTGATCAAACTTAAGGATGAGGTTATTATAAAGCTGTCTTATTCTTAGAATATTGCACAACAGAGCTTAGTCCATATACAGTCTTTCTACGAATCAGAAGGGCCTCAAACTGCATGTTTTATTGTGTCACACCAGGTGTATTGTGTCAAGCGGTAGGGTTTATTGACTTTGAATGTTGACGCTAAAATGTATCACCCCTGAGGGGTTACTGTATGCTATAGTCAGCTCAGCTCACATGATCTCCTATACCAGTGGACCCCCAGGGTATATGTTATACTTCTGCTATTCACTTGTGTCTCTTTGCAGCATATTGCTTATGCGATCAACGAACAAAACCACACATGTGTCAAACATCCACTGAAGGGGAAATTCCACCCTTTGAAGATCCCCCAGAATGCTACTCTGGGTGTAAAAAACATCGGTGTAACACACATCATTGGCAGTTCCTCCGACCCACTGGAAGGACTGCGTCTTGCCTGTTGGACAGGAAAGCTTCCAGAGGAGAAGGGTAATCTCTATCATCACAGAATTAGGACTAGAATGATTGTGGAATATTGTGGAATATATAGAAATTGGTCTTTGACCAGGCTCATTTAAAAACACATTTAAAAACAGACACAGAGTGCGTCCTGCTTGATCAGAGTGGCTTTCCTAATCACTGGCCAGGTGTACAGTTCAGATAGGAGGGTTTGAGGTGAAACCATTACTTAGCTGCCCTGATCAGTTATGCAGGAAGGTGTGTGCGTGTGTGTGTGTGTGTGTGTGTGTGTGTGTGTGTGTGTGTGTGTGTGTGTGTGTGTGTGTGTGTGTGTGTGTGTGTGTGTGTGTGTGTGTGTGTGTGTGTGTGTGTGCACGCGCGCCCGTGCGTGCGTGCGTGCGTGTAGTGAGGGCCAGGATTGTACCAGGATGAAATATTGAAGGTGGGTATAAGGTAGATGTGTTGCTGGTCTTTCTTGAACACAGGGCCAGTGTGCTGTGCTGTCTGTCCCCATCCCAAGGTATTTAAATTATGGGGTTTGTTCTACCAGCGGACCTTCCATACTGAATGGTTGTTGTGAGTGTGGTTTCTCTCTGCTCCCACACAGCACAGCTCCTTTGTCTTGATGATGTTAAGTTCGAGGGAGTTTTCCTGAAATGCCCAGATTTTTGCTACTTTTACAATTTCTTTGACCTTTCATTTTATTTGTTTCCTCTGTTGTTTTCACAAGGATGGGGGACAATTACTTTATCAGTTAACATACCTAGTGACTGCATATTTCAACAGAACAGAACATGATAAACATCTATGTATGCACTCAAAATAAGTGTTAATATTTTAAATGTGGTGAAAACCAGGTAATTTTAGTGTTTTAGAGATATTTATCATGACTTGGGGCACCCATGGCTGAAACCAGGACAACCGGGATGTTTGTTCAACGTACTCTATACAGATGATTCATTACAAGCTGCACCAATGGTACGAAAGGTCATACACTGCCAGTCTTCTGAATAGTGATCACACACCTCCATGTGCTCTCGTTTGTTGTCAGATCTCGCAAACGTCCTGTAATCTGTGTTGCCAGATTTGGCGAGAGTGTGTTGCTGAGACTGGAACAGGTCTCTAACAAAGTCAATTTTCTCCAGATGTGTCTGTCTAAAAAAATGCCATTTTAGTGTCAGAATGTGCTGAAGATATGTGGCTTGTGAAAAATGGGCCCAACAATATTTACTTCTGTGAGTATGAGGTGAAACAATCACTTTTCCCATTGGAAGTAATAGGACTCAGGACAGCCAGTCTCCTAAACAGGCTTACCATTTACAATTTAAAGCATTTCCGAGATCAGCCTTAGGGCCCTATTCCCAGGGACATTTGAACAAACCACTAATTAGGGATTTCGGACTAGGCAAGAGGCGTTTCCCCGCAAAATTCGGTATTCTATGGCACCCCCCTCACCCGCCAAACACCTGAGCTACCCGTTACATTATGCATAGGTGTGGTTTGGGCGTTACAATGATAAAACCAATCACCGTGCCAGAAGCCATTGCCTTTAAGAGAAGACTGCGCTAGCCGTCATCCCGATCCAATATATGCTCTAGCCTATCTACCTGTCTGCACTGTTGCCTGGTCTGATTATTATAAGCCACATTGGGCTTGTTTTCCTTCTTTTTTTTTATTTTATCCAAATACATTTTTATATTAATTTGTAGCCTATTGTGTTCACAATAAGCTTGTCATATTAGTCAGATCCGGAATAGTATATGAAAGCCATTTAAAATATGTATACTATTGGTACACACTGGCTGCTCCCAAATAATTAATTACATCATGTTGCGACAACGCTCCTACGTGGTACACAGACAAACAGTAGCACTGGGTATAATAAATTGGACAGTTTTAGGAAAGGTCTATAGCCTATGTACTCACGTTGGCTGTTATCGTTCTATTTCCACCGTTCTAATGGATTCCAGGGGTGTGTAAACATCTCTGTAGTAGCTCCATAGTTTCCTCTGAAGTGACGCAGTTAAAGTTAACTTACATCCATATTGTCCCCGTTATCTTTCATCATCCACCTTTGTTCAGTAATCCCGAACAGAGCTAAACTTTAAGTTTACATCAATCAAAGCCTCTCAAACCCAGACACATTGCTGCGATGCGTATGTGCGTCGCCTATACCTACCCAAAATAACAGACATACAAGCTATCAACGGCGCTGCATCATGTCGTGTCGACAGCTTACATATCTGTTATTTTGGACAGCATACAATGAGGCGCGCGCGCGCCACGGAGTAGCCTATCACTAAACCAAAAATATTACATTACGTGGTCAACAACATAGCCTACTAGACATGCCTTGCTTGGAGCTTTTAATGCAGTGGTTCTCAACCTGTGGGTCGAGACCACAATGGAGCACCCAACGCCTGGCGAGCTTGTAGATCTGCTATTTTCACAATATTTATCTGTGGAACCGAGTCAAACAAAATGGGGGGGTCCCCAGTTCAAATATGGTTATTTTGGGGGGTCATGAACGTAGCGTTTACGCGGGGAATATAATAATAATATAGCAGGCTAATATATCTCTGCTGTTCGGCCGGAACCAGCTAAATCCAAAATGGTAATTGTTCAGGAAATGAAAAACAAAATATCAATTTTTCAGAAAATGAAGAAAACCTTATATTTTTAAAACAAAGCAATACTGCCTCATCAAACTTGGTATTGTGACTTTATATATTATCAGATACTTGCATGTGTCATTATATTATCACCACTTTACCCAAATCAAGCTCAAGTGGAGTTAGGAGTTTTGTCCAAACACAAATCCAGCGCAAGTGGAGTTAGGAGGTTTTGTCCATCATTGATAAGAACAGCTGGCAATGGATCTCAAAGCTCACAACACATCACAACGCATTGTGAGCTTGGAGATCAGCTATTTATGGTGAGCGCCATCCTCATATACTAAGTATAGATCAAACTGAATTCTGTACTTAAACAACTTTTATTTTAACATGCATTGTAAACAACCATGGATCTAACTGTTACCACTGTTGTTCTTCTACAGTTGAGTGCAACCAACAATTCTGCCTCAATACTCAATCATGTATTTAACAAAAGTAATCATGGCACACCAACAATAAATAAATGGCATATAAATACAAAATACATTCATGAAAAATAGAATCTGTAGCCTATCAAATCTGTAGCCTACTGCACTAACAATAACAACCACAGTTGAATTTACCTATCATATACCTATCAACATTTTATTATCACACTGTTGTGTGTTGTGTTGTGTTGCGTGTGTGTGGTGGATGTTTCTTAGTGCTTTAGATTGTCATAAAAGCTGTGAAAGTCTTTTGGCATGATCTCCTTGAGCTCTTGGAGATGTTTGAAACAAACTCCTGCACACACTCATTCTCTGTCCATTAACATTTAAAAAGAAAACACGAGCAGATGACCTTTGTGAAGACACCCTTCTCCTCCTTCTGTGAAATCTATCAAACCTTGCACATACATTCTCTTCTCTTCCCAGTTTATGTTCTCCCAAAAGCATTGAAAAATCTTCTCCCTGTCTGCCTCATACAGAGCAGAGCTTCTCTGAGAGCCTGAGAGGAGGGGGGAGTTGTTTGTTTTTGACGGACAGTTTGAGGGTCCAATGGAGTTAGGAGTTTTCGTCAGAGGCGCTTTTTAATACTTTTCATATGTTATTATTTTAAAAAAATGTACACAGATGTAGAGGGGGTTCAATAACGTTGATTTATGAAAAAAAAAAAAAAACTGAAAATGGAGTTAGCTGGTCCCGGCTGGACACTGACGATATATAATATAGGCTATAATATAATATTCACCCGCACGTCCCGCAGAATGGGTTTAATGAGACAGCAGCCAAAATGAAAATCACACTATGATCCGATCATCTTATAAAAAATGTAAGTGCTTAAGATTTTAGCCCAAACCCAACGGGACCCGACCCGGCCCGTCGGCACCGGCTGAGCTGGGTCTACGTTTTTTTTACATCCAAATAAATTCACATATTAATTAATTTGTAGCGTAGGCTATTGTGTTCACAATAAGCAACTTGTCATATTAGTCAGATCCCCAAGAGTATATGAAAGCCATTTAAAATAGTTATATATTCCTACACAGCTGATGCCAAATAATTAATCAACAGGGCAGCGCAACGCTAAAGTAGCCTAGGTCAAATCAATCACTGTCTTGTCATGACGCAGCAGTAGAGAGCTCCCTTTAAAGTTTAAACCATAACATGACATAAATAATGGATCTTCAGAACTTTCTTCATGTCTTTTTCACCTCAAAGTAAATGTTGGATTACTTCTTCAAATGAAAGCACAGGCAGCGGCCAGAAGGTAACATTGGACGTGATTTCTCCATTGCAAAAATGATTACGGTTATTCTATGAAACATATATTTCATAGAATAACCATAATCATTTTTAAAATGGTTATGGGGAAGTGTATATATTTATATAGCCCTATTTGCTCCAAGCTGTTTTTTAAATAAAATATAGACTGTTAGGGTAGAATGACTCCTGTTCTTAACGAATTACCAAGATTTAATGAGAAATAAGGCTTCTTTAGAAAAATGACTGACGGGCTGGGCTGGGTCTAATTTGTCAATTATTAGTCGAGCCAGGCTGAAATATTTAGGGGATATGAAAGCTCTAGTTAGTAGTTTGAAGTGCTCATGTGGCTAGTTGTTTCTTTTTGTTTTCATAGACCTGCGGACTGCGGTTGCTTATTTCTCTCCAAGGCTGGCAACATGGCTCATGGTCCAACGCACAAAGCCATTGTAGTGTCTGTGTGCACTTGACGGGTGATTTTATAAACCAGCGGGTGCTTTTAGAATCCACTATCCTCCCTCCCCAAGCCGTACCCATGTGTGGGTTGAGAATTTCAATGTGGGGGATATAGCAACAACACGCCCACGGGCACACCTCCACGCGCAAATAACGGCGTCGGCATAATGGTGACGGGTAGAGCAGGTGCTAGAATAACCTATTGGGGCGGCGCAGGTCCATTATCCCGATTTAACGGGGAATTTTTGGCCACAGAATGGGGCCGAGTGTCTGTTTCAGTAAAAAATACTTTGGAGCAAACGAAAATGTATATATTTCAACAAACATTTAGCATTTCCTTTACTATAACATTGTTCAAGACTGAAAGGCATTAATGATGTTTTTATATGTAATTCATTGATGAATCTTTGATGATTGATAGTGATCTTTGGACTTCTGTAAAAAAAAATGAGTTTATTCGATTTTTGTCCCTGTAATGTATTTTTCTCATTCTGCAGCCATGTACGAATCCACATTCACTATGTCTGGATGTATTCCCGTGTCCAACGCCTACTACACTGAACTTATAGGATTGATCTCCATGAGGTTAGTCTATGTCCAATTTAGGGCTGCAAATATTTACTTAGCTTTTATTCTATCGACAACTTTTTCCAATTAGTCAAATTAATTGATTAAGCACTATTATCATTATTATCATTATTGTATACTTTGCCGCACTCGTGCAGAAATAGTGCAATTAGCAGATCTCACAATTGTGAGCTTGTTGATCTGCTATTTTCACAAATGTTTTGAAAAAAGTTATTTTATATAAGATTAGTTTGATTAACTGTTGCACCCTTAGTCCAATTCAAACATTGTTTCACTTAGGTAGATTCTCACTTTTTAGTTAAAGGACCACTTCACCCATTTTCAACCTTATCTTCATATAGTTGGTCCTTACTAATGCTCATTATAAGATGGTACAATTTCTGCCTACTGGATTCAGACTGGGTCCGATTGATTCGAACCGTTTCCGAGTACGATTGCCCTCTCCCAGTTGGCCAGCATTCACATTGGCCGATTCTTCCACAGAATACACTTCATTCAACAGTAATGGTACTTATGTGCCTCATGGGGGCGCTGTGGACTATGGGGCTTTGGGAGATAGAGAATGTCATTCACAGAAGAATCACTTGTCAGAGTTTAGAGTGAATAATAAAGTTTGACTCTGTTCCTGACGTTGTCTTCAGTTATAATAACAACAGAACAACAATACACAACCGAAGCAGTGTGTGCGTTGGTTTTTGAAACCTCAAAATGTAACGTCGTCTCTGTTATTATTATCAATATGATAGTGACGTCACTGACTTATCCTTGGTATTTTAGCAGTGACGTCACGGAGCAATCCTTGGTATATTCATCCTAGAGGCAGTGTTCGCTACACATGTGTTTTTTGTTTATGTTTTTTCACGAAAACCTTTTCAGAAACCTGCCTACTAATAACACCATCAGTCGGGATTACGATCTAATCTAATCTAAAAAAAACTGCAGCCTTTCTCTTCCTAGAAATGTTGCATTAGAAGCCATTGTTCATTTATAAAATAAAATAAATGAAATCTTGTTTGAAATGACCAAAGTTAACGTGCCTACAGATGATGTCACTGGTAGGCAGGTTTTTTAACTGTCCACAGCCCTCCTCTGAGACGCAGAGAGATTAGACTGAAATTGTGGCATCTTGTTATGAGCATTAGTGAGGACCAATTATATGAAGATAGGTTGAAAATGGGTGAAGTAGTCCTTTAATCAGGGCTGCCAACACTCCTGGATCTGAGTCTCCTGGTTTTTGGCCACGTCTCCTGACACTCTCCTGGATCGTCATTTCTTCTGGTTTTCTCCTGTATTTGGTATCAAACTCCCAAAATTCACCAGAACACAGGAAATTACATCTACTATGTTCAAAGGTTTCTGGGGGAGGACCCCCAGACCCCCCGGTTCGGGGGTGTGGTCAGTGCATGCCAGTGCATACAGAGATATTAACTTTTAAGTAATGAATGGTTATTATTATGGGTCTTACATTGCTTCAGTCATCAAATCAATTTCTGTAGGCCTACTTTTTTATTGGATGAAATTGTACCCATTATTTTCCAATGCTAGTAAAGCAAGTCTGATAAAAGTATCAAACTCCCAAAATTCACCAAAACACAGGAAATTACATCTACTCTGTTAAAAAGAATCGGGGGGAGGACCCCCAGACCCCCCGCTAGCCACGCCCCCCAACCAATCTCCTGGATTCTGACAGTCCAATGTTGGCAGCCCTGCCTTTAATCAATATGCATGTGTGTGTATTTGTATACATTTTTATCAGTAAGTAGCAAACAATGATGCATTATTTTTGTCCTTCCAGTTTCACTGACAACGTGCTTGGTATTGACAACCCACATTTTCTTGACCCCCCGTCCTACTGTCAAGACCCCGATCAACAGACACACCACGAGCCTGCTGATTTTTATAGTCTGTTACTGAAACCACTGGTGGAAAGTAACTAAGTACATTTACTCAAGTACTTTAGAGGTACTTTTACTTGACTTTAGTATTTCCTTTCCTTGGTACTTTATACTTCTACTACACTACATCTCAGAGGCAAACGTTGTAATTTTTACCACTACATATATTTGACAGCTTTGGTTACTTGTTACTTTGCAGATTTAGATTATTCATAATTAATCAATGTATTCATAAATCATCTACATTTCTCTAAAAGAGCCAAAGTACAAAATAGTGGCTGAAGTAGTTAATGATTAATAATGAATAGTCCATTGACATACTTGCTACTAGTACTTTGTAAATATGAGTGGTATGATGTTTGGTGGAGGATCAACATGATAACATGATTCTGAAATGGGCAATACTGCATAATGAGTATTTTTACTTTTGCTACTTTATGTATATTTTGATGCCAATACTTTTGTACATTAACTTAAGTAAGTACAAGTGTTGCTTGTAACAGAGTATCTTTACCTAAGCTTCACCGCAAACAACCTTGCACTCTTTAAATGAGATAATAATCAAAAATAAAATATCACACAAGGTTAAGTTTCATCATTAGATCTAGAATCTCCGCCAGAGAATCTTCTCATATTGACGTCCAAATATGGAGTTCCACATGGCTCCATTTTTGTCCAAGACTGACCTGGTGGATCAATAGGATGGTGGATCTGATTATGAATTCACAAAATGTGAAAAATATGAGCACACTATATATATAGTGACTGCCCAGTGACTGCACCTTTCAACATAACAGAACATGATAAACATCTATGTAAGCACAAGCACTCTGTCCACAGCACACAAAACTGTTATTATTTTAACTGGGGAAAACCAGGATAATTTGGTACGTATGTTGAAAACCAGGACATTTTAGTGTTTTAGAGATATGTGTCGGGACTCTGGGCACACAGCTTGAAACTGGGACAATCCTGGCCAAACCGGGATGTCTGTTCACCGTACCCTACTCATACAGATAATTCATTACAAACTGCACCAACAGTGCAGGATTAACGGAAGGGCTTTAGGTGCTGAAGCACAGGGTACCAACTTTGGGGTGGCACCAAATGGCGGGGAGAAAGTGAAAGAAGACTGAACTATCGCCGAAAAGCGCAGAAACTTAGAAGCAGCAGCTGCTGAAGGAGCACTAAAACGGTGAAACACGCCGGCGAAGCGTACATTTTCCGGAAACGGCCCACGGGTCGTAGCACCGGGCACCACGAAGGGTTAATTCAGCCCTGTGCACGAAATGATGTACACTTCCGGTATCTAAAAAAATTCCCTTCACCCATTAAAAATAATAGACAGCATGTTTAAGTCAGACTTATCACAGACTTAACTGATTCGATTTGATTTGAAAAGATTTTTGACATTTGAATGATTGCATTTTTCTCATTCTGCAGCCAAGTACCAAACCACATTCACTATGTCTGAATATATTCCAGTGACCAACGCCTACTACACTGAACTTACAAGATTGATCTCCATCCGGTTAGTGTATGTCCAATGTAGGGCTGCAACTATCCATTTTAGCGATCATTCCATCGATTACTTTTTCGATTAGTCGAAATTTCATTTCCATACTTTGCCACGGTGTTGTGCAGAAATAGTGTAAAATAGCAGATCTACAAGCTCACAGTGTGAGTTGTAGATCTGCTATTTTCACTATTTATTTATTAAAAACATGTTTGCCTATAATGCCATAAATAGGGATTGATTATTAACGGATTATTTTATATAATCAACTAATTAATTAATTTGATTAACTGTTGCACCCCTAGTCCAATTCAAACTTTGTTTATCTTAGGTACATTCTCACTTTTTAGCTAAGCATACTTCCTTATGTTTATGAACAGTTAGTCTCTAACATTGTTCTCCTGCAGACTTGTTTATGACTGTTCTCATGAATAATTGATAGTTAACCAACATGCATGAATGTGTATATTTGTATGTATTTTCATCAGATGAACAGACACACCACAAGCAGGAGCCTGCTGATTTTTGTAGTCTGTTTCTGTACTTAAAGGGTAAGACCACTTTGGCAGAGGTTTGGGTTGTGTAGTTACCTTGCCATGATGTAACCCCAAAGGTGGGCAAGAAATCAAAAATAATTGCTCCATTGATTAGAAATTGCTAATTCAAAATATGCTCCTCATTGACTTACATTGTACGGTAAAACAGCTCTCAAAGTCACTCTTTTAGCACATAAATGAACCCAAACAAAGCTGATTCAGGCAATATAGAGCATCACCAAACCCAGCACTGTTTGTTTTTTTAATAAAAATGTCAACTTCCTGTTGATTTTACTATTTGAAGATCTGGATCCGGATCCGCGGATCCAGTCCAGGTTTTCTACTTATTAAAAATGGCAAAATCAACAGGAAGTAGACATTTTTATTTAAAAAAAACAGTACTGGGTTTGGTGATGTTCTATATTGTCTGAATCAATATGTCAATACGTTTGCGTTCGTTTATGTGCTAAAAGAGTGACTTTGAGAGCTGTTTTACCGTACAATGTAAGTCAATGAGGAGCATATTTTGAATTATCAATTTCTAATCAATGGAGCAATTATTTTTTATTTCTTGCCCACCTTTGGAGTTACATCATGGCAAGGTAACTACACAACCCAAACCTCTACCAAAGTGGTCTTGCCCTTTAAGTACAATTCTGAGGTAGTTTTACTTTACTTGAGCATTTCCAGTACTTGATACTTTATACTTCTACTCCACTACATCTCAGAGGCATATGTCTTTACTCAGCTACATGTTTTTGACAGCTTTAGTTACTCAAATTTGTATAAAATAATTTGAAAATGAATTTGCTATGATAAGCATTTTTTTGTTATTTAAAATAGCAGATCTACAAGCTCACAACACGTCACATCGCAGTATGAAGTAGGGGCTTGCATGGTTATTGATCAATAACTAGTCCAATAATATAATATATATGATTCTGAAATGGACATTTTGCATAAGAGTACTTTTGCTTTTGCTACTTTATGTATATTTTGATGCTAATAATTTTGTACTTTAACTTAAGTAAGATTTTGCATGAAAAATTCCCTTCACCCATTAAAAATAATAGACAGCATGTTTAAGTCAGACTTATCACAGACTTAACTGATTCGATTTGATAAGATTTTTGACATTTGAATGATTGCATTTTTCTCATTCTGCAGCCAAGTACCAAACCACATTCACTATGTCTGAATATATTCCAGTGACCAACGCCTACTACACTGAACTTACAAGATTGATCTCCATCCGGTTAGTGTATGTCCAATGTAGGGCTGCAACTATCCATTTTAGCGATCATTCCATCGATTACTTTTTCGATTAGTCGAAATTTCATTTCCATACTTTGCCACGGTGTTGTGCAGAAATAGTGTAAAATAGCAGATCTACAAGCTCACAGTGTGAGTTGTAGATCTGCTATTTTCACTATTTATTTATTAAAAACATGTTTGCCTATAATGCCATAAATAGGGATTGATTATTAACGGATTATTTTATATAATCAACTAATTAATTAATTTGATTAACTGTTGCACCCCTAGTCCAATTCAAACTTTGTTTATCTTAGGTACATTCTCACTTTTTAGCTAAGCATACTTCCTTATGTTTATGAACAGTTAGTCTCTAACATTGTTCTCCTGCAGACTTGTTTATGACTGTTCTCATGAATAATTGATAGTTAACCAACATGCATGAATGTGTATATTTGTATGTATTTTCATCAGATGAACAGACACACCACAAGCAGGAGCCTGCTGATTTTTGTAGTCTGTTTCTGTACTTAAAGGGTAAGACCACTTTGGTAGAGGTTTGGGTTGTGTAGTTACCTTGCCATGATGTAACCCCAAAGGTGGGCAAGAAATCAAAAATAATTGCTCCATTGATTAGAAATTGCTAATTCAAAATATGCTCCTCATTGACTTGACTTACATTGTACGGTAAAACAGCTCTCAAAGTCACTCTTTTAGCACATAAATGAACCCAAACAAAGCTGATTCAGGCAATATAGAGCATCACCAAACCCAGTACTGTTTGTTTTTTTAATAAAAATGTCAACTTCCTGTTGATTTTACTATTTGAAGATCTGGATCCGCGGATCCAGTCCAGGTTTTCTACTTATTAAAAATGGCAAAATCAACAGGAAGTAGACATTTTTATTTAAAAAAAAACTGTACTGGGTTTGGTGATGTTCTATATTGTCTGAATCAATATGTCAATACGTTTGCGTTCGTTTATGTGCTAAAAGAGTGACTTTGAGAGCTGTTTTACCGTACAATATAAGTCAATGAGGAGCATATTTTGAATTATCAATTTCTAATCAATGGAGCAATTATTTTTTATTTCTTGCCCACCTTTGGAGTTACATCATGGCAAGGTAACTACACAACCCAAACCTCTACCAAAGTGGTCTTGCCCTTTAAGTACAATTCTGAGGTAGTTTTACTTTACTTGAGCATTTCCAGTACTTGATACTTTATACTTCTACTCCACTACATCTCAGAGGCATATGTCTTTACTCAGCTACATGTTTTTGACAGCTTTAGTTACTCAAATTTGTATAACATAATTAGAAAATGAATTTGCTATGATAAGCATTTTTTTTTATTTAAAATAGCAGATCTACAAGCTCACAACACGTCACATCGCAGTATGAAGTAGGGGCTTGCATGGTTATTGATCAATAACTAGTCCAATAATATAATATATATGATTCTGAAATGGACATTTTGCATAAGAGTACTTTTGCTTTTGCTACTTTATGTATATTTTGATGCTAATAATTTTGTACTTTAACTTAAGTAAGATTTTGCATGAAGGACTAAAAGTCCTTCATGCAAAATGCAAAATCTGTAACGTATGTATTTTTACATTGTTGTATTCCAAAAAGTACTTCTTTCACCACTGTTGTTACTGAAAACTGAAATCTCCCATTTAGCTTCACTGCAAACAGCATCGTACTCTTTAAATGAGATCATAATAAAAAATATGATATCACATAGGTTCTTTATTAGTTTATGACACTTGCCGTGTGTGTGTGCGTGTGTGCGTGTGTGCGTGTGTGCGTGTGTGTGTGCGTGCGTGCGTGTGTGCGTTTATTATATTATATTATGAGGTTGGTTAGATAGATCCAACCGTACCCACCCACTCTCCTGCACCCCACATGCCTTGGCAATGTTTAAAAAACATTGCATAATTTGCTTATATGAATCAATTTGCTGAAATAACGAGTAGAGGTCTGGTGGTTTACTGGTAAGAGAATGAATTATATCTCATTCAGTTGATAAGGATATTTGCAGTTTAACCACATTGGGTACTATGTTTATGGTAGTTAATTTGCATATATTATGCATACCATACGTATGAGGAATACACTGAGGAGGATTCTAGCAGGAGCCCTCATCCAATGTCACTACAATTTGGGTACCCATCGTCAAAAGAAAAGGAAAAACAGCGCCCTCTGCTGTTTTGAATCTGTTCTTGAGAGATCAGATCTGCAGATGAATCACTATGACTATGCATGCACCTCGTGCTAGTAGGGTGGGATGGCTCAGGGTAGAGGACACTACAGCAACTTGCTATGGGCCTGGTCTACAAGAAACATGACTACACCACAATGACACCCACCCATGTAGGCTACCTGTCAAACTACTTCAAAAACGTTAAAGACGTCCACAAACACAACACCAGAGGAAGCTCCACAAATCACGTTCAACACAGATTTGGCTCAAACAAGGGGTTAAATTTGTTCTACTGCTATGCCACCAAATTGACCAAAATGTAGAATGCACCAACAGTCATTATAAAGTTTTAATCCTTACTCTCCTTCAAAACCACTCTAAAAGAGCACTTAGAGGTGCAATTCGCATTGCAACGCATCGTGAGCTTGTAGATCTGCAGTACTGTAGATAGTACAGTACTTGAGTACAAGTACCAGTGACTATACACCCCTGGACATGTGGCATCAGGTCTGAGCCTATATTGTCTCAGAAAGCAGAAAAATAATCCTCTACATAAGGTTTTTTTTTTACCTGAAATGTAATGTCAAGGCTCTGAAGTCCTCTTTCAATTCTTGTCTGTCAATGATGGGTCCATAAACATTTACATATGATAGCCACTAGATGGCGCACAACAACAATAATACAGTTGTAGCCTACTTAAAGTACAGTGCAGTTCCCAGGCGGGCCGTGGCACAGGGGGTTGGCGCTGTTCTTCCACTCTGTCCTTTCCTTTTTTAATGTCTTGCCTCGCGCCGGTCACATGACACATCTGTCAGGCTGCAAAACAGCATGGCGGACATGCATGTGCATCCTGACAACAAACCGCAACAACGTTTCTTCAGTTAACCAGCCGTCGGAGACGCCGATCACAATCATAACAACCGTGTATTTTAATTAAAAAAATACACCGCAACATGGAAGAGGAGAACAAGCTTCAGTTCCCGTCTCTCCCTGCGTCCAAGGAGGAGCTCCTGGTGCGTTTCAGCTAACACTTTGCTTTGGATCAGGGGTGTAAAGTAACCAAGTACTTGTACTCAAGTACGGTACTTAAGTAAAATTCTGAGGGTATTTTTTTTCTACTTCACTGGAGTTTTCCAATTCTCAGTAATTTTACTTCTACTCCACTACATCTCGGAGGCAAATATTGTACTTTTACTCCACTGCAATTATTTGAAAACTTACTAAGTTACTAGTTACTTTGACTAGTAGATTTTGATTAGTATTACAAGACATAGCCTACGTGAACCACTTTAGCCCTATATAAATGTAGGGCTATTTGAAAATAGCAGATCTACAAGCTCACAATGCCTTGCGATGCGACGCATTATAAGATGTTTATACAATTCATACATGTGGAATGGGACATTCTGCATAATGAGTACTTTAAGCACATTTTGATGCTACTACTTTTACTCAAGTACAATTCTGGACTTTAACTCGTAACATAGTATTTCTACGTTGTAATATTGATACTTTTACTTGAGTAAAACATTTGAGTACTTTTTCCCACCACTGAGC
Source organism: Gymnoscopelus braueri (assembly GCF_963280865.1). Taxonomy (NCBI): domain Eukaryota; kingdom Metazoa; phylum Chordata; class Actinopteri; order Myctophiformes; family Myctophidae; genus Gymnoscopelus; species Gymnoscopelus braueri. The sequence continues at coordinate 20,968,215 of NC_137603.1, read as the reverse complement.
CTAGCCTTGTTGCTAACGTTAGCCACGTATTCAAGTCTGCTGCAGCAAGTCTGCAGCTGCAGCAGCCTCGGTGTCAGGTCGTCTGTCGCTTGCCTTAAAAAGATCAGATCTAATAAGCTTATACAACGCGTTGTTAGCTTGTAGATCTATTCTTTTAAGCAAGTGACACATGCATGAGGCTCAAAGATGGCCTCAAATAATGTTGTCTGCTCGGCTAACTGTTTCCTTTGCTGTCTCTTCCTCAGGACTGGGCTTACCCAATGAGACGAGACATGCAGGTAGATGATGGTGGTGATGATGATGATGATGATGATGATTATTTATGTTTGTCTATTTCCTTCCCAACGATACCCTAACTCACTGGTTCTCAACCTGTGGTTCGTGATCCCCAGGGGGGTCCCCACATAATCTTGGGGGGTCCTCAGATGACAGTAAAGTGACAATTTAAGGACTTAATAAATGAAATGGGAAAAAGACAATTACTGCATCAAAGTAATCAACTAACTATACAATAAAAACTGGTCAAACATTGGCCAAATTGTCAAATAATATAAGAAAGAGGGGGGGAATGGAAATAGCCTATCTAGTTGTGAGCTTGTAGTTTGGCTATTTTCACAATATTTAAGGTCCCCAGTTCAAATATGATTATGTTGGGGAGTCACGGCCTGAAAAGGTTGAGAACCACTGCCCTAACTAAGAAAAATAAAGCCCTCAGTGTTAGTATTTTACTAGATAGATAGATGGATAGATGGATAGATAGTCATGGGTCTTTAACGTTTTTCAGGCCAAGGACCACATTGCTGACAGAGAGATGAAGCAGGATGAAGCATACTACATTATGTATAAACCTTTTTGTAGATTTCATAGATGGCTTCATAGACTTGTTTGACAGCACTATCATCAGTGTTGCGCAAATTAATGTTTTTTTTTATTAAGCGTGATCTTTTCTAATATGTTGGTTTTCATTTTAATGTATATTTTCAGATATTTAAACACTCAATAATTAGTACATTTGCAGTGCAACGCATTGAAAACTTGAAGTTTGGCTATTTTCGGCGAATGTTGCCCCCAGAATAGGGATGCTTGGATGGTTAATGTAAAAAAAGAAGCCCCCCCCTGTAGTAAGACTGAGGACCCCCTGTTGAAGACCCCCTGTTGAAGACCTATGTCTAGGTTGCTGTCCATCCATGTCCATCCATGTCGGAGAGAGGTTCTGTCTGCAGAACCCTTGATGTCAGAGGAACTCTTATTTGAGCTCTGTTTGAATACATATTTTGAAAATTATGTTTACATTATAATGATACTCTATATTGGCCAACTATCATTGAATGTGTCTTCTTTAGAACGTGTAGTTAGTTGTCACACAAAGTGAAACTGACACTGGTTCAAATAAGCATAAATTTTATCCGGAACGATCAGCTACTGCTATCTGTCAGTACTTTTATGTCTTTGAATCCGTAATGAAAATCATACCATTTAATTCATCCTAGTATAGCAAATTTATAGTATTCAAATTCTCTCAATAGTAGGTCCCTGGCCAACTATCAACGTGGGTGTCCTGGGCTTAAAACATTTGAAAATAGTTTTAAGATATGACAAGATAACGTTAGACGGAGATACTAAAGTGTTTCTTCGCTCATACCAGGACCCTATAGAAATAAAACTGAGAAGTTGATCTTGGCTGATGATACAACAGTATGTCATGATTTGACTTTTTGGACGACATCTGTATCGGCAATTATGCATCAATGTGTCCTGATTTGTAACCACTTTCAACGTGGTGTCCCTATTTTGGATGTCCTATAAGCAAATATTCCAAAGTGTTTTTAAATGTTTTAAAGCCGTTCAAAGATAGCTGATCTACAAGCTCATAACGCATCACGGTGCAATGCCTTGTGAGCTTGTAGATCAGCTATTGATTTGTTTTTTTAAACGGCATAAGTGGATCAAATTAAGTTTCAATTTGTGTGGAAAAAAATCTAAATAGGGGTCACTGAAAACATTAGTAATCAGTGGCAAAAGCAGTGGTACAGATAAACCCACATATTGCCACAGACTGTATTTTAGGTTACCTCAGTTCTAATGCATTCGGAATGTCATACGTTCAACACAATCTAAACTACATTCAACAGCAAGAGATGTTCATTTTACTTTTAGTAATATGGTGGTGGTGTGTGTTTCTTTTCAGGAGATTTTACCTGGACTATTTTTAGGCCCCTACTCTGCTGCAATGAAGAGCAAGGTAATGTGAAGACTATTTAAAAACTGAGACACCCAGTGATGGGTAGAGAGAGCACCTCTCTTGTGAGACTTCATTTTGTCTGTTGTCTCTCTTTGCATAACTCATATCACGTCCACACTTTTCTCTTTGTCTAGCTGCCAATCCTTGAAAGACAGGGCATAACTCATGTTGTTTGTGTCCGCCAAGATATTGAAGCCAATTTTATCAAGCCTAATTTCCCGCATACATTTAGGTAAGCAATCAACTGAGATCTGACACCTGACTAGACTACACTTGAACATTTATTGTCAAAGTTGATGAAGTGACGCTGCACACAAAGGTTGGTTAGTTTGATAGAAATGCAAACACTAAATGTTGTTGTATGCTTGCAGATACCTTGTGTTAGATATTGCTGACAATCCAGTGGAAAATATAATACGATTTTTCCCTATGGTGAGTAAGAACGTAGGCTGTTGGCTACTTGGCTTGCATGTTAATAAGGTTCAGTTGAATTGTCATTAGTACTTCTGATCCTTTCATTTCTCCCTCCTCAACAGACTAAAGAATTTATTGATAACTGCTTAGCAACAGAAGGTAAATATGCATCAGTTTTCATTTGCTTGTTCTGTAGCTTTTAAACTATGTCGATAAGACACAAAATTAACAGGGATTGCAGCGTTATAAATGCATTTTCTAATAAATATTCCTATTTGAGGCTACCAGTGTATGCTTTATACTTCCATATGTTTTATTTCAACTTTTAGATTGCACTATAAATCAAGTGTGGGGTCGCTGAAATATTTCCTGGTTTATGTAAATATGTTTGAGAACCCCTGATGTAGATTATCAATCACAATTTGTTTTTAGCATTGCTCTGAACATATTTGTCTTGTTCCCTAAGGAAAGGTACTTATTCATGGTAATGCAGGGATATCAAGAAGGTAAGGGGTCTAGTTTTAGGCTAATCTCTCCCCTGCTGTGTATCTTATTGTACTGGGCGGATCACTGATTGATTGATTGATTGACATTTTTATTAGGCAAAAGAATGTAAAACAACACAGTTACATTTATAATACTTTTGTCAAAGTGCCAAGCCCCGAGTTATCCCGAGTTTTTTCTGAATGCCCTCAGTGCCAGAACGAGAAATCCCGAGTTTTTACTTTTTACTGTGATCGCGCTGTTCTGTTTATTTTTCATCATCAGTTTCGTTTTCCATATACTTCACACTCACCGGGATCCGGATTCATGACGCAGATTCCGTTTCCGGTTCAAATTTTTTTTGCCCCGGTCATTTTCGGCCAGAATAGGGAAAAACACATTTTTTTCACACGGTATAAAAAACGAACGGAGAGCTCCACTTCTATTTTCTATAGTCTGGGTGACGAACAGTCATCGCCGTCGTGTATCACATCGTACTAAAGGCCGATCGGCGATTGTCGAAAACGTCACATCCGGTTATGACGTATGGACTGTTTGAGCCTGTTTGGAGGGGGTCGAGCGAGTCAGCGAGTTGTCTATCTGCTGCCAGAGAAACTATTTGAAAATTAAATTACAAAATAACAACAACAAAAAAACACGAAAATCGCTGGCACTGGGGGAGTACTTCATGAAAATACTCTGGCAGTCAAAGAGTTAATATGACATTGTTAGTTTACAGGAATTCCAGTGTAACATAAAATAAAACTACAGTAAGTGATTTTACTGATCAAATAATATAGTACATGATACATTTTAAAGGCAAATAAAATGATTAAAAACATATGTGCACATCTCAAAACCAAATCAGATGGGTGCTGGATCCCAAAAATACCTAATTAATTAGACCGAAAAATCTAAACGGCTCCTGTTCAAATGATTTATAATCTGTAAAAATAGTGACGTTTCTCAGGCTTGGCATGAACAGAAATGCCTATAGTCCCCACACATAAAAACTCCCACATCATTAAAAAAAAGTATTATATATTACACATTTCCATCAGTCAAACTGTAGAAAACAATCAATTTCATTTTCACATGCTGTTTACACAGATTATGTGGGCTAAATATACAGTGTACACAAATGTCTCGTAATGGACCCAGGCTAAATAGCCATGATACTGTATTAGGGGCACCTCTGAGGATCTTATTTATACAGTTATATTACAGTAACAGTTTCCAGGTTAATATAATATACTGTATAAACTGAATTCCTTATTTCAGTGCTGCCTTAGAGATTGCATAACATAGAGACAATCTGTATGCACTTATACAGTTTACAGGCTGATAGATATAACCGTAATACTTCATTCCCTCTTTCAGTGCTGCTTTAGAGATTCCATTATGGAGACATTCTATTTACACGGTAATACAGTTTACAGGTTCATATAAACTTCATACTTCATTCCTTCTTTCAGTGCTGCCTTAGTGATTGCATACCTTATGGAGACATTTGGGATGAAGTACAGGTGAGTTACAAATCTACACTTAATTTATTTTTATTCTATCAAGATAAACTTAATCTAGGATTTCTGTTGAAGGTGTTTGATTGTTGGTTTGATTATCCTGTGCCATTTGGCATCTATGCACAAATTGCAAATCAGAGCGATTGGAGGCAGGGTTTTGAGGATGACTGACCTAGGAACACACAGAAGGGGGACATTATCACATTATCGCAGCATAGTTACGTTCACCAAATAAAGTTGAGGACAGATTTTCACTGTGGCTCTGCTCTGCGTTCTGAACTTTAGACCTGCCCACTGTATACACTGCCGGAATACCATGGATCGCCGCTGTTTGTTTACATCAACCCCTGACATGCTCTGACATAATTTCTGCCGAGAGACACGGTGAACAAAGTCTGTACTATGTCTCTCCATTAATTCATTGCCGTCTGGTTGGTGTTGCTTGTCACTCAGAGAGGGATTATAGATGTTCAAACTCCTAACCTAATCAGACGTTGCTGGCAGTTGGCTGAAATGAATATATAAATCACGACCGCTTTGAGTGTCTAACCAATCAATAGGAGTATGCTGCCAGCAGTGTAGAGTGATTGTTTTTGGAGTAATACCAATGTGATATCTATGGAGGCAAAGGGATTGCAATATACAGTGGAGGGATACATTCATAGTAAAATGAGAACAAGAGACACAGAGCATACAGATCTCAAAGAAGCCTCATAAACTCATCATAAAATGTGACCAACGGTTTACGGTTTTATGTAAGTTCAATTGTCAATAAAATATTGTTGCCCTTGAAATTACTACTTTAAGTTGTCCATGCACAGTGTACCTGGAGGTAACCCTGTATCTTTATTCAACAGGGAAGCTTTCAGCCACGTCCAAGAGAGGAGATTCTGCATCAACCCCAATGTGGGCTTCGTGCATCAGCTACAGGTCAGATTCCTGGCAATCATGTGTAGATTTGGGTCTGAGATGCATGATCCATTATCTCCTGGTGCTAATCTTGAAACAGGCCAAACTGCATTTCTTATTTCCAACCCTCTGTGCCTTATGAAGGCCCAAACAACTCTCTTTCGTAGCTAGAAATGAGCAAACCACAGCTGTGTCGTTCGGATAGATGCTGTCAGAAATTTATAAATGTAAACAGTTACCACATGCTGTCTTTTCTTGCAATTGAAATCTTTGAAAATGAGAGCGCAGAGTCGGGTCCAGCAAGGTATTTTCCTCATAAACAGACAATGCACCACTTTCAACTTATAATTCAAGTAAACGTTTGCTACATGTGAAGAGTTGTACGACTGCGAGTTTAAGTTTATACAAGCACGTCACATGCAATGCGTTACGGCCTGTTACAGATGAATCTAGTTATAAATAAAAAGCGAAAGTATAAGTGCTTCTCGTTTCACTATTTATATTCTGGATTTAGGCAAACGGAATGCAGCACAGCATAACTAATATCTTCATGTTGATTCTATTCATTTCACCGTCTCTCTGTGAGTGCAATGCTCTGGCTCCTCACTGGGGGGAGTGCCTCACACTTTGAAAAGCCCTGGTCTACTGTAAAGTGGTAAAGTGGGGCTGCAACTATCGATTATTTTATTTTTTGATTAATGTATTACTTTTTTGATGAATCGAATAATCAAGATGGGTTTCCTTTTTGTTTGTTTTTCTTACAAACCTCAGCGTTACCCTAAAACTTTTTTTGTCCAATCTCAGTTTGGATATACATGAATAGATAGATAACGATCACATACTGTACAGTATTTTAAAGTCCCAAGGTGGAGTCTAAGGCACTTGAGCCATGTTTTGAGCTCCAGGGCTAACCCATGACAATAATAAGAATAAGAAGTTATTACCTGGGCACTTAAAAATAGATTTCCCAAACAAGACACTCGAGCACTCATTAAGTTTATTCCAGCGATGACTTATTGAGATGGATGATGATTTAATGAGATGGATGAGACTTCTATTCATTAAGTTTTAATTGCCAGGGTTATTTATTTTTGTAGCGTAGTAAGTCTAACCCACAAGACAAGCAACCTTCAGTTTTGTGTCAAACCATCTTAAAACTACATTTTGAAGCAAAAAAAAATTCATGCCTACCCATAGAACATATTTTCAGAACTCAACCTACCTAATGTCAGTGGCTGGTTTTCTGTTAGTTGTGATACTGATGTGGTTAATTAATTTCCCAGGAGTATGAAGCGATCTACCTTGCCAAGCTGACCATCAAAATGATGTCGCCAATGCAGCTGGGCAGGTCCTTCTCCGTGCAGGCTGGATTGCCAGGTTAGTGCGTGACCAGTCTCACACTCCTCACCTCAGCTTAACCCATTAAGACCTGTGGCTGATTCTACAAATGCCTTCTAAATCAGTAGTTCTCAAACCTTTTCGTGCCGAGGACCCCCATCTGAAAATATTTGTGCCAGGGACCCCCAGTAGAGAAGATTTGTGTTAATTCCTCACTGTATTGCCTATTTTAATGTTGTTTTATGCCTTTGCTTTTATTTTATTTAATTTTTGTTTGCTTTATTGTTAAATTGGTTCTAACTGTAATTGTATTCTTGCTCTACAAATAAAGTTTATTATTATTATTATTATATTAAAACATGAAACATTTTTAAAACACTTTCAAGATTTTCCAAAAATGTTAAAACATTGCAGAGAAAAGAAAGCTCACAGCGTAGCCCTACTTTTTTTTAATTACTGTGAGCTTGTAGATCTGCTATTTTTGAGAACCACTGTTCTAATTCCTAAGAGAGAACTCATGTCTATCTCTCTCTTCCACAGAAATGTCCACAGAAATCGTTTTTCTTTAGCTGCCTGCAAGTATATAGAGGGCTTACGTGACTTAACTGAGCAATACATTTCTTATAATTTTTATCCCTCGATTTTGTAACCCTTTTTTACACCCGGTGCCAATTTGCTAAGTGATCCTGGGCACTACACTCCCCCCACCAGCCTAGGGAGGCCAGGGCCGAGCTCATGCCTCCTTCAATGCATGAGAGCCAACTGACCTTCTTGTCACCTGACAGGGGGGAGTTTCCCTGGTTGGACGTAACGTGTGGAAGGAACACGTTATTCCAACCAGTTCCCTTCCCCTCCATCAGGCGCCCCGGCTGATCGGGGGGAGGCAGTACAGTGACCAGGATTACTACATGTTTCTGTGAGGGTATTAACTACCCTAGGAGACACGGGGAGAACATGGAAAACTGAGCAATAAAGACTGAAACTCTTTGTCCATGTGTGTCCGGCAGGAAGCCGTAAGCGCAGCCTGGAGGAAGACGAGGACTTCGGGGGGATGCAGGTCACAGCAGCTCAGAATGGATGAGCTTCGCTGTTACTTAGACACGCGGCGCAGTGCACTCTATTTTTTACATTTTTATTGGGATTAAAAATGTAAATATTTGAACTTTTTCTAAGGGGACAGGGGTGGGTGGGAGGGAGGGGGAGAGCGCTCCTGCTGTCTGAGACATGCGGAGGTGATGGGAACGGGACGATTTGATAACTGACATTTTTGTGTAATTTTGTTTTTCTTCTTTTTTTTTCGGGCGCTGTATGCACTGATGGGAGATTTTTTGCAGTTTTATAGTATTTAAAGCATTTTGCATTTGCAGCGGGACAGTATTGCAATTATGCACTTTCAATACTTGAATTATTACTGTGGTCAACCAGATGGGGGCAGTATGGAAAAGGGAAAGTGAACCCAGTGACTATGACAGAGGAAAGCTTAAGCCTTGGCTTGGAAATTATTAATTTGAACTAATGAGGCTTACTGTGGAATAGTAAGGAATGAAAAATAACGACTCACTGCTTAATAAAAGAGGTCTGACTTAAATCTGTGTGAGTGTTGTTTGATATGTACAGTATACAACAACTTGGGCCATGCACATGTTTTGTAAAGACAAAACAAATAAGGTGTTTTTTTTAATCAGCATTATATTCATAAGGTGTGGCAACAAGAAATGTAAACATTTCAAAGGAAAAGAAGACATGAGAACATGTTCTTCAGAGAAGGAAAAAATAAACGTTCTTGCTCCCTGGTAATGGGGGCTTTATATATTTTGTTAGACAAATCTCCTTAACTCTACTAAAGGGGTTTGTATCGGTTGCCTAATGTCGGTATCTTTGACATGAACTGTCATTTAATTCAAACCACTGTCACAAACAGGCAGACATCAGAAATGCTGTCTGATCATTTACTGTCGCCCCACAAGGAAGCTGTTAATTTATAGAGCACTTCATCAAAACAAGCGGACCTAATCTGCAGCCAGAAAATGTACCGTAAGACATTACTTAGTGGTTTAACTCAGAGTGACATTTGTCTTACCTTACCCTTTGTCTGATTGTTAGAAACTAATTACACTGTGTTGTTGTATATATGACAACTACTGAACCAAACAAGCCAATTCCACAGACATATTTTATTTGACTATTACATAGTTTTCTTTTCGAAAATAAATTACTTAAATATGTCCCCCAGTTCCCAGAAAAAAACAGCAAAATAAACCACTACAAAAACTTAAATAGGCTAAGCAATAATACTAAAAAGCACCTTTGCTCCTGATGACTATTGCAATTCCTGATATTTACCAAATATAAAATGTTCATAATTGACAGTTTTATAAAATATTCTTTGTTCAGAATAAATGCAGATTCTTTAAACGGTATGGACTTGATAGCATTTTTTCCAGTCTGCTGTTGCCTTCATGAGGACCTTTTAGGTGGCTGACTACCTGACCCCAGTGGCTATGGCCAACATGATTTGATTATTCTGAAAACTATTTGTGGAATCAATAATTTGACAAACTACAATACACCCTGAATTTTTTCCATATCACTGTTGGCCAGAAAACGTATTTATTATTGTGTTGCTCAAAAGTGGCAAAAATAGCAAGCTCACATGTGGCATTCTGAGCTTTACTTCTGCCATTTTTGCTGTTCTTGAAAAACATTTAACCATTTCTAAATGTTTTGTCCGCCTGTAATGCCATCCGAAATAGGGACGCCTGTCCCCAGGTTGGACGGCAGTTAAGTCTGTCAGTAGGTTTTATATTTAAGCAATGAAAAGTTATAATATATAACTATACCACGCTGGGCGAGACCTGCTACTGAGAGCATCTAACCGGAAAAGACAGCTGCTGGAGGATATACATACAAATGAAGTCCCGCCCTACAGGCACGTTAGGTCGTTACCAGGCTTTTCTCCTCTTGAGATGAGAAAAGCCTGTGTTTATCCTATATTCAAATTGCCTTGTGGGTCGGCAGACAGTGGACGTCACAAACATACATAGCCTGCCCATATATGGAGATTTTCATGCAGCAAATCGGCCTGAAAATCTATGTGTCACAAACATACTGTGACATGCCCATATATGGAGGCTGGCGGACGGTGTATGTCACAAACGTAACATGCCCATATATGGAGACTGGTGGACGGTTGATGTCACAAACGTAACATGCAGTGATGTCAGACACAACAGAAGCTGTTGCTGTCGATTTGCGCTTTTGTGCCCGAACTCATGTGAGAGTCGCGTAGCAGCCCGTAACTCTAGTCTCTATACAATAACAAAATACAGTATTTAACGAGAGCATCTGACTAACTACATTCGATCCATCAGAGCACAGTCAGCACACGTTATTTCTTCCCACTTCCCGAAAAGTAACAGTTTTTGGACATACAAGGTTTTTTTGGAAACAAGGTTTCCACCCGAAAACGACAAAATAAAACTTTGAATGGAAGATATTCTTTTCATTGGGAACATGAGGTTTCTTTAGATTGATACTTCCTTGAAACTAGAACTTAAAATAAATACCATCATTGTGTCCACTGCAATGATTACATGTATAAGACCCTGCCCAAAGTTTTTCCTATAAGTCATACATAATTATACAAGTCCACATATTTATAGCCCCGCCCCCCTGGGTACCAGGGGTCTATACTAGGCCCCCTACTTTTTTTGGTCAAAAATAGCCTATCTACAAGCTCACAACGGGTCGTCCGTTGTGAGCTTGTAGATCGGCTATTATTGCCAAATGTTGGCCTGCCCAGTTGACATGCCAAGAACAGGGACGCTAGCGTTCATGTGGTTAAGAACTGTTACTGACATTCATTTGTTCATAGGGTGGATCGGAACTCCAGCCTGGTGAGGTAGCCGTGGTTACCAAAGGGGTGGAGAGCGGTATTCAGTTGAGAAGACGACTCAAGCAACAGATTTATTGAGTCTCTCAGAGCAAGTAGGGCTGAAGCATGCGATGAGCAGTCGGGAACCCATCTGCAGTTTCATTCGCTCGAAATCTATGGCCAAAAAGTGTCCTAGAGCGGCATTCCTACACCCAAAGACACTCATTAAATGCCAGTCCTCATCTCAAAGGGGTCAAAGATATTGGCATCACAGCCCCAAAACAGGGCTTTCCGAGTCCGTGTTTGACCTCAGTCGAAGAAGCGACACTGCATGTACGTCTCGTCTGAGGCACTGTAGCTGAATTTCTGGTAGAAAGCCACGTTGTTGGGGGCACACTCCAGTGTGATTTTGTAACAATCCAACTTCTGGCTGAGGAGAGTGAGGGTTGACACCAACCTACAGGAGAGAACATACAGAAAATATAAGTAGGAGTCATACAGAAGCCAAAAACCTATTGTCAGGAAAAGTTTGGCGGAATATGCCTACATTAGACACGGTGGGTTTTAGGGTAAGGACATTTTTCAGACTTGGGTCTCTGTTGGGATGATATGGGAATCATAGTTACCTGCTGTACAACTGTACAACAGAAGAATATACCAGGTTTAAAGTAAAAACTAAAGCAAATACTAATATACTTGTATAAATCTGCTACTATAGCTGCATCTATTTTGACCTATAACTATAAAACAAATAGTTTTAAAAATCATTCCAAGTCAAATGGATGACAGAGTGCACACCAACTATAAAAAAAGATACAGTAGTGAACGATAGTTAGTTATCGTTATAGTTAAAGTGCTCAGTGTGAATGGCACTTTACTCTACTCAGGAATATCTGGTTATCTGACCTGCTTGTACATTATACAGTATGCATATCTCACTGACTCTACTCATATCAGGATCTGGCAAGTTTTCCTTGTCTTCATGTTTTCTTATCTCTTTTTTATCTCTATTCTTCTTCCCTTTCCTGAAAACTACAAATGATAGAGCAGGTATGAAAAAGAATTTCACCCACTGTTTTACACCTGTAAACCTGTGATGTAACAATGGTAGGAAGAGATTTAAATACGTAGGAATGGAGCCAGTAACAATATATTATAATGTGTGTTCACATGCAGGAAACTATGATGGGGTCTACGTCTATCCCACCCACTGTGTTAGATGTATCGTACAGCTAAAACGAACAAGAGCTGCAACTATCAATTATTTTCTTAGCAATTATTTTGTTTTGTTCATCATTGATAAGAACAGCTGAATGGACCTCCAAGCTCACAATGAAGTTGGAGGTCAAAAGGGGGTGGAGCCTGGAGTCAGCTAAACCAGCTAACTCCACCCCCCTTTGGTGGAGTTAGCTGGTTTAGATAAAAAATACTTTTCATTGGTTACATTTTTTTTACCAACACACAGACGTAAAGGGTGTTCAATAGCACTGATTTATGGAAAAAAATGCGAAAGCGTGAAAATAGAGTTAGCTGGTTTCTGCCCGACAGCAACGATATCAACAATGTATATCAACCAATCGATGAACCACATAAGCATTATTTTATACACAGTCATGCAAAAATAATGAATAGTGGATCGACAAGCCTGTACATTGGCTATTTTCACTATTTTGAAAATGTTTGAACAAACTTTCAAGCAGTCAACCAAAAGCAGCGTTTCCTTTTCTGAATGAATGTTTGGGCTCCTCAACTCACAGTTTCCCAAGCTGCTTCCCTCTGCAGACGTCACTGACCACCACCTCCTCCACCCGGCCTCTCTGCAAACCAAACACAGGACAGGACACTTTATCTACAAAGGCCAATTCATTTTACAGTTACAGCCAGTAATAAGTAGTAGTAGTAAATGCATACAATCAATCATTTCACACCGTACAGCGGTAAATCATTAAAACCATATCACATTGTAAGTACAGAGTTATACTTAGTTGTGTGACACATGCAAGCATTAGAAATAATTCTTTGTTGGGGTGAGCTGATAGCCTCGATACTGACAACAAGCCACTCTGACCTGCCTACTATTTCATCTGATTCCCAATGTTTTCTGTTAAAGGTTATATGACATTAATGTTCACCTTTTTTTTTTTAATGTTTTTTTGTTTGTTTTATGACCTTAAATAGACCAAAAAAAACTGAACTTTGAACATTCAGTCGCCCGCGCCCACATAGCACCTGCGCCCACACAGCGATCTGTGCGCCCGCCCTGCACCCCTCCTCCTCCCCCAATGTGCAGTATTGAGAGCCCTGACGTCACAACATTTGGAGTGATGGCCACTGCACTCTGGTTGATTGGAATACACCTAGGGCCCAGGTACAGCTGAGATGAGAGAGGAGATGTGTATGTTAGACACAATATGACTCTGAGCAGGCATCACAGTGTTTAAATTGCATCTGGTGAAGAAGAGACTTTATTTTCCTATGTAGGTAGTATTGTGTAAATACTGTATGTACAGTACAGTACAGTACGTACTGTACTGTACTGTACTGTACTGTACGTACTGTACTTGTACTTGTACTGTACTGTACTGTACCTGTACGTACTGTACTGTGCTGGTACTTGTACTTGTGCTGTACTGTACTGTACTGTACCTGCACTGTACTGTACTGTACCTGCACTGTACTGTACTGTACGTACTGCACTGTACGTACTGTACTGTACGTACTGTAATGTACCTTTACTGTACGTACTGTACTGTACCTGTACTGTACGTACTGTTCTGTACTGTACTGTACCTGCACTGTACTGTACTGTACCTGTACTGTACTGTACTGTACTGTACGTACTGTACCTGTACTGTACCTGTACTGTACTGTACGTACTGTACTGTACCTGTACTGTACGTACTGTACTGTATCTGCACTGTACTGTACTGTACGTACTGTACTGTACCTGTACTGTACGTACTGTACTGTACTGTACTGTACCTGCACGTACTGCACTGTACTGTACCTGTACTGTACCTGTACTGTACCTGCACGTACTGTACCTGTACTGTACCTGTACCTGTACTTGTACTGTACGTACTGTACTGTACCTGTACCTGTACTGTACCTGTACTGTACTGTAACTGTACTGTACCTGTACTGTACCTGTACTGTACGGTACTGTACCTCTACCTGTACTGTACTGTACGTACTGTACTGGGCAGCGCTTGTTTCTGTGTGCTCTGCAGGGGAACGAAGGTGCTGAGGTTTTGTGGCAGATGATGATGATTGGCTGTTAAAAGAACCATCAGGAAGTAAATTGCAGCTGGCGAAGTGATTTGCATAAGTATTGGGGCATAATGCGTTTGTTATTGATTGTACATCCTGCAAGTACAGTAACGGTATGGGAAGCAACTGTAAACACAGGCAGAATATTGAGGAATTTTGGGGGAAAATGTGGAGTTAGTTGGGCCATGTGTCTGCTCGGCCATAAGCTTCATACACTCGTGTACACTCCATGAGTGTGGCCGCCAATTATGGTAGCAGGATTTTCTGTGGTCTTGGGTTCTCTGAATAATTACCGTAGGTTGAAAAGTAATCTGTGATTGGCCCCTGGACTTTGATGTCACAGTCCATTAATCCCACCCCCTCTCCTCTCCGCCCCTCCCCGCCCCTATCCATTCCTTTGGGGGAGGCGGAGCAGAGGCGATGATTGACAGTCAAAATCCCTCAACAGCGACACCCACAGGCAACGATTTATTTTTAGATTGCAGTTGAAAAGCTCCCTGGCTGGATTGGGGACAGAAATTAAGACACACGTGCATGTACTCTCTTCCAATATTCATTGGACTAATATAATAATAGCATCATCTATATCAGGGGGTCTTCAAGTGATTGTGAGCCAGGGACGACCATCTTGACTAAGACATAACCTGGGGACTACTGTTGTGCCGGGTTAATATGAGTTTTTTTCTTGAGTTGCACAGTTTATTCTTGGTTATATAATGGTGGACTACGTGTATTGGTCTACAGCCTTGGTCAGGATGTGATGTCAGGTTAGAATGTACCTTAGCACAAGAATGGATGAATTTGTGTTCTGTGATCAGGGTGGCCGTGGCGACGATCTGTCCCATGTTGGAGTCTTCTACTACGATGACGTAGTAGTCACCACTCTTCTTCATGTGCTCAAACTTCTCTGTGAAACAGCACAAGGGAGCCTTGTCAGTTCTCTACTGTCTCCAGCTTTATTATCTCTAATTGACAGAGTATAGTATTATTCCCACTATTTTGCTCTTAAGTCATACTCGGGGTAGGATGTCACATCCTGTGTGTGTATGACATAAGAGAAAAATGGCTGCCATGGGAATATGGTTCAATGACATCTCTTGAATTCATTCACTTGATTTAGTTTTCTGCAAATTGTTAACTTAACACACAAACACACACACACACACACACCCTGTTATGCGTATAGAAATATAGACAGACAGACACACTTATCTAACACGTATTTGTTTATTTCAAATGTGATCAAGATGTTGAATGAAAATACTGATAACAATGGACTTACTAATGAACTGCTCTGGTGTGACATCACCTGCCCGGGTGAGCTGGGATAAGACCTTAAAGAATCCTGGAAGAAAAAACAGGTACTGTAGATTAGCTAATTTAAATAGCCAGTGTATAGGGTTAAAGTGGTTAAACTTATTTTACCATATTGATATTATTCTATTGATTACTTTTCCGATTAATCAAATAATCAAGATTAAGCACGTTTGTTTTATAATTTGTTTCATTTGAAATTTTGAAATCAATGAATTGATTCGTTGATTAGTCTGTTTAACTGGCTCTATTTAATACTTACAACAATATACGCAGTCACTCAAAAATAGCTAAAAATAGCAGATCTACAAGCTCCCAATGTGTCGTGGCTTGTGACGTGCTATGAGCTTGTAGATAGTCTAGTTTAGCAATTCTAAAGGAAAATTGGAACGAAAAAAGTCAAAAAACTACATGTTTTCCTCTCAAAATGTATAATCTTTATTAAGATCGACTATTTTTATGTAATCGATTAAAATTATTTGTTCAATACAATACTAGTTGACGTAGGCAGTAAAGTGTGCGTGGTGTCTCACCCCTGTTGAAGTCTGCGGTGCAGAGGGGCCTGAGCACCAGGCCGGGGCCCGGGTCCGAGGGGGAGATGGCCGGAGAGAACGGGACGGAGTTGCTGCTCCAGTCCACATCCTGCAGCAGAGAGGGCTCAAAGAGCGGAGTGTCGTCCAGCAGCATTCCACCAGCTCAGCTTAAGAAACACACTGACTGATGCAGGCAGGCAAACACACACACACACACACACACACACACACACACACACACACACACACACGTAGAAGCAGACATGTAAGCATATACCCACACATCTTCACCACTTTTAACAAAGTTTTAATCCTATATACTATACTTAGTTGACCGGGGTCCCCCAGGGCTCTACACTTACTGTAGGTCCACTAGTATTTACTATTTACTAATGTCTTTGGCGAAAAAATTATCGATCTACATTCTACAAGCTCAACTGTGATGAGCTTGTAGATCGGCTATTTTCGCCAATTGTTCACCCCAGAATAATGACAGTTTATGTGGTTAAAGTGGGTAACTATAAGTACTATTGTCATTGTATTATTTAAAACGTTCCATTATTGCTCTCGTTCACCTGTATTATCAACGGGTCGGTTTCCACCGTGCCTGGACAAATATAAACACATTCTTTTGACAACAATAAAAAATACAAAAATAACGAATTACATTCAAAGATAAAGATTGGTGCCTCTGGGACTGAGACCAAAATTGTTTGGACCCCTGGTAATTGGTAAACCTGACAAACTTGTTTGATTTAAATGTCCAAAGAGCAGAAAGTAACAAAAGACACACATGAATGAATTTAACTATGTTGTTTTGTTAGTGGTTTCACTAATCTCTTGTAACTGTCTATTTTAACACAGACGCAGGGTTTGGTTTTATTTACATGTGCACATTATATTGCTGTATTGTTGTGGTTTATTGTTGTATTCATTGTTGTGGTTAATAGTTTTGTCTGAGGTTACATACATGTTTATTTGTTATACGTTAGGAACTAGTTTGGCATCCTTGCTAACTTCGACATGGTTACAGTGTAACTACTGTATATACAGTAGTTGTATTGCTGTGTTCATTGCTCTGTACCTCCCAAATAAACTAACAAAGTAAAGTAACTAACTGTCACTTTCCCAGTGTACAATACATCCATCAGCCCACTGAATAACCACCTGCAAAGCCTTAAACTCAACCAAAGCCCTGTACCCTTGAACTGGATCATCATACCCACTACAAGTAGCCTAAGGATTGTGTTTGATTGGTCACACAGAACTTTGTCCTGGTAAATACACTTCTATGCATGTATACACATACATAAAAAGTTGTCACCAAGCACAACGGACATTGACTGTTTTATAGACCTGTTACTTGTCAGACAGTATATGTAAGGCTGGGTGGATACACACTCGGGCTGGGCGATGTGACTTCAAATAAATATCACCATTATTTCAAACTTTTACCTTGATTACGATTAATGAACGATATATATTTTTTAATTGTAAAAAAAAATAGCTGATCTACAAGCTTACAATGTGTCACGTAATGAGCTTGTCGATCAGCTATTTTGACCATTTCTGCACGCCACCGTTGTACAATGAAG
The DNA here is from genome assembly GCF_963280865.1 of Gymnoscopelus braueri. Lineage (NCBI taxonomy): Eukaryota > Metazoa > Chordata > Actinopteri > Myctophiformes > Myctophidae > Gymnoscopelus > Gymnoscopelus braueri. The sequence continues at coordinate 20,950,720 of NC_137603.1, read as the reverse complement.
AATAATACGTGTTTAATCAGACTAGTCATTGTAGTCGTTTAAAAAAAAGTGTTCTTTTGTGTCGATTCATCGATATATAAGAAATAAACCTGCTTCTTGGGTATTCGATTACCCTGTGGTTATTTAGTATACTGTATACAAAAGCATGCTATGCAATACACACACACACACACACACACACACACACACACACACACACACACACACACACACACACACACACACACACACACACACACACACACACACACACACACACACACACACACACACACACACACACACACACACACACACGAGTATTGAGCAACCTTGAACAGGATTTTGGTGACAACCACACCTCCTATTCAGGACATGTAATATGATCCAGGCCTATCATGCCACATATCATTCATACCAAGGCCAACATTTAATACAAGTAGTCCAATTTATGACACTTAATTGTTATATTGTAAAGTCAAATAATGCTTCGTAGCAATAGCAACGTTTATGAAAGTGACAGATCAATATGCATATGTGATATATGTATTATTAAGTGAGATGAGATTATCAAGACAAGAGAGTTATTACTGTTATCATTATTTCCTGGTGAGCCACGCATACAATAATATGAGTTACATTCGCTGAATAGTGTAATCAATAATGTAATGTAGTAGTTAACAAGCTAGTGTAAATCATCAGAAATTATTCACACATTTCAATTAATTTGTACACCATGCCTGTGTGTGAAATAAAATGCTCATTTAATTACCTATACATTTAGTGGCTATGGTGTTAACAGTGCAGTATAGATGACAACTTTTGGGAAACGTGCCGTGTCGTTGACCAGTGGTGGAAAGTAACAGCTACTAAATACATTTACTTTAATACTGTACTTAAGTACAATTTTGAGGTATTTGTACTTTACTTGAGTAATTCTAACTTCCAATACTTGTACTTCTACTCCACTACATCTCGGATCCAAATATTATACTTTTACTCCACTACATGTATTTGAAAACTTTAGTTTAGCTGTCTGAAAATATCATATCTAGATATGCTATTTCCAGACAGCTCTAAGCATTTCACCCTGCTTGCTAGCTAAAAAAGGCTAAGGCTACCTTAAAAACACTTTACTCGCGTCTAAATATAACGTCAAACGTTGTCAAGTTAAAGAGAATGGTGCTACTTACCAGTGAAAAGTGACGTCAAAGGTAAGGAGGTTGCGGGTTGAATGGCGTTGTTGTAACAACTTGAGGCTGTTGGATGTGTTGTTAATTTGAGACTACATCGTCATGAATGGTCAATGAATAAGCAGTGTTCCATCAGCAAATATAACGGAGCAAATATAAGACTTCCGGTGGACGATCTCTTCAGAATAAGAGTACACTCTAGAGCAAAAAGGAGCCATTGAAAAACGGTTAATTTGCACATTAAAACTATAAATTAAGCATTTAAACGACATATTATGTTTCTACACAACACATATTATGTTTCTGTGTAACAAAAACGGTTTTTTAAACATTAATAATTTATCTAAATGGATAAATGGTCAGAAAAGGGCCGTTTTCAGACAATAGTGTCTACAAATTGGACACTGGACAGGAGACGGTGCTTGGCGCCGGAACTTCGGAGGTACGCACGCGTTCGGGGAGAGCCCCTCTACACCGCCACACTCTCCGCTAAGCGGGAGAGCTGTATTTGGAAAAGTGGCGGGCCGTCCAGTGAGGTCAGGGGTCAGAAAAGGTCAGTTTTCAGACAATAGTGTCTACAAATTGGACACTGGACAGGAGACGGTGCTTGGCGCCGGAACTTCGGAGGTACGCACGCGTTCGGGGAGAGCCCCTCTACACCGCCACACTCTACTTGCAGATGCAGTATCGATTGTAGGGTTGCATTTAGCCAACAATTACTCTCATTATTTGCAAACCTGCATATACTATTGCATATTTCCTCATTTGTGCCTCTGTTTTGTGCCTTTGTTTTGTCTGGCACACTTGCTGAGCTGTCATTTTGTAAGAAAATCTTTGAATTTGCTTGTGGCTTATTTTGATAAGAGCGTCTCAGCTGTGGCTTTACAACCTTCTAATCAGCTGTGACCTGCTCAAATCCCCTGCTCATTATAATCACAGACACGATACCGGCAGCATAATTAGAAATAACAGATTTTTTGTATATACATTTCAACAAAACATTTTAACATACTGTACAACAAGATCATTGATGCACTAACCTAACAATCAAATATTCACAACCTCTGTAGAAAATATAGGTTTAGTGTGTGGACTACAGTGGCTGGATTCAGACAAAACTGTTTTTTAACTACTGTAGTTGTTGCATTGACACACACACACACACACACACACACACACACACACACACACACACACACACACACACACACACACACACACACACACATATACATATACATATACATATACGTATACGTATATATATATATATATATATACATATATATTATATTCAATGGTATTTGGGCTTTGTGCTCTAAAGAAATTGAGGGAAAAAAACACCATGCCATGAGAAACACACACACACACACACACACACACACACACACACACACACACACACACACACACACACACACACACACACACACACACACACACACACACACACACACACACTGTATTGTATTGTTAAATATGTTATAAACCCCCCACATGTTACACCTGTACAAGCTACTATTATTATTTATAGAAAGGGGATTGCCATCTTTGGCATTCCAATTTAAATCTGAAACCTTACAGTCTAATCACAGTGGTTAAACATGGGTGTATGGAAAATGTGCTAAGTGCCCATTGAATGTGGATCAAAGGCCAATTTCAATAACGACCTGTTAGGGCGTATAGGCTAATTCTTATATTTACATCCATCAATGCAGTTGTGGAAAAAGTACTAAAATGTTTTACTTAAGTAAAAGTATCACTACTGCAATGTAGAAATACTCTGCAAAAGTAAAAGTCCTGAATTCTAAATGTAATTAAGTAAAAGTACTGGTATCAAAATGTAATTAAATATACAAATATTTGCTTGTAGATCGGCTATTTTCAAATTGCCAAAGTTTAAATAGGGCTGAAGTGGTCTTGTATAAATATAAAAATCTTTTGCTTGTAGATCGGCTATTTTCAAATTTCCAAAGTTTAAATAGGGCTGAAGTGGTCTTGTAATTATAATCAAAAATATACAAAGTAACAAGTAACTAGTATAATATCTGCCTCTGAAATGTAGTGGAGTAGTACTTAGTTACTTTCCACCACTGTATACGTGTATTTTTCAAAATGCATAGTACAGTAATTGATTACATGTACTTAGTTACTTTCCACCACTGTATAAATGTCTTTTTCGAAATGCATGTATGTCTTTCATAAAACATTAAATGCGATGCTCTTACTTTGAAGGCAACCGGAAACCTTATATTTGCTAGCTCAGAAACCGGATGTGTTATATTTGCTACCGGAACGGAGCTCAATGAATACTAGTATTGTCTGTGAGCAGTGTTGCCAGAGTTTGAGTGGGAAATAAGCAACCAGGTCTATGAAAACAAGCCCAAAAGAAGCGACTTAATAGGCCACATGAGCACTTTAAACCTTACATTGGATTTTTGAAAACAGCCGATGTGAGCTTGTAGATTTTTATCATGACATTAAAAAAAAAAAAAAAAAAAAAAAACATTTTAACAACACAAATCTGGTACTGCGGTTCCTAGCTCAACATTATTTTCAGATGGGGGTCCGTGGACAAATACAAATTAATTTGGGGTTCCTTAACATGAAAATGATTGAGAACCACTGGCTTGAATAACATTAGAACGCAAGCCCAAATAAGCAACTGTACTTTATAAACGCGCCCAAAAAAACGCAACCCGCAACCACCAATATTTACACGCAACTTTACAGAAAAAGAAGCCCAAAGTCGCTTATAATAAGCGGACATGGCAACGCTGGCTTCCGCTGGGATTTAGACTGGGGGGCATTCTCTTTGCAGTTTACATATCCGGTCTAGAGCGGATACGGAAACGCACTATGTTGTGTAGATGTGCTGATGTGTGTACAATGGTACAAGGCCAGATCCAGTAGGCGGGCTCTATACCGGATCTGTAGCACTGAGCAGTAAACAGAAAGCCGGGCATGAGGGTTACTTACTTATGGTATTTATTTTCCCTTGTTTTTTTGTAAGACAGGCACTCCTCCAGAAATGTAAACAGCAGGTGGTACAGTAAGACATTAAAGCTAAAAGACAGAAAGTCCTGGGGACTTGTTTCCACGTAGTCCTATGAATGTAGTCACCTTAACACGGTGAAACATTGTCTTTAAAAAAAATTCGTTCTTAAATCAGACGTCATGAGCTCTAGCTCAGTGATTGATTGATTGATGTAGTTTATTTAGAAAGACATGAGAATAGTACATGACAGTACATAACAGTACATGGAAGTACAAATTCACAATACAAGGTCTTAATGATTAAGCAAATTTATATTATTTGAAGTATTATAATAATAATAATGTTGTTCTGGCATATTTTACACACTTCAGTTTTGTTACCTAAAAAGGCAAAAACTACTCTATGTGGCACAAGCACATTTGTATGACGTGTCAGAAATACATTTAGAGGGGGTGCGACCCACTGACGTCAGTTGAGACAGTCAGACTCAGAGACTCCAGTTGACTCTTTTTTTGCCCATGTGGGAATCTCGAATAGCCATGTTTGAATAAGGAGTATGATTAAATGATTAAAACATTTCCCAGTAGAATTGAATTGAATTGGCCTCAGTTAAATGTGTTTCCCATGTAAAAAAAAAAAAAAAAGAATAAAATAATGGAAATGTTTCCTTACAAAGCTGTTAGAGAAGCTCTGTTTATTGGGTCTTCTATTTATTAATTAAAGACCAGGCCCAACTTGCTATGGGCCTGGTCTTCAAGATACACCACAACATTGGGATCCCCCTGTATTTGTCTAAATACTTCCTAAATGTTAATGAAGTCCACGATCATAACACCAGAGGCAGCTCCACAAATCATGTTCAACCCAGATTTGGCTCAACAAAGGGAATGAACTCGTTCTCATGCTATTCATCAAAAATGTGGAATGCCCTACCAAAAGGAGTAAAGGAGTGTAAAACCCTACTCACTTTCAAAACTACCCTAAAGATACACCTTCAGGGGGCTGCAATTCGAAAATGGCCCCTGTCTAAGTCTTAACCTACCCTATACCACCCCCCCCCCCCCCTATTTCTTTTTCTTCTCTTTTTCACTCTTCATACCAGTAACCTGTAAGCTGATTGTATGACATTCTGTATAGTAGTGTGTATATCTGTCTGTATATCTGAAACGTATAAGTTCAGTTTCACTTAAATATAAGTTAAAGTTCCTCTGCCCCAAAAAATGGCATTGAAAAAAATAATAAGGTAATGGAGTTTTTGCTTTTACAAACACTTAAGTATATGCTTTAAAACACACACACACACACACACACACACACACACACACACACACACACACACACACACACACACACACACACACACACACACACACACACACATACATAAAACATAAGAGCACACCTTAAGGTGAAATTGTCACATCCTCCAGAGCAAAGCATTTTCTTAAGAGGTGGTTAAAATATACTAGATACAAGTATTAAAAAGGTGACTTTAAGCCACAGATGAAGGAATCTTGACAAAGATCTGTGGCAGAGAGAGGCTTACTAGGCTATCCTTATGTGAGCTAGCTTGTTTCCTTTAAACTTTAGAGCATGAACTGTAATTGTGACAGTGATAATAATAAAGACTATACTATTACAGTATATACATTCCAGCTAAACTACAAAGAGTATTTGTCATGCTAAATCCACTCCCCTTTGGTCAGCTTTGTTATCAGCCGAGAGTTTGACAACATGGCATTGCAGTATGAAAGTCCAACCAGGTTATAAACTTGAAGTCCAAAAACTGTTTCTGATGTCTTTCTTTCCCATGACGACTGGAGAAGAGAGAACTAGCTAAGGATTATCCATCAAAGGTAATATATTGGGCCCTATATGTATGGGGAGGGGTAATATGTAAAAAATGGTCATGCCCTGTGAAATGTGCTGCACAATCAAAAAAAGCACAAATGTAATTTTCTCTACTTTCATTGTATGCAAGGTGCATGCCACCATTGTTGTATAGAACTTAATCTTAATCTACCACTTGGGGTTTTTATAACCAAGATTCCTTGTTTATGTTTAAGTGCAACTTGAACAGTGCAAGTGTTATGTGTGCTAAGTGTTTATTGATTGTTGATTATTTGATTTATTAAACTTAGCAGTTTCACACAGACAAAAATATATAGCTATGATGACATATCTTAACTTATTATACCTGTCTACTTAATGGTGCAGAAAGTGATATGTTTTGGTTAAAACAACTTTATGTTAAGAAGTTAAAGCTCTATATTCAGATAGTAATCATTGTTTGTTCAGTAACAGGGGTCTCCACGTCTCTTCAGTTCTTAATAAGTAAGTAAGCAGCCTTAAGGTAGCTTGATGTACAAGTATACCCCCTGGTCATGAGGTTAGTATGTCGCAGGGACTTGCCCCCCAATCCCGCCTTTGATCTCTGATGCTGTGTGCCAAGCAGGGAGGCATTGAGTCCCATTTTTGTAGTCTTTATGACCTGGCCGGAGGATTGAACCCCGACCTGACCTCCCAGCCTGAGGGCGTACACTCTAACCACAAGACCACTGAGCTGGTCTTTCAGTTCTTTGGTAAACAGAGAATACATTTAATCTGATCAGAAGAGGGAGAACCAATTTATCTGGTTACATTTTACTGTGTTCCAATTCCAATCTTGTCTGCTTTTTTATCACTTCCAATTGTTGTTTATCCTGTATGAGTTTTTTGTCCTGATTGGATTTTGGGATTTTCTGTATACTAAGGAGCTGGAAAGACAGGGAGACCCATTACTGTACAAAAGCGCTATAGCAATTCATGAGTACTATCAAAATATAGAGATATTTAACACTTATTTTAACAAGAAATTATCACTTACACCACGTTTATTTTAAATGATTCTGTATCCACTTCATTGGCTTTTAGAGTGAAGAAATGCATTTCCACCTGGCCTGGATCGCTGTCCTCTTCCTCTGTTTAGCCATTGCTCATGGGGGTAAAGTTCTTGTTTTTCCTGTGGACGGCAGCCACTGGGTGAATATGAAGGTCATAGTTGAGGAGCTGCATGCAAGGGGCCACCAGGTTTCAGTCATGCGAGCAAATGACAGCTGGTACATTAAGGAAACCTCACCGTTCTACACTGCAATCATGATTGATGCTGCATGTGGATTTGATGAGGACTTTGCCAAGACATTCGTGTCTAGACTTCTGGAAATCCAAAGGCAAGGAAAGTCTGCCTGGACTCGTTTCAAGCTAGAAATGGAAGTAGCAGTAAAGTCTTCAGCATTGCACCAGACCATTAGTAAAATGCTTGAACACATTTTTGAAAACAAAGATCTGATGCAGTCTCTACAGGATGCCAAATATGACCTGGTTCTGACTGACCCTGGTTTGCCAGGTGGCACTATTCTTGCCCACTACCTTAGTTTACCACTAGTCTTCAATGTGAGATGGACCACCACCGGTGAAGGCCATTTCGCGATTGCACCTTCTCCACTTTCTTATGTTCCGAATCCAATGATGGAGCTATCAGATAAAATGAACTTTCTGGAAAGAATAAAAAACATATTGGCATCTGCCTTTGTGGAATTCCAAGTAGCAAATTATATGAAACCACATTATGTAGGGCTGTTAGAAAAATACCTTGGTTCCGATGTAGACTACATGTCCCTGTTTCAAGCAGCAGACCTGTGGTTGATGAGAGTTGACTTTGTGTTTGAGTTCCCTCGCCCCACCATGCCTAATGTTATCTATATGGCAGGGTTCCAGTGCAAACCTGCTAAACCTCTTCCTCAACACCTGGAGGAGTTTGTCCAGAGTTCTGGGGAACATGGAGTCATCATCATGTCTTTGGGGACTCTAGTTGGAGAGCTTCCCCATGACTTAGCAGATGAGATAGCTGCAGCTTTTGCCCAGCTACCTCAGAAAGTAATCTGGAGGCATAAAGGTGATAGGCCTGCTACTCTGGGCAACAACACTTTACTGGTGGACTGGATGCCACAGAATGACCTGTTAGGTCATGCAAAGACCAAAGCGTTTGTAGCGCATGGAGGAACAAATGGAGTTCAGGAAGCCATGTACCATGGAGTTCCTATAGTAGGACTCCCGTTGATTTTTGATCAACCTGATAACCTCTTTAAAATGGAGTATAGAGGTGCAGCAAAGGTCATTGACATTTTTACTATGAACAAAGACATATTTCTGCAAGGCATTGAGGAGGTTCTCCATGAGCCTTCCTACAGGAACAACATGCAGAGACTCTCCAGGTTGCACAGAGACACGCCAATGAAGCCGCTGGACAGCGCCATCTTCTGGATAGAGTTTGTCATGAGACACAAAGGTGCTGCTCACCTCCGCACAGAGTCCTACAAAATGCCCTGGTACTCTTACCACTCTGTAGATGTCATGTTGTTCTTAATAGTATTATTCATGATTATACTGCTGACTTTTGCTGCCTTTGTCAAATGTTTATGTTCCAGGGTGCGTTCTAGAAGAAAAACAAAATGTGGCTAAATGTGGAACAGGCTTTGTTTAAATATATGAATTAAAGATGACAATCCTGAACATGATTAGTATAATCAAGACTGCAAGTGGTCATGGGTTGTTGTATTTTTACCACTCAGAAGACGTGGCCCTGGCTTTTCTACTAATTCAAGAGACACCCAGAGTGACATTCCCTTTAATCAATTAGAATTATTATTGAGGCCACTGCTTACCACTGCTTTGCCAGAAAGTGCTGCTCATCTCAACATAATGCCCTGGCACCATTTTGTTTTTGACTATGCTTTAGTCAAATTATGTTTAATGTTGTGATAAAAAAAAAAAAAAAAAAAAAGTAATTAATTATAATGGAGGCTATTTGATCTCTAACTCTGTTTTACCTTTACTAGCCTACTCAAGTGTTTTTATTAACAGCTACAGTTATTTGTAATTAATTATTTTCATCATCATGACTTGTTGGGTATGCAGTGTTGTAAACAAAATTAAACATGATTAAATGTATTTTCCCTGACAACATAAAATAATGTTGATGTTGCCCTTTAATTCATTTGTCATCCTCACCATTTACTGTAGACATTTGTTGTATTCAGTAAGTTGCTCCCTAGGCTGGCAGAGGGAGAGTAGCGCCCAGGATTACATAGGCAATTGGCACTGGGTGAAAAATAGGTTACGAAATCGTGGGTTAAAAAAAAGAAGAAAAAACACACCCAGTGTGAAGTGGGCGGTGTGGTCACAGTGGTCATCACAGTGATGGAAGTTCACTTAAAGAAAAGTAATATTGTGGACCAACCATTGTGGACCAACCATTGTACACATTTATAGGCTATGCACATGTGTCATGTGTTTCACTAGCCAATCACAGTCCTGAATAGAGTCAGCGGTGGCCAATCACGGTGCAGGGTTAGGGGGGTACAATGGTGGCCAATCACAGCGCAGGGTTAGGGGGGTACAATGCGTGGGGGGGGTACAATGGTGGCCAATCACAGTGCAGCGAATGTCGATGTCCAAACCTCACTTATAGGGGCGGTTTCACCGCCCAAAAAACAGGAGGCTGATTCTTTTTATATTACTCTAAATGTTGTTCAAACATCATGCAAATCAGTACACATCATCTATCTCTATATATATATATATATATATATATATATATATATATATAGATAGATAGATAGATAGATAGATAGATAGATAGATAGATAGATAGATAGATAGATAATATATATATATATATATATTATAATGGGTGATGTAATAGCCAGGCTACCTAAAGTAAAAAAAAAAGGGACTACAATTCATGTCAGCCCCTTGAAATCATGGACATTGCTGTAGCCTATATCTAAATCAAATGTCAGCACCACTAGAGGGAGCTATAAGCATGGGCACAGACCGTGTTGGTGGTTGGCCCAGTCAGACGGGAAGTTGACTGGAGTCGCACTCTCATGATTGATTGATTGATGGATGTACTTTATTTAGTAAGACATGAGAACAACACTGACAGTAGCCTACATGGAAGTACAAATTCACAATACAAGGTCTACTAAACTGGAAGGCTCATAAAGCACTAAGCTTGTTTAAAATGAGATCCCCACGCACACAAATCATGATGGCATCAGCATCGGAACATTATAAAATCATCCATCATCATTAAAAGGGCAGGTGCTGTTTCAGACAGAGAAAGAGTCCAGAGCAAAATCAATTTTCAATGTGACAGCCCTTTATTTAAAAAAAAATACTGTTAGGTGCTGCCTGCCAATACCATGCCATCTGCAGCAGTGGAGAGATCCTATACGCATCTGGTTCTCAAAGTGGGGTCCGTGGTCCGGTGACCCATGGGGTTCCCTTAAAGACGGGATGCCGTGATTTTCAGTGATTTCTTCCCCCCCTAAATCATAATCATCAGGTATTATGGTTATACTAGGAGGAAGATTTTTTTCAAAAAAGTGTACAGAAATTGTTAAAATTATGTTTTTATGTGCATGGACACGCCTCCAGTTCATTAAGTATACCTGGTTCTCACCTTAGCACCTCCTCCACCACCTAAGCACCACCCACCTGTCCTAGTCCCTCCTCCTCCTCATGCCCACACCTGTTGTGTTATGATAATGAGGGGGAGGGTGCATTTTTACTATGTCACTAAAGGGCTGTTTTTCTATTGGCACGTTTGACCCTCAAGGTTTCAGCCTCCAGGTAGAAACTCAAAATAGTCAGAGAAGACATAAAACACCATAAAAACACCACATGGGGGCTTAATGAAGTTCTATCAACCTCATAGACACATGAAAAACCGAAAAAGTGCAAAACCATGGCACCACTTCTTTAAGGTGGGAAGTGGGAACCCAATGCTCGTGATGCCATGCGTTGAGAGCTGGTAGATCATTTATACAAAATAAAACATCTTGAAAAAATGTATAGACACCTTAACATACGACGTCACACTGATAAGAACCAGTATGCGCGCGCAGGCCGGCACCAAATGAAACCCACTCTGTCATGTCTTGCTATGACGCGCCTTAGCCTACTAGCCAACACACAAGAGGAGGTTGAACCATCGTGTTGCTCACAGCAAGAATGTCAGAATGATATCAGGGCTCGGCTAACATCGGGAGCTGCGAGCGATGCGTTGTAGGTTTGTAGATTTGATTTTTTTTTGGCGCGGGCTACCGTCGTGCGACAAGAATACATCATACTTTTACTGTGAAGTCCGCCGACCGGAAGTCACATCCTAATTTGGGAGTGATTGACGGACGGGCGTGTTTGGTGCTCAGATTGGATTGAAGAACACTGGTGGACATGGAGGCTACAGTACAGACCAGAAAATGAACACATTATATTCATATATCAATAACAATATACGTTTATAGTGGTCTCTCGTCACAATGAATAAAGAAAGCTGAAGGTAAGTGAATGAACGTATTCCTTCCTTACTGAGGTGTGTGTGTATGTGTGTGTGTGCTGTAACAACACTGTCGTTAGCAAGCTATTACCGTCATGTCGTTGCTGGACGGGATTGACCGGCTCAGTTAGGCTGCTGATCAGCTGCATGCATCATATGGGCCGTTAAGATGGACACTGTGATTATTTAACACTGACACTAAATGACATGATAATGCTCTATGAGCTTTGTAATGATGGGAAATATGACACCAATCGTGTGTGTGTGTGTGTGTGTGTGTGTGTGTGTGTGTGTGTGTGTGTGTGTGTGTGTGTGTGTGTGTGTGTGTGTGAGAGAGAGAGACACGCACGCACACACACACACACACACACACACACACACACACACACACACACACACACACACACACACACACACACACACACACACACACACACACACACACACACACACACACACACACACACACACACACACACACACACACAGACAGACAGACAGACAGACAGACAGACAGACAGACAGACAGACAGACAGACAGACAGACAGACAGACAGAGAGGGGGAGGGAGAATGTGTGTGTGTGTGTGTGTGTGTGTGTGTGTGTGTGTGTGTGTGTGTGTGTGTGTGTGTGTGTGTGTGTGTGTGTGTGTGTGTGTGTGAGAGAGAGAGAGAGAGAGAGAGAGAGAGAGAGAGAGAGAGATGTTGTCGCACAGTTTTAGTCACGACCTGCATGTTTGCATCAACTGTGAATTCACTTCAGTAACATTACTATGAATTCAGTGAATGTAACATTGGTGTATACATTCAGTTCTTGTACTGTGCTTGTCTACGTTATGGTGAATTCACTTGAGTACTTTGCATGTAACTTTACTCTGAATTAAGTTCAGTACAGTGCAATCAATTTTGTGAAAGAGGGGTCATATGTAGTAGTGCAACATTATTCTGCATTATTCAGTGCTACCATCGCTGCAATATTCTGCTCACATGCTGTGCTGTTTCTGTAAATACAACCATGGCAGTCATTAATTCCAATAGATCGGTCTTTTTTAGCTGGCTTTTTTGGGGTTACCAACCACTATATTGTCATTATCACAATCAGAACTTTATTGTCACATCACATGTTTACAGGTGTAAAGAAGAGGGTGAAATGTGTTTTTTGTGCAGATCCCATAATATTTGTTGTTTTAAGGAAGGGAAAAAAAATAAGAGGTGGGTGACAGGGAGAGCCAGGAGAAAAATAAATCAAACCGTAAAGAGAAACATAGGCATAAGCATAGGCAAAGATATCTACATATCGTTGACACCTCCTATCTTCATATTCTAACTTTTTTTTAATACACACATAGCATAATTCAACTGGTACAGTATGTATAATTGTGCATGAGGTTAGACATAAGGTGCATAAGGTTAGGCACAATGGTATTAGTAAGCTAAGTAGCATAATGAGGTGTTAATGAGCGGGATGGGGTCAGGTGTGGTATGGGCTAGCCGGTAGAGATTGTCAGAAAATCCTCTTATCATGGTCACTTGACATCCAGTTGTAATCCGTCTGTGGTTGTTTCAGCTTGTGGCAAGCACATTCTAAACTAAGTATTGGAATGAATTAACTAATAATGTAGCTACCTGTCACATCCATGGTAGGGCTGGGCGATATGACTTCAAATAACAACAACAACAATGTTGACAAGTGCTATATTTCAGAAAATGCAACCTTTGTGGAACTCACATTTTGGGGATTATGTGAAAATAGTTCCAGAGGTTCCTGAGCCATTAGGCCCATATGTCAGGTGCTTAGCATGAGGCACAAGTACAAGTACACCCCCTGGACATGCTAGTATGTCTCAGGGGCTTGCCTCCACTCCAACCTTTCATGCTGAGTGCCAGTGCCAAGCACAAGCAGGGAGGCATTGGTTATATATATACCTTGCCCATTCTCATGGTAGACACTAAACACAAGGCCATTGAGCTGGAATGTGAGAATAATGTTGAGCATAGGCCTCGATTATGATTATCAAAAAAAACGAGAAAATAGAAGGTCTACCAGCTTATAACTTGTGAGCTATACCATCGACCAAGTATGATGAGGCTTAAGTGGTTAATGAGACTAATCAATTATTATTTTTTTGTCTTGGTGATTGGTACATTTAACTGGCTACAAAGAAGTGGATTCAATCAAGTCCTCCTACTCTTTTGTCCATTTGAAAGGCTTTGATATCATTAGACAGACTCTGTTTTAGCCAGTGGCCAGATATAATGTTCATCCTGCCACCAATATGTTTTAGTGCCAAGGGAAACCGTTGATGACTAAGGCCACTTATTGACAGTAACTGCTTGCAACATGGCAGGATTATTATGACTCGCCTGAACGTTGGGTGTGTTTGGTCAAGATTTTGGAAGTGAAAGAGAGCACTTGCAACATGATGGATGGATACACAGTTTAGTACAAGGCTATACAAGCTGTACTGCTGGAAATGTGTACTACTAACTAGGGCTAGGCGATATGACTTGAAATCAATATCACGATTATTTCACACTTTTGCCTCAAGTAAGATTAATGAGCGATTATTAAAAAAATCTTTGAGTGAAAATACCCAATCTACTAGCTCACAAAATGTCACAGTGGATTGTGAGCTTGTAGATCGGGTATTTACTGTTTTTGTATGCAACCATTGTACAACAAAGTATAGTACAGGTAGAGATGGGACGATAATCGTTATTATCGTTTATCGTGATAAAAACGCTCACAATAATCGTATTGTAGAGATTATAATTTATCGTGAAATTGTCCTCCGTCATACACTAAGATGAATTTAGTTGAGCTGCAAATTCAGTACAGCTTAAAGCCTCAGTATACTTGATAAAACGGACCTGTAAAGAGCGTATTAGTACACTCTTATTTCACTCTACAAACATCGTATCGCCAAAAATAGCTCAAGCTTGGTAGATCGGCTATTTTTGGCAAACGTTCCACCCAGAATAGGGATGCTAGGGGTTCAAGTGGTTAACAAAAGTGCCATTTTAAGCATTTGATTATCGCGATAATATCGTTAATCGCAATTATTTTTGCCACAATAATCAGGACATGTAATTTCCATATTGTCCCATCCCTAAGTACAGGGTTAAGTGTTTAATCAGACTAATCGATTAAGTTGATTACACACATCTATTAAAATATGTTTGTATCAATTAATTGATATAAGAACCTACATGAGCAAGATTTAGTCGGTTATTGGTTATAAATCATTGCCCAAAGCCCAGCCCTAATACACATATTTATATTATTATTATTTTTTGTGTCACATTGACTGTCCCTTGTACCTGTTTCTCTCTGTCTGTGTGTGTGTGTGTGTGTGTGTGTGTGTGTGTGTGTGTGTGTGTGTGTGTGTGTGTGTGTGTGTGTGTGTGTGTGTTTCCAGTTATCCAGCTCATATGGTAGCCTACTCATGGCCTACATGGTGAATGCTGGCCCAGGCAGTACATATCAAGGCATGCAACTGTGAGAAGGGAACTATTTAGGTAAGTCAAAGTCAAATACAGACTGACGACGAGACTGTTGTTTTTTTTTTGTTTGTTTAGTTTTTCCCTTTATTTCAAGTCCAAGCCAGCCTTGTCGGAGCAGACTGGGCCAGGCTGTATTCTGTTTCCACACCATAACACAACAGAAGAGCCAGTCATGCAACATTCCTTGTTCCCATGTTGGCGCTCCCAAATTAAAAAAAACAACTGCTGTAGCATTGGTTTGGGTGTTCAGGAGAGGTGTCGAATAATGACTTGCTTTAGAGTAAAGAGTTATGTAAAGTGAAGGTCAATTTATATTAACAGACACAAGGTGTAGTGTGGTTTACAAAGAAAATGAAACTTAGTTTGGTTTAGGGCTGCAACTATTGTGGATTTCTTCGTATTTTATCAATAACTTTTTCAAATCAAATAATTGAGAAGCCAGTTATTTTATTTTTCATTTTAAATGTAGCCTTTTTTTTTTTTTTTTACATTCTTTTAGACTTTTCACCTATACGACATACCAAATAGGGATGAATTATAATTTATCATTTATTAAATAGATTATCTCCATCAACTGTTGCACCCCTGATTTGGTTGAAATAAAATGATAAGAACAGAACTTCAACTGCAGATTGTGTTTTGGTGCTTTTCTAAAGGGAACGTTGATTGCTATGCAGCAAATGTGTGCTGGAAGTAAACAAAAGAGTGAATGAAGACTAACCCAATAATCTGAAATAAATGAATAGATGCAGACCAAAAGACACCAGCAGGGGTTGTTAGCCACTTTCAACCTGGCATCCTCTATTTTGGGCATGCTGTCAAAGCAAAAACATAATCAAAGCAAAAAATAGCCTATCTCCAAGCTCACAACACGTTGCATTGCGAGGCATCCTGAGCTTGTAGATTGGCTGTTTGTGCTATTCGCCGTACAACAAAGTATAAAGGGCTTAAAGGTAGGGTAAGTGATATTTTTTGATTAAAACAAAAAGGTTTTTGTGAAAACGTTAAAGCACTATATTCTGATAGTAATCATTGCTATGGAGTGTTTGTTCAATAACAGGGGTCTCCCTGTCTCTCCAGCTTGTTAATAAACAGAAAATAAATGTTCACTTAGGTGACCGAATTTCAGCCAATCAGGAGAGAGTACCCATTTCTTTTGCTTATTTTTTATAGTGTCCCGGTTGCAATTTCGTCTACTCATTTCTTTGCGTCATCACTTTCAATTTCACTTGTTTAATCTGTATCCTGACTGAGTTCTCTATCATGATTGGATACAATTGGTATCCCGACCTTTTATAAAGAGCTGGAGAGACATGGAGACTCCTGTTACTGAACAAACACTCTATAGCAATGAGTACTATCAGAATATAGAGCTATTTAACACTTATTTTAAAGGGATTCTAGGCAACTTCAGAGATCAAAAAAAGAAAAAAAACTGTTGTCAAACACCGCCCCTCCACTCCCCCCCCCCCCCCCCCCCTCCCCCCTGCGTCACCACCAGGGGGTGACGCAGGGGGGACTTCTGAACGGGCCATGCCGAAAACAGGTTGCTTTATCCGGATACAATGCGTGACACTGCCCGTGCCGGTTCTCAGAATTTTTATTTTTAAATAGGCTCTGTCATGATTAATTGACCACATATATGAAGTTAAACAACTAAATTCTATCCAAACGCTATCTTAAAAGTAAATTCCGTGCCTCAAAATAGAAGTTTGAGAGCGTTTTAAAGTTTTAAAACCGAAAGTAAAAACACAGCAGAGAAAACAATGGCTGCCGTTCCATTTTTGTCGACTGCACTCGGTTCCATTCGGTTTCACTCGAACTCGCCGGACGCGCACGGACGCGCACATGCGTGCGTTTCATTTACGTCCCGGACAGAGCTGGATACCCGGATGTCAAAATATAAATAGTAGGGAAAATACGGATTTCAGAAAGAGGACTGTGTTTCAATGCAGGAAAACACCCCAGCATCATTATATAGTGGCTGATAGAGGGGAAAAAATGCAAAATATGTATATATAAATATTTTTAAATTTAGGCTTAAAGTTACCTAGAATCCCTTTAACCAAAGAAAATCACTTACCCTACCTTTAAGTGTTTTTTA
Source organism: Gymnoscopelus braueri (assembly GCF_963280865.1). Lineage (NCBI taxonomy): Eukaryota > Metazoa > Chordata > Actinopteri > Myctophiformes > Myctophidae > Gymnoscopelus > Gymnoscopelus braueri. The sequence continues at coordinate 20,933,562 of NC_137603.1, read as the reverse complement.
TTTTATTTTATTGAGTTTCGGGCATGCTAATGCTAACAGTCCTTAAAGGCTAAATAAATGTCTTTATTTGGTTGCGGTCGCGGATCCCTTTACATAATGGTTTTGCATGCAATATTAATGATATTAGACAATCTATATTTTGTTGTATTGTGTTGCATTAGAGAATATATAATTATAATATTATATTCACTCATGTCAGCGTATCCAGTCAAGGGTAGATGTATTTACTGTATGTGCCTGTTGTTGTTTTCTGGGGGGAGGATGAAGTCACAGCCCATTAGGCGTACAGTACAGTACACCTTTTGGCTCCACCATGACACTGAAAAACAAACAAAGTCACTTAGCCAATCGAAACCCATTTCACTGGCCAGTATTTCCAGGCTGAGCTATCTTTCCCTCTAATCACTGTGGACGGTAGACACCACTTCTGCCAGGCTAAATATATCGTTGCTGTCAGGCAGAAACCTCTTATCTCCTTTTTTTTTAAACTTTTTTTCGTAAATGAATGCCCTACTTTACAGCATAACACAAAATCATCAAAAGTAGCAGATCTACAAGCTCAAAACGTGGTGCGAAGCGACACGTTTTGAGCTTGTCGATCTGCAACTTTTGTTATTTTTGAATTTGAATCCTGAAAGGTAACAGTTTTGAACATGGTTTCCACTGGAGACCATTGGGCTGTTGGGCAGGAACCTTGTATCTCCATTTTTTTCTCTCCATGTTTTAAGTTTTTTGGTAAATTAATGCCCTACAGTACTTTGTAATTTCTTTCGTTCAACCTTTATTTATTTTCGAGGAAATACATTGAGGGCAGAGCCCTCATTTTCAATGATGCCGGGATTACAGAAGGCATGATACAACAATGTAATGTGCAATAATATTGAAATAAGAACAGCAGGATAAAACAAGAGTATGAAAACAATAATAAAGACACCTTAATTAAAACAATGACAATTTAAAACAACAAGATTAGCGAGCAAGTTTCTAAATTGCCCCAAATGAGATCACGGAGTGAATATTTTAAGTGCATTGTAATTCATTCCAGGTAAAGGGAGCACTAAAACCGAAGGCTGTTTTACCTAGCTCGGTGTAGGCCCTGGGGACAAGTAATGGGATGTAGTCCCGAGAACGTGTTTGATGAATTGAAGTATTCGGTTTTAACAGTGATGAGATATAGTGGTCTCGTCTCATGGAGAGAGAGAGCCAACACCAACTTTAGTGTATGAAGTGCAATGGTGGGTAATGTATGGATCACCTGTGATGAACCTGAGAGCAGAGGTAGATGGCATCTAGGGGCTTAAGGATGGTAGGAGTTCAGAGTTCCAAACACTGCGTGCGTGCGTGCGTGCGTGCGTGCGTGCGTGCGTGCGTGCGTGCGTGTGTGTGTGTGTGATAGAGAGCATTATGTTGGGAATGGTGAACCCTAATGTTCTACCCGCAAAGACAAAGGGGAGAAAGCTGTCTAATCACGTGGTCTGCTCTTAATGGGGCTTCCTTACACTGACCAGAGGGTGGGGGGGTCAATTTGCTTTAAACATGCCAAGAGTAATTATTGTCTCCGCGAGGCCAAAGGCATGGTGGAGAGTATGTATTACCCTCTGTCCGTCCGTGTGTGTGTGTGTGTGTGTGTGTGTGTGTGTGTGTGTGTCCGTCTCAGCCAAGCTAACATTGGTCAAGCTTCACGTGACATTACAATATGTAATATAAATAGGTAAGACAGGATTAATCAGGAACAGTACTCGCCCGGCGGAGACCTGTGCTCCGATGAGCACATTTTCTAGTTTCTACTATTTTCCTTCATTAAGAATACATAGCCTCCTAGGGTAGGTACCCTCACAAAAACATGCAGTAATCCTGGTCACTATACTGCCTCCCCCTGGTCAGCCGGGGCGCCTGATGGAGGGGAAGGGAACTGGTTGGAATAACGTGTTCCTTCCACGCGCTACGTCCAACCAGGGAAACTCTCCCCTGTCAGGTGACAAGAAGGTCAGTTGGCTCTCATGCATTGAAGGAGGCATGAGCTCGGCCCTGGCCTCCCTAGGTTGGCAGAGGGAAGGTAGTGCCCAGGATTACATAGACAATTGGCACTGGGTGTAAAAAATAGTTACAAAATCGTGGGATAAAGATAAAAAAAAGAATACATAGCTTGTTTATTTTTTTTTTTTTTTGCTTGAACAGCTAAATAACATACCATTTAAAGCCTACATATATTGTTGGCGGCAGAAACCTTGTAGTTATTATTTAGTCACAAGATATTGTTAATAAGTTCCATTGGTTTGATATTTATAAAACCTGCAGCTTTCACGTTCACTTAAAAGCAACTTCAGAAATGGCTAAAATAGCTGCGCTATGTGGGCTTGTAGATCAGCTAATTTGGCTACTTCTGCGAGACACTCATGTGTTATTCAATACAGAGGGATGGTCTTCCTGCTAGGCCATATGCCAGTCGCACCTCCAACTAAGCCTGACGTCATCGTCTCAGCCAGAGCCAAGTGCTTGCTTTCTCTGCTTCTTCTGAGAGTTCTCTGGTGGCTTTGCACAGTCTGACTCCCCAGGGAGTCCAGGGAAGACTGGAGGACAGCTAGGAGAGACTGGTGGCAGCAGGATAGACTGCACCAGGATAGGCGCGCTAGTAACCCTACCCTCCAGTTTCCCAAGAGGAGACCCCCAAATCACACTACGAAAACGAAACAAAGCATACAGCCCGAAGGCCCTTCGAGAGGCGGGATGTAAGAAGGGCCTACAAGGACGGACCAAACGGTAACAAAGGCAAAAGAGAAGATCCTCAGGAAGTGTGAGTGCGGCTGGGAAAATATAACAACTTTGAGGGGACTTTACATCTACATGGGAAAGAAGTGCTGAGGTGGTAACCATATGCAACCTTGCACTGCATGGGCAGGTCCGACAACTGGGATCCAAGGCCGGGTCGACAACCACAGTGCCACCGGGCCCAATGTTGCAGAGGCAGGGCAGGAGGAAAGGAGGGAAGAGGAAGAAAGGGATGTTGATGAACCCCAAGAAGTGAATCCAGTAGCACCCCCATGTGACTCAAGAACAGAGTCAAATCAAAAGGGCCTGGAGCCTAAAGAACCCACTCTGAAGGAACAAGATCAAGTGGCCAAAGGCCAATTAAACTGAGGAGTGGAGAAAGCTCGATGAACACATGAGCGGACTGCTGCAAAGTAAACTACGGGGTTCAGTGGAAGACAAGCTACTGTAAAACCTGTTCGGGGAGATCTTGTTTGAAGAATGCAGCAACAGGTATGGCGAGAAGCAGCAGCAAGGAAAAAGGTGGAGGAGGTAGAAACAAATCGATGACCTGGTGGCAAGCAGAAGGCAGCTCCGCAAGCGTTGGAGGAAAGCAGAGGAGTCTGAAAAAGAGGGTCGGAATGTTCTCTGTGATGAGATCAAAAGAAGTCTTGCCAACCTGGAGGGCAGAGTGCACGAGAAGACGGAGGAAAAGGAAGGGAAAGGAAAGAACAAGCTTCTTCAGGAATCCATTCATGCATGCACGAGGGCTCCTTGAGGAGAAGACAACCCTGGATGTCTCCAAAGAAGAGAGTGAGACATTCTTGTACAATGAAGTAAGGCATTCATTTACAAAACAAAACATAAAAAGTTGAAAAATGATTGGAGATACAAGGTCTCTGCCTCGACAGTGACGATATATAGGTTAAATAATGCCAAAAACAGTATGTAATTCAATGCACATGTCAAAGTCTGTGCTGGCTCTCAGCACGTCTTAAAAGGAAAACGATAGATACTGTGTTCATCTGTGTTTTCCTGTCAGCTATCATAGCCACATACTGGGGACCGCTGCATAGGTATGTGTTCGGTGTCAGAGTAACATGGATATGACATTTCAACCAAAAACCCACAGAGAGGAGAAAATATGTTATAAGGTCCAAGTTCATGGCTGCACACTGACAAGTCTCGTGGTGGCCTTCTCATATGCAAGCAACATGGTTTTCAAAGTTAAAACCTAATAAAATGTGTCTAAACCAAAATCATTCACTATCGCTCAAATGATACTCAACTACAAGGGAAAGTTGCTCTGTTAGATTTGTACCCGAGTTAAAGTCCTGGAGTATGTGCTTTTAAATATACTTAAGTCTTCAAAAGTACAAGCTTTTAAAAATCTTAACCATTTAAACCCAATGCCCCCTATTCTTGGGGGAACATTCCGCAGAAATAGCCGATCTAAAAGCTCACAACGCGTTGAGTTTGTAGATCGACTATTTCCTCCAAAGAGATTTGGTGTTGAAGGAAGCAATAGCAGACCAAGTACAGTTGTAACTCAACAAAAGTACAAATTACAACAATGCATTGATGTATTAACATTTCGACATTTTGAAATAAATATTTAAAAAATCCAGAAATCCAAAGAAATCATAATCAAATATAGTGAAAATAGCACAAACTCTTACAACGACACGTTGTGAGCACCAAAAAAGACATCACACTCCGTTCTGTCTCACTTAGACCGTTTTACCTGCCAAGAGAATTTGGTCAGATATGTATCACTCTTGTCTATATTCATCCCTGTGAGAATATGAAGGCAGCCGCGGGGTAATATATGAGACAATAGCCAAGCAGGAAAATATTTCTCCTGACTCGCCCAAGGTTATACTGGGCGATTTCAACGGACGTTCGCTTAAACAGACACTGCCCAATTTCTATCAATACGTCACTTGCCCCACAAGACGGGAAAAGACTCTTGATTTAGGCTTTGGAAACATAAAGGGCCCAAATAGGAGCCACCGAAGAATTAAGCTTGGGAGTTCTGATCATAATGCAGTCCATCTGATCCCACATTACAAACAGCTAGAGACTCAAATCAAGCAAACCTGATGTAAAGATGTAAAACAAATAACTAGTGAATGTAAATACAACCACAAACTTAAGATCGAAAGGCAAATGAGGGATACAAATGTAAGACAAGCATGAAAGGGGTTGTATACAATGGTAGGAATAAAAGAAAAGAAAGAGGTCATCAACACTAGTGACAATCTGTCTTTTGCCAATGAATTAAATACCTTTTATGGCAGATTTGATACTTCAGATGTTTCTATTGAACATAATTTGTTAAAGGACCAATTCGGCAGTAGTCAATCACTTTTAATAACAGAGGAGGTGGCGTGTAGAACCCTCAAAGGAATGAACCCACGCAAAGCACCGGGTCCCGATGGGATAAGGGGTTATGTGCCTAAGGAGTGTAGGGAACAGCTCAGCCCTGTATACTGAGACACATGTTTCACATACATTTAAAATTGTATACTCGAGCAGGCAAAACACATGACTCACTCACACATGGGGCGGCAGTGGCTCAGGGGTAGAGTGGCCGGGTAGAGTGAACTGGAAACCGCAAGGTTCCCAGTTCGATCCCGGGCTGGGGGGCTCCCCCACAGTTAGTGTCGAAGTGTCCTTGAGCAAGACGCTGAACCCCTAATTGCTCCCGATGAGCAGGTTGGTGCCTTGCATGGTTTCCTCCGCCATCGGTGTATGAATGTGTGTGTGAATGGGTGAATGTAATGCACAATCTATGTAAAGCGCTTTGGATAGAAGCGCTATACAAATGCACCATTTACCATTTACATGGCTCACTGGGTTAAAAATAAGGGCACTGTGCCCCTCCCCAAAGGTGACTTGAGGTCAGTACCAAAATCTGTTGGCTGAAAACTTTATTCAAATGCGTTTAAAGCGGGCGCCCGCTGGCCTAGCGGCCCAGGCAGGTGCATACCACATATGCTGGTAATCCAGCTTCACAGCGTGTCGATCTCCCGATCCCGATGGCCTTTGCTGTGTGTCACCCCCCCCCCCCATCTCTCTCCCCATTTCCTTTCAGCCTACTGTCCTGTCAAATAAAGGCATAAAAGCCCCCAAAAATATCTTTAAAAAAATAAAAATGCGTTTGAAGCATCATGGACTGAGCAGTCCATATCCATTTTATGCCCATATATGGAGATTTCTGATGTCATCGGTATATGCTCATATATGGGCATGCCCCCTTTTGCACCCGCTTATCGAGCTGACTGATTTGTTTGCGCCTGATGCCATGAAGACACATTGAGGTTAGACAACTTCATATTTGGGCGTAGCTGCATTGGGAACTCCTTTTATGGTTACGGCTGAGTCATAGTGACATGAACGTGACGTCAGAAGTCCGCCGGCTGGCTGGCCCTTAAGCCAATTTCTGCTCAGGGTGGCTGTTGTCACTCTGACGTCACTCTGACACATCATGGGGGTGACATACCCTGATGATGTCACCCCAGAGCTGTCGTCACCCCTATATAAAGCGTTGAGAAGCCTTTAGTTGTTGTCATCGTTCAAGAAAGACCCAGCTATGGATTCCGGAAAGCAACTGACATTCCAGCTAATGCTGAATGTGGTAATTGCTGTAATTGGTTCTTTTCTGCTTGGCTATAACATTGGGGTTCTCAATGCCCCTGAGGAGGCCATTAAGACGTTCATCAGTGAGTCCTGGCACGAGCGCTATCAGGAGGCCATCCCTCAGTCCTCCCTCAAGGTAACCTGGCTCCAGACCATAGTCCCCACCCACTCCACTGAGCATGAGTCTGATAATCAGGCTACCTTCAAGGCCCTCTGGGCTGTGACTGTTGCCATATTCTCGGTCGGTGGCATGATTGGCTCCTTTGCCGTGGGACTCTTTGTGAACCGTTTTGGAAGGAGGAACTCGATGTTGATAGCCAACATTCTGGTCTTCGCCTCTGGAGCTCTCATGGGCTGTTCCAAGCTGGCTGGCTCCTGGGAGATGCTGATCACTGGCCGGTTTCTGGTTGGGCTCTACTGTGGTCTGAACTCTGGCTTTGTTCCCATGTACATCGGTGAGGTTGCTCCGACTGCCATCAGAGGGGCCCTTGGAAGTGTCCATCAGCTGGCCATCGTCATAGGCATCGTGATCGCACAGGTGTTGGGCTTGGAGTCGCTCATGGGCAACGCCTCCCTGTGGCCGTTGCTACTCGGCTTCACTGCCATCCCTGCACTGCTGCAGTTTGTCCTAATGCCCTTCTTCCTTGAGAGTCCCCGCTTCCTGCTCATCAACAGGAACCTGGAGAGCGAGGCACAGACTGTGCTGAAGAAGCTGCGCGCGACCCAAGACGTGAGCGCCGACTTGGAGGAGATGAAGGAGGAGCACAGGCAGATGATGAGGGAGAAGACGGTGACCATCCTCGAGCTGTTCCGCTCACCCCTCTACCGCCAGCCCATCATCATTGCCATTGTCCTGCAGCTCTCCCAGCAGCTGTCAGGCATCAATGCAGTGTTCTACTACTCCACCGGTATCTTTGAGAAGGCCGGAGTGGAGAAGCCTGTTTATGCCACTATTGGAGTCGGTTTGGTCAACGCAGCTGTCACTGTGGTCTCGTTGTTTTTGGTGGAGCGTGCCGGTCGTAGGCCCTTACATATGGTGGGGCTGCTGGGAATGGCTGTTTCTGCCATTATGATTACCGTCGGTCTAAATCTGCTGGACGAGCTGAAGTGGATGTCATATGTCAGCGTTGTGGCCATATTTCTATTTGTGGCATTCTTTGAGATTGGACCAGGGCCCATCCCCTGGTTCATCACAGCAGAGATGTTCTCCCAGGGACCGAGGCCCTCAGCCATGGCTGTTGCTTGTTTATTCAACTGGACCAGCAACTTCATCGTGGGCTTAAGCTTCCCGTATATAGAGGCACTGTGTGGCCCATATGTGTTTCTCATTTTCGCCGCTTTTCTGATCGCTTTCTTCATCTTCACCTTCTTCAAGGTACCAGAGACCAAGGGAAAAACATTTGATCAAATCTCCATCATGTTCCGCCAGTCTGCAGAAGGCCAAGGACAGGGAATGGTTGGGAAGCCTGAGGAGGAATGTTGAATGGGACGAAATAGCTTATCTACAAGCTCACAATATGATGCAATACGTTGCGAACTTGTAGATCTGCTATTTGTTTTTCAATTCATCAAATTCTTGTGAAACAACAAAAAGAAAAAAAGATTGAAATCTTTTGAAATACTGGTAGTAAAAATAATTATGGAGACAAAAAAGGGATACTCGTGGCCCATAAAAACGTTTGAAAAAAAGAAAATAATGAAGTACTAATAATAAAAATAATAAAAAAAACTTCCAGGTCAGTCTTGCCCAAATATGGAGGTACATTATCCAACTGGCCTTTACATTTCATATCAGGTTGCTATGGTTGCCGCCGTCGCTAATCAACACTACTTAGAGGCCAGTCTGACATATAGGCCTCCATATTTGGGCAAAACTGACGCAGAATGCCATATTTGGGCATGGCCGACTCATTGTGACAGTTTGACAACAGGAGCGTCATCACCGGCCAAAAACAGACCACACGTCTCAGTGACAGACCCAGAACCTGCAAGCATCTCCAGCACTCACTGGACTCACAGTCCGTTCGTCCGCAAGATGTTGGTTTTGCGATCTGTCGCATTACCAGGTAGTAGTGGTGGGAGAGCTCTCCTGAACACGCTGAAAACCAACACGACTCCCAAGTCCAACAGGGAACATAGGACCTAACCTAAACCTAACTCTAACCCTAACCTTAGTGGGGGAACATAGAACCCGGGGTACATAGGGATGACCCCGTTACGGCTGCTGCCCAAAATAATCCAACAGCCAACTCTGACTGGAGACAGTGGCGAGATTTCTAACAGCGGGTTCAGCGAGTGCAGCTATCCACTAAACTCGATAAGTCCGGCTTGCTGATGCCTTTAAAAACAAATTGCAGAAGTGACAACTCCCGAGAGAAATAAAATCAGCCAAGGACATGTCACACTGCCTCCTACAATATTCCCCCCCTTGGAAGACATCATTCACAAACACTGGCACAAATATCCACACACCCTGTTCTACCCACATGTTTTTAGAACATCCCAAGGTCCAGTGGTGGAAGAAGTACTCAAGATATAAAAAAAAAAGTAAAAGTAGAAATGCCATATGAAAACACTCTGTTACAAGTAAAAGGCCTGTGTTCAAATTTTGACTAGAGTAAAAGTACAAAGGGTATCGGCATCAAAATCATACTTACTGATAGATCCAAAGTAAAAGTACTCACATTTTTCAAAATGTGAGTAAAATTTTAGAAAATAGCAGATCTACAAGCTCACAACGCGTCGCATGCAGTCCACACCACTTGGGAGTTAAGCAGTACTTCTTGGACTTTTTTGTTATATGTACTGTATGTTGTAGGCTAGGTCAGTGGTTCTCAAGCATTCATGGCATGGACCTCCATATTTATTTGGCCGCAGACCTCCATCTGAAAAGATCTTGTGCCAAGGAGCCTTGGCACAAGGATTTGTGTTGTGAAAAATGTTCAGGATTTTTAAAAATGCTTAAAAATTTGACGATTTACAAGGTCACAACGCGTTGCACTGTGAGCTCGTAGATCTATTTCCTAATAGTCTTTTCACATAGTACAAAATAGTGCTTATGTGGTTAATGTAGTAAAGAGTAAAGAGTACAGTATTTGACTGAGTTGTATTGGAGTAGAAGGAATGGAAATACTCCAGTAAAGTAAACATAACCCAGTTAGTTACTTTCCATCACTGCGGCGCCTAAGGTACCCTCAGAACATCTAACATTTAATTAGCAACGCTCCAAGAAACCATACATCAAGTAGGAGTGAAAGTGTGGGAAAATGCAGGTTTAACTAATGTAGGCAGCAAAAAACACAAATAAGTCGTTAATCACAATTATTTGTAAGACAATTAATCATCAAGTAAAATGTCATAATCGTGACAGCTCTATCTGTAACCAATATGCTGGCAGAGCAGCATTCTGTGGTTCACTCCACACAAATAATGATATCCTTTCTGTCGGGTGGAAACCTTGTATGTCCAAAACCGTTCCTTTTTGATTAATACTTTCAAAACATTTAAAAATAGTGAAAATAGCAGATCTACAAGATCACAAGGCGTCGCGTCGCAACTTGTAGATCTGCTTTTTTCACTACTTTTGTACATCACTCTTGTATGATGAAGTAGGGCATTAATTTACCAAAAAAATACATAAAAAGTTGAAGTAGGGAGATACAAGGTTTCTGCCCGACAGCAGCGATTTGATGCGTGGGATTTCTAATGATAGGACCCAGAGAAAACCTTTTGCACTATTGATGTGCATTAGCCTACGCATGCGTATGAGCAATTCAACTGCCATTTATGGCTAATTGTGGGAGTTAGTTACTGGGATGGGATTTGAGTCACACACACAAGTGCACAATTTTGAATTAATTGGCGAATATATAAAGATTACTAGCTTATTCATTGCCATACGCCTGCATAGCCACATTCATACTGGCTCGTTATTCAGTATAATGTTTCAAAGTTTACAAAGGAGAACCAAACGGAACCGCTGCTGGTCATTGGCTTAGGAATGCGACAAAAACAAAAAATATCCATGAATTCAAGTCTCCATGGGGTGACTAATTGATAGGAAAAAAAAGTCATTTTGGGGGTGAACTATCCCTTTTAATATGTCCCATTAGTCTCAAAGTTTGTCTGCTGACATTTTTGTTGTTGTATCAGTTTTATGCACGAGACCCCAGAAGTGGAAACAAACAGTTAAGAGGCTTTCAGTGACTTCCTAGAAGAGCAAAATAAATCTGTCATGTCTTTCTTTCAGTAGCCAGCCAGGCTGCCATCCAAACCTCCCCACACACACTACTGTTGGTTTCTGCTTACATCCAAAGAAAAGGGGGAAATTCAGCATGTTTGCATATCAATGGCAGGGTAGTGGAAATGCTTGTTAGTGCAGGGAGAGAAGGAAAGAATTGGAAGCGTGGACTGAATGAAGACAGACTGGAGAGAGCTGCAGAGTCAGAACCAGCCCAGACAGATGCCAGAGGGTCTGAAACTCAGGGAGGTCCCTGGTCTCTGAATGTCTCATTTCATCCGTCATATGGGGAGGGAGGGATTTAAAGGGAACAGGGAGTAAATTAAATACAGATAAGAGAGTGCACTACTGTATATCGTCGCTGTCGGGTGGACACCTTGTACTGTATGTCTAAAACAGTTCAGGAAATGGAAAAAAATAACCTGTGTTCCAATGGATCCAATGTAGTAATTATTTCTTGTTAATACTTTTCATTGGTTCAATATAAAGACACATTTTCACACAAAAAAAAACCGCTGTTCTACAAGCTCGCAGCAGAGACGGAGATAAGGTTTCCGAATGCGGTTTTAAATAAAGGCTGTATATGTAATATTAATGGTGATTTGGCAAGAGCATGGCATATAAATGGTCGGAAATAAAAGGATATGTGACCAACAAGTCGTGAAAGCAGTTAAAACTGGTTATGTTCCGTGAGGAAGGCCCCTCTTCTCCACCAGCTCCCCCCGGGGAGAAGAGAGCCCGCTGGGGGCGGACAGGTCACACGGTCCGCTGTGGTCTCCACAGTGGATCACAGCCCGGTTTTCCGCTCGGTTTTCACCGGGCGGAGCGGGGTAGATGAAAACCGGAGGCCGAATTGGACTACACCCACACAAAACGAATATTAAAGTTACTACATACTGTCATGAATTAATAATAACCTTTATCACCGAGACACCGACAAATCACAACAGATCACTCTGACCTGCTCTGCTCTGCTCTCGGCGAGCAAGAGGAGCTCTACCCGCCGCAGTATGTGTGTGTGTGTGTGTGTGTGTGTGTGTGTGTGTGTGTGTGTGTGTGTGTGTGTCAGTGGTGGGAAAAGTACTTTATTTTTTTTACTTAAGTAAAAGTATCAATACTGCAATATAGAAACACTCAAGTAAATGTCTGGTAATCCAAATTTACTTGAGTAAAAGTACAAAAGTATTGGCATCACGATGTACTTAAAGTACCAAAAGTAAAAGTACTCATGCAGCGCGGACCCGGATGTGCCCCCCCGGGAGCGTTTTGTCAACGGGGGGGGGGGGGGGGGTGATGCGCGAAGCCCTGCTTCTCAATTTCGGCGTTTTTCCCTGTGTGTGTGCGCACATACACGGCACGCACACACACACAATACAGCATGCAGCTGCTAATAATATGACTGTCAAGTCATATTTATTCTTGTTAATGTGTGCATAGGGATGACACCAAACCAGCCACAGGAAATTAAGCACCTCAGCCAAAATGTACTATGGTTATGGTTAGAAGCACTGTGCATGTCTTAGGCTTTCATTTGTGTGTGTGTGTGTGTGTGTGTGTGTGTGTGTGTGTGTGTGTGTGTGTGTGTGTGTGTGTGTGTGTGTGTGTGTGTGTGTGTGTGTGTGTGTGTGTGTGTGTGTGTGTGTGTGTGTGTGCCTGCGTGGGCAGGGTGGCCTCTGGTCTGGGTGAGTGTGTTATTATTATGATGCTGAATATTATTATTATCTCAGTGGGGTCCTGACTCCAGATGAAAATGTGTCACCTGCCAGATTAAGAACACATCATCACTGTACCTCCACCACGCTGCAATGCTTTGTGTAGGTCGGCTGTTTTCGCTGTGCGACGGTGCGACAGTATAATTCAGGGTCTATTTACAGTGACGTGAAAAGACAAGCCACATTTAATCCTGGCATGTCACCCACCCCCCTTTTACCATCCATGTGCCATGTGCCATGTCACAGCACTATTTACCACGTCTCTACAAAATGTGGGTACCATGGTACCATTTAGAACCACTAACCGATGTTTCTTTCGTGGGAGGGGGCTATTTCCTCAAATCGAAACGGCACGTGTCACAAACGCAGGATCCGATCGGCACCGAATTCGAATCGCACGTCGCGCGGCCTCCGACGGTATTCCTCCAGGCGTATCCCTCGAGTCAAGAATGGAATCTGCAGCTTTTGTAGATCCGCTATTCTTTGCTATTCGTCGTACGACAAAGTATATAGGACTCGTGTGGTTCATTAGAAAAGTAAGGTAATAAATCTGGAGCAATAGCAAGGACCAACAGAAGTACAAAATGTAAGGACAATAGGTGAGGAGTAGTGGATAGATAGATTCCAGATCGGGACTGGAAGAAGGGGAGAGGGAGGCAAAAGATGACAGAAAAGAAGAGGCGAGAGAGTGGCGGCAGAGCAAGCAAGATGAAGTTCAAAATAACAAGAAACTGCAGTGTTGCAGGCTTTTTCTTCTCCCACTGAGGGATGAAGTTCATTAAACAGCACTTTGGGCGATGGAAAATTCATGTGAACTGAGAATCCAGATAATCCACAGGAGGAAAACCAAACAAAATACAAATCAAACTGACAAGGGTGAGTCAACCTCAGGCTCAACTCTGCATGGTAGCTCAAGGCCCTTTTAGCTTTGCTGTTGCTGTACCGTGAGTCACTGAAATAAGCTTGTGCCTCCGTGATCGTCATGTCAAGGACAAAGAAAGGACCGGGGTTGAGGATAAATCGATGACCGCACTAGTCCCTTCAGGAAACTGATCATGGAAGTCGATGTAACCGTCTTTGTAATATTAAAGGTTTAATGACATTCACTTTTACACCACATTCAAAGTCTTTGTCCTGGTCCTTCAAAAGTGTACAAAAAGTTTTAAGTGAAAATTCCATTCCAGTGATCCATGGCAGGTGTTTTTCTCTCACATTTCTAAAGCCTTTTCAACTGCAATGAAAAAAGAAATCTTTGCCTGCGGGTGTCGCTGGTGAGGGATTTTGCCTGTCAATCATCGCCTCTGCTCCGCCCCCCCCCAAAGGAAAGGATAGGGGAGGGGAGGGGCGAGGAGGAGAGTGGGCGGGATTAATCGACTGTGACCTCACTGTCGAAGGGCCAAGCTCAGATTACTTTTCAGCCTAATTATTCAGAAAACCCCAGACCACAGAAAATCCACTGAATGTTCTAAGTTCAGGTTTTTTGGGTGTAATTGAGGTCATAAAACCCCAAATAAAACATTGAAAATAAAAAAAGTGAAAATGAATGTCATGATGCCTTTAAATCATATAGTAGCGGTGCTACAGTTAATCATACTAATCGATTTCAGCGATTTTAGCAAAATACTAAAATTCCGATTTCTTTCAAAGATAGCAGATGTATGAGCTTGTAGATCTGCTATTTTTGAATAGCCAACATATACATGGATAAAGTGGTTAAAATGATTGTGATGCTATATTAACTACTTTTGCTGGGGACCCCCCCTGGTACCCCCCCAAGGACCCCCGACGTTTAGCTCCCCAAGGTACCAAAACTGACCACATCAATGCGCAGGGTTATTAATAGGGTTGTGATCCTCATCCTTTCGGATTTCACTATTCCGGTTTCTTAATGTTTCCCTCTTAACCGTCTGATTCCTTAACGGTTCCCTATTAACGATCCTATAGGCGCTTCCAAATGGATGCTTACAGATCTGTAACTCTGTCTGAGAGTGTACAAATGGAACCAAATGGACGGGTCCATTTGGTTCCATCTGTACACTCTCAGAGTTAGGGTGATCCGTGAAATTAAAGTTTGAGAACCACCGCTATTAAATTGTATAGCAGACGCCGTGAAGTCCACATACCAGCTCTGCTGGCATGTGGACCTCACGGCGTCTGCTATACCCAACGGTTCCAAATGTGATGGAACCGATTCCGGTTCCTTAATGTTGGATACGGTTCCTCCGATTCCTCCTGTTCCGGATCCCAACCATAGTTATTAACCACTTAAGCTCTGTTTCAAACGTAGCGAAAAGTAACAATTCTACAAGCTTGTAGATGATCTGTTATTTTCGCTATTTCGCTAAGGACATGGCCACAATAAGGATGCCTCCCCACTCAACACTGAGGCCTGATTCTCATCCACCTCAGACAGACAAGGATGTTTTAAATGTTTCTTTGACCATTAGAAAATCAAGAGTGATTTGCAGCACCTAAACAACACATTGTGTTTGTACAGTATATTGGTTTCCGATGATGCTATTTCAGAGGCCTTTCAACTCTTCCAAGAGATGACTGGGCTGTGAACACTGACAAATGATCAATAGAAATGCATCAGACTGAGGCCATGTTGACTGGGCTATTAACCCAAAATGTATCGAAATGATCCGCATTTAGAACCGACATAACCTTGCTCATGTCGGTTAATCGAATATTCAAGAAGCAGGTTATTTTTTAATTTTTAAAATTATAATACAACAATGAATTGATACAAATAATTTCAGATTTTTTTAAATAATCGGCTAATTCGTTTAGTCTGATTAACAACTTAAGCCCCGTATTATACTTCATTGTGGAACGGTGGCGTGCAAGAATAGCCGATCTACAGTACAAGCATCGTGTGCCAGTTTGAAATTGGTTATATATACTATTTTGCTAATGACAATTCTAATATTGGGCAAAATTAGGTAAGCTGCCGGTGTACATAAATACCACGTTTTCATTGTGACAGAACAGTTATAATTCACGCTTACAGAAATAGTTGCACTGTACGATACTTGCTGTTTGAACTGAGGCAGGCACTTTGGGCTTGTTTTACCAAATTGGATCACCTTATCTCTCTACAGGATTTTAAGAGTCAGATGACGGACACAGTGTCTATGTCCTGAGTATTAATGTGGTATTGGCAGATGTTTTTAGTTGGATTTGATTGTTTTTGGTTGAATTTTGTTACGCTCTTTGTTATTCTGTTGTACTGTTTTGGAACCTTTGAGATTATTCTATCCATTACTTTTTATACTGAGTTTTAGATTTTATGTTTTTGTGATTTTTCTTTTTTTTGGTGGCGGGGGGGGGGGGGGGGTTGTGTGGCTAAGGGGGAACGGTATTTATTCTTTATGTATGTCAGTACATAGGAAATTGTCAAACAAAGTGATTCTGATTGTGAATAATCTGGTGTCCCCCCTCTGTTCTCCACAGGGCAGGATGCAGTCTTCAGGCCACCGGCTACGAGACATGGACCAACACCACCCGCTACTGTCAGGGGACGGGGACCTGGAGGCGGGGCCCCTGACCCCTGGGGTCATGGTGGGGGGCCCGCATGTGGGACACGTGGCTGGGAACCGCACCGTTTGGTTCATACAGGTAGGGCGGAAACTTTCCATTTTCTTCGAGATTTCGATCTCTCGATTCCTTTTATGATTAATCAAATGATCGAGAAAGCATGTTTTAAAAATATATAATTTGTTTTATTTTACGTACACATACGGTATATCAATGAATTTTTTCAAATATTCAAAATAAATTTTATAAATAAACGACTTAATCGATTATGATTTACCCTCATTATTAGCCCTACTTTATACTTTGTCGTACAACAGTGTTGCATAAAAATAGTGACAATAACCGATCTACAAGCGCACATGTGTCACATCGCAAGCTTGTAGATCTGCTATTTTCCACAGTAAAAAAATAATAAATTAGAAAATCAATTACTTTTCATTAAAATGTAATTCTCTAATAATGTATGAGTTGGATGAACCGGTGCACCCCTCCATACAGGACAGCTGTGGCATGGTGTGCGCCGGCATCACGTGGTTCCTGGTCCTGTATGCAGAGTTCGTGGTGAACTTCGTCATGCTGCTGCCCTCCAACGACTTCTGGTACTCACTGCTCAACGGCGCCGCCTTCAACTCGCTGGCCGTGCTGGCGCTGGCCTCGCACCTCCGCACCATGATGACCGACCCGGTGAGCAACAGCAATTATATACATTATTCCTGTCATTATTCTAACCATTGCTTTCGAGGAAAATGTTTTTTTTTTTTTATGTATATTCAAATAGAAATTTCTACAAGCTCACAATGCGTCATGATGTGATATGTTGTCAGCTTGTAGGTTGTCTGTTACTTTTACTATTTTCCCAAAATAGGGATTTATCGATTATTTTACTAAATGATTGATTATCGATTATTTTTTATAATCGAGTGGGACTATGGCTGTCACAATGATGATTTGATGATGATTGTGCTTAAAGGTTATGTATTTAACATAGAAACATGTGGATAAAGGTTATTTATAAAGGCTTATGATAAAGGCTATGTTAGTTGATGTCTTGGTGTGGACCTTGTTAGAATACAGTCATGCAGAACTAAATGTATCCTCCTGCCCCACACTGTAAAAAATGTTACGTGTCTGCTTTTATACAGGCCACGCCTGTGTAATTTTAGATAGAGATATTGCTGTTATGTTACAGTACAACAGTTAATACAGTAGGGCTGGATGATATGACTTCAAATCAATGTAACGCTTATTTCAAACAGTGAACCTGCTTCCTGATTATTCTATTAACCTCCATGAGCAAGATTAAGTCGTTTGATTTTTGGTTGCAAAGATTGGTTTAGATATATTTTCAGTTAATTGCCCAGCCCTAAGTGTCACAGCAGGTAAAGCAGGCATCTTTCTGAGATTAGGCACTGGAATTGGAGTGTGTCCCACAGCGGAGGTGCTTCCTATTGTTTCTTCCTTGTCTCTGTCTGTATCCTGAGGTGAAGCTAGGGAGAAAGAGTCAAGAAAAAGGCTAGAGGTAGAGTTATCACAGCGTTTGTGACAGCCTGTGTGTGTGTGTGTGTGTGTGTGTGTGTGTGTGTGTGTGTGTGTGTGTGTGTGTGTGTGTGCGTGCGTGCGTGCGTGCGTGCGTGCGTGCGTGCGTGCGTGCGTGCGTGCGTGCGTGCGTGCGTGCGTGCGTGCGTGCGTGCGTGCGTGCGTGCGTGCGTGCGTGCGTGCGTGCGTGCGTGCGTGTGTGAGAGAGAGAGAGAGCGAGCATAACACATGGGTGTTGCAAGTGACAGAATGAAAGATTGCAACAGCATCACCTCTTACCCTGGCTTTTGATAGCACACTTTCAATAGCCCACCTCCAGTGCACAGACCTGTTATCTTTGTTTCGTCATAGAGGTGATAAGGTTACAATCTGTGCTGTTTCATTCCTTTACTGTACAATTTTGTGTCTCTGATATTGGTAAGCAGGGTCCCAGCGGTCTGTGGCTTGGAGAGAATGATAGAATTTGTGGAATGTTCAGATCAGATCTCTGACTATTATGTTAAATAAATAAAGTAGTGTGCTTCGGCTCACAAGTCTTACTGCCAGCACAGTAAGACAGTGTTGAGCACAGTGTGAGAATTCACTTGTGCAGTGTTTCTCACTGGTGCACACTGGTGTACCCACAAATTATTAATAATATATACAACTATACAAAAAGTTATGAAATATCTTCTTTTTTTATTATAAAAGTACTTTGTGCGCATTTCCCAACACGCTAAATCTATACCCTACAAAGTATATTTTAACCACATTCATTCTCTGTTTTGGGCATGTCATTATCGGTGAAAAATGTGTAATTAGGTAATTAACTTCATTTATGTATTTATTTTTAAATTCACACGTTTATGTGAAAAAAACAAAAGTAGTGCAAATAGCTGATCTGCAAGCTCACAATGCATCGCAATTCCTATTGGTGATGTGCCTTGGACACAAAAAAGTTTGAAAACCACTGCACTAGTGCACTGCTGTTTACACTGTGTGCATGTTGTGACCAAGGGGCCAGCTTCCGAGTTGTAAATTGAGGATATATAGGCAGAGACAGTTCATATGAATGGCCTGTAGTCTCGCTGTTTTACCCCTGCTGGTGTCAGAAGTAATTAAGCTCCATTCAAGCGGATAGTTTTTTGCCTAACTTTACACTTGATTTTCTTACCTTAATAAACATTGTCATAAATGCTATATGCTTCCACTCCCTAGTTTAAAGTCTTCTTTCAATCACCATGATATGCGTTTTGGTAAATTATGGTCCCATTTATTTCAAAATTGATGTTAAAGTAGGGTATGCTGTAGGAGGGGCGTGGCTACCTTGTGATGATTTGATTGACAAGCTACACAACCAATAGCATTCATTCCCCACCAACCAATAGCATTCATTTCCGAGTGCATAGGATATAGAAAGATGGCTGATTTGAAAACGTTGACAAATAGGCTTCATTTACGGTCTGTAGAGTGCATGGGCGTAACGTTGTCCATACTTTTTACTGTCTGTGGTTGTGATGCCATACCCCCTATGATGGCACATCTTCCCTTTGGAAAAGTAATTCAGAGCCCTGGCAGACCAGATACAGAACCTAAACTGATGTCTGAGGAGGGAAGACGGGGTGGTGTGAAGTTCAAGTTCAACTTTATTGTCATTTGTATTATAATGCAATGAAATATTTGTGCCCTCTCTACCATAAAGAACACACCATCCCAAAACAACAAAACAAAAACACTACAGACCTACATGTAATTTATGTGCACAATGCACTCAGATGAATACATTATCTACACACAATATACAGTACAGAATAACTTTACATATTAGACAATAACAATATGCCTCAGCTGACTGTTCAGCAACCTGTGTAAAGAAACTGTAACTGAAATGGGTGGTGTGTGTGTAGAGCTACAGCTATAGATTACTTCTTTTGCGATTATTCTATTGATTACTTTTTAGAATTTTCTAATAATTGAGAATCGATTTCTTTTTTTAATTTATTTTAGATATCAATAAATTGATTAACGCGTTATTTTATACTTCGTCGCATAACAGTGTCATACAAAATAGTGAAAATAGCCGATTTACAAGCTCACATAATCGATTTATCAATAATCGATTAAATCAATTACTTCAATTAACTATTGCAACCCTAGAGGTGTGTGACTTACTGCTCCAGTAACATTGTTTAGATGGAAGGAGTGAGATCAGAACCTGAGTGGGGTGGCGAGTGTATTTAATAATGTTTTGGGCTTTCTTTCTGCAGTGAGTGGTGTAAATGTTATGAAGTTGTGCTTCAGTAGTTCTGTGTCAATGATTTTTGCTGCTGAGAAGGCTTTACTACAGTAATAATATCCTTGAGGGCATTCACTCTTTATTTGTTATTATGGTACAATGCTGATTCAGGAGGTACGTGGCAAACAGGGAATGCTGTCAACATCAGTGAAGTACCCAGAATCAAAGTAAATAACATGCTCAAGGGTGCCAGGTTTATTATGCAGTGGCTGTATGTTTATGGTTAGGAAAATGTGATTCAAACTTCAAAGTCACATACGTACTAACACGTTCATGATCAAGAAAGAGCAAAGAAATCCGCCAGAAACTGGAAAGATTGTTCCATCCTCCTGGTTGGCATGGCTACCAGAGATGCACAGCTAGTTGTGCTTTAAGGTGCACTAACAGCACAGTTGATCGTGTCTTTGAGCATCCAACCCGTTGGACGTATCTTTGACCATCAACCTGTTGGATGTATCTTTGACCATCCAACCTGTTGGACGTATCTTTGACCATCCAACCAGTTGAATGCGACTTTCACCATCCAACCTGTTGTCAGTCAGCAGGTGCTGAATTGCAGGAATTGCGCATGCTTAATTGATTCCCGCAAATTTAGCACTTATAATGCGGGAGATTCCTGAATACTGTACATTTACAGTGATTTTAATAATAAGCCAACGTGAATGCTCAGCAGCATTCTCTCTCTCTCTCTCTCTCTCTCTCTCTCTCTCTCTCTCTCTCTCTCTCTCTCTCTCTCTCTCTCTCTCTCTCTCTCTCTCTCTGCAGAAAGTCTGCCTCTCTACAAGGCTGACAATTTACAAGATCATTCGGGTTGGTGCGGTTCAAATTATTAATAACTAGACTGGCACCGGCCTACTCAGGGACGATGCAAGTTGGGAATGCATGTCCCACCCAGTTAGTTATGCAATGTCAGAGTACCCGTTCTGTCTGTCTGTCTGTCTGTCTGTCTGTCTGTCTGTCTGTCTGTTCCCCTCTTATGCCCATATATGGAGAGCTTTGTATCTGTCTGTCCATGTTCCGTTTATGCCCATATATGGAGATCCCTGATGTCATCAGTATATGCCCATATGTGCATATTGGTTGGATGTGTGATTCTGAACAACCACCTATCCGACCGACTCGATGCCGGGCACGGCACTGCCTCTAGTCCTCAGGCTGAGTTTGAAGGCGGTCAGCCGGACAGTTCTCGAGACGTGAACTACAGTTACGTAGACACGCAGAGATTTTGTGCATTTGTAGTAGGATTGCGGTGCTGAATGTAGAGACGATTTGAAGCTTCAAATTCATCCACCTGCAATGTGAACAAGTGGCCTAATGTGACGTACGTCAGTGACACTCGTGTCTATGACGCTTTCAGTGTGTCAGGGCCTTTGGGGTCAGGACTCAGGAGGAGTCAAGGCAGTGGATGAGTCAGTCTCTGTTCCAAGGCAAAGTGAGCTCAAGTGAGTGAGTGCTTTGAGATTGACCTCAAGATCCAAAATCAATGTCAAAGTAAGCTTCATTAAAATGTAATGGGATCAGACGTCGCACTAGGATTTTAAACTGATTGAGTGACGATTACAGTTTACCATCTGGTAGCCTATAAAAAACGTTCGTAACTATTTTCAATGCATGAACGTCACGCAGGTTCATGGTCATGGTGACATAATATTTAGTGGTGAGTGCCGTCCATGCATGTGGTTAGAGCCAGCTTGGGACAGTTGATTTAGCTTGAGTGGAGATCTTGTAAAGTCTCCTCATAAAGCTTTTGAATGGTAACGTTTTATGGGACAGGACTGTGTAGTCCATGTATCCATCTCTGTGATTAGCGCTGTGGTTTCACCTGCACACGCAGTGCTGCTACTAGTAATTCAATGTACAGCATGTGCATTGTTGTTGATTTGTGGTAGGACAACTTAGCGTTGCATTTAACCGTGTTACAATGTTTTTTTTACGTTTCATAGTGCTTGCCAATCTCCACCTTGTAATGCTGTGTGTCGCCCTCTCATATGAAAGTGTGTCTGTAATGTGGGTGAAAGAGAGAGAAAAGGAGATAGACAAAGAGGGAGACCACGCATTTGTGGAGCAGAGGATATGAAATGTGATTTAAATTTGCTGTGATACAAAACATGGGGGAAAAACTTGTAATTCATTAGTATAGTTGAAAACAATCCAGCCAGCCTAAGGCTACAGCATGCATTGACTAAACAGATTGTCTTCATTGTGGTTCAGCGTGTCTTGTGGAGAAAAGACAACTCCATGGTACACAGCCCTAGGCTAGAGCAGGAGCAGAGCTGATGCATGTCACATATTGAGCACAGTCAGGCTTTTTCCTACATTGAGTCAGCAGCTAAAGGCTCCCACTGCTGAAAGGCTTTAAAGGGCGACTTTGCCAATGTTTAATCAAAATCCTATAGATCTACTGGGAGGTCAGAGGATGTGAAATTATGGCATAAAACTTCCCGTTGCGTTGTGTTAGAACTCACTTTAGTTGCTATAAGATCTCAGCCAATCTACATTTAACGATGTGTTTTACCTAGCTAGGTACATAGAGTTGTACATGTTCTAACCATAGAGCGATAGGATTTGGGTTAAAAATTGTCCAAATTGCCCTTTAAAGACTTTGAGCAGAGAGGCAGCAGACTTTTCACTTCATCGACCGAAAAGAGAGCGGAGAATCACATTGGCATTGCACTTTTACACAAACCACAGACACGTTTCTGAACCGAGAATACGTTCTAGCGGACATAAATAATATTCCCCCCCATTACTAGCAGGAATTGTATGGCAAAGTTGAGTGGAAATGGTTAAACACTTTGTCGGCCATCAGATGGCACTCTGCTTCTGTCTGCCTGCCCAGGCTGAAGCATGGTCAGCTTGGTTACCATGTTGATAAACTATTATCTCCGCCAAGCCAAGGCCAGTGATGGACATTATGTTTTGCCCCTGTGTGTGTGTGTGTGTGTGTGTGTGTGTGTGTGTGTGTGTGTGTGTGTGTGTGTGTGTGTGTGTGTGTGTGTGTGTGTGTGTGTGTGGGGTGTGTGTGTGTGTGTGTGTGTGTGTGTGTGTGTGTGTGTGTGTGTGTGTGTGTGTGTGTGTGTGTGTGTGTGTGTGTGTGTGTGTGTGTGTGTGTGTGTGTGTGTGTGTGTGTGTGTGTGTGTGCGTGCGTGTGCGGACAAACTGCTGGACCGATCAGCGCCGCCACGCTTATGTAGTAGAAACACCATTTCCCCCCGCAGCTTTCTCGGGTCCTGCCGGCTGCATCCCAGGCCACCCTGGCCTGGTGGAGATATGCACTCTGCAGAATGCCCCTTTCTAGTTGGGCTTCTGGTTCACAAAAATAGAAACTCAGACTCAAATGCCTGCAACCAACTCAGCATCCATCTGCTCATATTTAATTACTTCAGACTGACAGATTGGCCTACTATGACACATTGCATTAATTCACTGTGTGTCACTGTATGTCGTCGCTGTTGGGTGAAAACCTTGCACGTCCAAAACTTACTTTTCAGGAAATGGAAAAAAAAGAACCTTTGTTCCAATGGATCCAGTGTAGTTATTATTTAGTCACAAGCTCTTGTTAATGCTTATCATTGGTTAAATATTTATAAAACCCACAGACACACCTAACCACTTTCACTTACTTTTATTTTTACAGTGTAAGGCGCGATGCGACGTGTTGTGAGCTTGTAGAGCTAATTTAGTAGGGCATTCATTTACGAAAAAACATAAATGCATGGAAATGCAAGGTTTTTGCCCGACATCAACGGTACAGTATCTTGTTTCAATGACACTCCTGTAATACTAACGTCATTTATTCTGTGTGTGTGTGTGTGTGTGTGTGTGTGTGTGTGTGTGTGTGTGTGTGTGTGTGTGTGTGTGTGTGTGTGTGTGTGTGTGTGTGTGTGTGTGTGTGTGTGTGTGTGTGTGTGTGTGTGTGTGTGTGTGTGTGTGTGTGTGTGCGCGCACACGCGCGTGTGTGTGTGTGTGTGTCTGACCTTCCTCCATAGGGTGCAGTTCCTAAAGGCAACGCCACTAAGGAGTACATGGAGAGCCTGCAGTTGAAGCCGGGTGAGGTCATCTACAAGTGCCCCAAGTGCTGCAGTATCAAACCGGAGCGGGCACATCACTGCAGGTCAGACTCAGAGAATACATCATACAACAACACGTCAACACAGGGATTATAAACTCTAGGGGAGATTTGCAGTTCTGTCAGTACTTCAGAAGTGCACTGATGTATCTGTGTCAAGGTATCTATTTTCAGTTTGTAATCAGAACCTTGGCTATAGCTGGCCAAGCTGCACCATCTTCTTAGGAAGATGGTGCAGATGAAGGTGTATTTTCTGGGATTCAGCCAAGCGAGGTAACAAGCTACGTAGTCTGGGTAAATGCAAGTTAACAATACATGGCTTCAGAAAAGCAAATACTTATCAGCGTGGTTAAAACCTGTGTCCGGTAATGTCTCTATATGGCGCAAATGTTTCAAGTTTGCTACAATGGTGTTCAGAGTGGTAGAATCCCATTATGCAAGAACATTCGGTGGTTTGTGGAATACCACCAGAACCACTTCTACTTGCGTAGTTTTTGAGAAGAGTGTACTTTTCTAATTTCATGTTTATTTTCATCACAAGTTTGGTCTTAAATGTAATTCTAAGTGGCATTAGAAATCTTTCAGTCAGTCTTAAATTTTACTTCCCGATGCCTGCAGAGTGCAGCCAGACACCCTGCAAATCATGCCTTCTGCTCCTTGTAAAACTCGCTGGCTCCCTGCCGCTCCATAATGCCTGCATTTTGTTTACTATGTCGTCCACATTTCATCACCGTATCCCATCTCCCTGCACTTACATGTAGTGATGTACTTTGGAATCACAGTAAATCTCCATAAGCTGTCAGCTTTACAGCCTTTGCTGTTGTAAGATTCAAAGAGCATTTTTCACTGGCGAACAGATATGATCAAGATTATGACAGTGACATTTTTTTTTTCTCTGGTGTTTTTTTTTTAAAGAAAGAAAATCTCTAACATGGATGCAGAACTTCCGTTCATTTCTGAAGGGAGAATACAGTGTTCATGTCATGTGTAACTAGGGGTGCAATAGTTAATCAAACTAATCAATGTAATTGATTATGAAATAAAATTTAAAAAATCAATGATCGATCATTTAATAAAATAATCTATTAATAATCTATCCATACTTTGGGTTTGTCATTATAGGCAAAAGTAAAAACATAATGTAAAAAAAAGAAATACATAGTGAAAATAGCAGAGCTGGCTTGTAGATCGATATTTTCACTATTTTGCATCACACCATTGTGTGACAAAATATAAAATGACACTTAGGTGGTTAATTGATTTGTTGATATATAAAACGCTTCACGATTATTAGATTAATTAAATAAATAATTGATAGAACAGTCACTGCCCTATGTAACTGCATGTCTTCTTTAAAGGCTGGGTGCATGGTAGCTGACAGTCAGGGGAGTTGATGTTAAGGCTAATGCTAATAAAGGCTCTCTGCTCTCTGTGCTCCTTCTTTG
Source organism: Gymnoscopelus braueri (assembly GCF_963280865.1). NCBI lineage: Eukaryota > Metazoa > Chordata > Actinopteri > Myctophiformes > Myctophidae > Gymnoscopelus > Gymnoscopelus braueri. Next base: position 20,908,355 of record NC_137603.1, on the reverse strand, counting down.
GTTTTGTTCAAAAATGATTTATGTCTTGAAGAAGTCTGTGGCTGAAGAGTACAGCAAAGCAATACTTGAAGTTACACAGCATCGTATGGTGGTGTCGTCTGGTGAAAATAGCCGCTATTGCTATTTTTAAGACTGACGGACACTGGCTGAAGTAAACGGGAACAAGCGTACAGTATACAGTATCTGCAGAATCAGCAACATAATGGTGGCAGAGTGAGACCAATTCACTGATGTTATGTCTTGTCTCTCTCTCTCTCTCTCTCTCTCTCTCTCTCTCTCTCTCTCTCTCTCTCTGTGTTTCTCCTGCAGTATTTGTAAAAGATGCATCCGCAAGATGGATCACCACTGTCCCTGGGTGAATAACTGTGTGGGGGAGAAGAACCAGAGATACTTTGTACTTTTCACTGTAAGTACACAGTACACACACACACACACACACACACACACACACACACACACACACACACACACACACACACACACACACACACACACACACACACACACACACACACACACACACACACACACACACACACACACACAGTACAAGCACATTCTGACACAGTACTTGTCACTGTACTGTAAGTAGACACACAGCCACCAGTATGACACAGGACTTTTAAGCCTTCTTTATGATCCGTTGCACAAAGTTGTCACGACGAAAATATCAGACCTACAATCTCACAACGTGTCACGGATGCGATGAAATAGTTTGAGAATCACTAAGCTAGGTTAAGGAGGCATATTGAAACTTTGTGTGACTGTTCCCACCTGGGTACAGTACTTAATGCTTGAGTGACAGGTGTCTTGTCAGCATGTGGGACTAGGCTTTTGAGGATGATAAAAGTGTATGGGACAAACAAAAACAATAAATCTCCATCTGCAGCCTGGCAGCTCATTTAACTTTAATTAAATTTAACGTTTGGCTCCCTTGCCCTTTTTTTCTCTCTCTCAGACACACACACACACACACACACACACACACACACACACACACACACACACACACACACACACACACACACACACACACACACACACACACACACACACACACACACACACACACACACACGCTGCTTGTTTGTATAACTTGCATTGTACACACCATCTCCATGCATGTACCAAGCATTAATTGAACAGCTTCAACTCAGATTTGCAGGCAGCCTCGCTGTGCCTCAGCACACACACACTCTCTGGTCTCTCAACCTAGTACACACACACACATACGCCCATATATGGGCTTATCGGGGAGATTGTGGATTCTGGAAAGTCCACAGTGGTAAACGTCTGTGCAGAATGTGGAAAGTGGACTGACCAAGTAATCAAATGGCAGATGTGGGGAATTCGACATGTGTGGGGAATTTGCCAAATCAAGCGTAGGCTGGGGTTGCCATGGCAATCAATTGGCTCATTTGGGCAATGGCCAAAGCCTTTTCTGGCGTTCAGGACAACCGCCTCTGCGACCGACTCAACACCGGGCACGGCACTCCCTCGGGTCAGCGGCGACACGCGTGCCGAGTTTGAAGTCGTGGGTAGGACGGTTCTCTGTACGTATGTACAGAGATTCCTTGCATTTATTGTAAGAAGAAGATGGGGAATCGATTCCTTCATCTCTATGGGTACCTGGTACCCAGCAATTAGGATTCGGTTCCTACTTGGAACCTCATTTTCGACCCAACTCTAGTCATGACGCACCGTCATGATGCTAGCATTAAAATTATGTTTTTAGTTCACACTCACGTGACAGGGTCCAGGTATTCTGACACGGTAGGGTGATGTGATACTGGCCGTATGAAATATAACTACATTTGAAATCGGCACCTGTTCCCACAGGACGTCAACATGAAATATACCCGTAAATTGCAGGCATTTCAAGCTAATGGGACTGGGGTTTATCAGCCAAGGATTTCCAGTGCAGGCTCTGTAGATCAGTGGTCTCAAAGTGGGGACACCCAGGGGTCCTTGTGGGAGTTCCAGGGGGTCCCCAGCATAATTATAGTTATTATAGCATCAAAATAATTTCAACCACTTTAACCCTATTTTATGCTATGGCGATTCCAAGTAGCCAATCTACAAGCTCAGATATACAAGCTCAAGCTCAGATATAGAAGCTCACAATACATTGCCAATGCGACTCGCCATGAGCTTTTATATCTGCTAATTTTTAACATTACTTTTCCCTGGCACAAACATATTTTCATATGGGGGCCAAATATAATTTAAATAGGTTTGGCTGTCTTTTACGTGAACATGTTTGAGAAGCTGTGCTGTAGACCAAAACATTCTTTTTTTAAAGCGAACATTAGTAACTCAAATCTTTGCTTCTGGTTGTCCCTGGAACAAAATATTTTGAGATGGGGGTCCGCGGCCAAATTGGGGGTCCTTGACATGAAAAGGTTTGAGACCCACATCTGTAGACAGTGCAGGCTGTGTGTGTAGACAGTGAGTACTAGTGATGTGCGGGTCGGGTTTTTTCATGACCCGCCCCGCCCCAACCCGCGACGGAACGCGACCCGCCTCAACCCGCCCCGCGAACCCATATATAAATCTATGGCTCAACCCGCCCCGCGACCCGCGGTGGGAATATATATATATATTATATAGCGCTCTTTTAAGTACCCAAAGTCCCTTTAAATGTCTACAGTAGCACAACATTGTCATGGGCTGAATAAACAAGCATGTTGGTCAAAATAGGGTTTTTTCTTTTTTTTTTCGTGGAGAGCGGCTGACCCGCTCACCCTCAGCCCGCATAATTTTCTCTGAAATCCTGACTCGACCTACCCGCGCCGCGGGTTGACCCGCGGGTCCCGCGGGTTACGGGTCGACCCGCTCATCACTAGTGAGTACAGCTCTCTGGGGTGGTGAAAACCAGTCCCAACGACACTGCTCAGCACTGATGTTGTACACTACACAACAGCCCTGTGAGTAATGCTGCCCTCCATAGCTATCCATCATTCTCCTGACACGACCACCAGCCATTCTGTTTGTGTGATCTCATACGCTGACGGACGGTTGGTTAGATCAGTGGTTCTAAAAGTGGGGTCCGGGAACCCCCAGGGGGTCCTTGAGGGGGTTCCAGGGGGTCCCCAGAAAAATGAGGAACTATTTAAAAAAAATGTAAACCCGGTTTTATTTTATTGGTTATTCGGAAATAGATGATCTACTTGTGGATCTGCTATTTTTGAAGAATGTTGAAAAATCTTGACAAATACTCTCTTATGGGGGTCGCTGGCACAAAATCTTTTCAGATGGGGGTCCGCAGCTAAATACATTTGGGGGTCCTTGACGTGAAAAGGGCATGATTTGGGGGAAATAGGTTTTTCTTGGTTCTATATTTGAGTTATATTTAAGTTGTATTGGGGTTATACTGTATCCTCTAAAATCTTGTGTGGGGTGAAATTATTTATCGATTAATCGGTCAACATAAAATGTATCAAATTATCGTTTTTGTGATTTGTCATGTAAAAAATACTTCAAAATAGTTTGCCTTTGTTCCATAATGAAAGGTTATATATAATATTTATGTTTAAACATATTAAGCACTTTCCAGATGTCTGTTCGTGTTCAGATAATTTGTCAGACATTATTTTATTACCAATTTATTGCCATATTTTACCATAATTCTATGGTCTAAATAATCTGCATATATTAATCAAATTGAAAGAAATAATAATGATCGACTATGAAAATTATCATTAGTTGCACTTACAGCTCTAATTGTTTACAAAGGTTTTAAAATGATCATTAACTTCAAAAGTAATCCAAAGTCAGTTTTAATTTAGCCAACAAGCAGTTGTTCACTTTGAGAAGGTATCATATTGATATACAAGTTGTCTGGAATTTGAAGTAGCTTTTTGTTTGAAATTGTTCTGTCATGGACTTTTTTTTAAGCTCCTTGCACTGTGCCTCTGTCATCTAGCGTTTTGTGTCAGTGATGTATGGGACTCTCTGGCAACTCACTATGCACAGCCACAGATATTATCTTTTGTGCAAGGGAGGAAAATGTATTCAAGTCATTAATAATGTAAGTCAAATCTACCTGGTTCAGCGAGCAAGCAGCACCAGGTAGATTTGGTGGTGGAAGAAGTAATTTTTTACCTAAGTAAAAGTAGCAATGCCACAATGTAAAAATACGCAGTTACAACTGAAAGTCCCGTATTCAGACTTTTTGTAAAGGTACGAAAGTATTGGTAAACATGCTCAAAGTACCAAAGTCAAAGTATTCAAATGTATAATAAGAAATTCAAACATGTTTGAAAATAGACGATCTACAAGGTCACAACGCGTCGCAGTGTATTGTGAGCTTGTAGATCGGCTATTTTCAAATAGCCAAAGTATAAAATAGGGCTTATGAGGTTAATATGTTTTGTAATAATAACCTATACCTGCAAAGTAACTTACTAGTTACTAAAGCTGTCAAATAATTGAAGTGGACTAAAAAGTACAATATTTGCCTCCGAGATGTAGTGGAGTAGAAGTATGAAATGTTGAAAAATGGAATACTCAAGTAAAGTAAAAGTACCTCAAAATTTTACTTAAAGGTAGGGTAAGTGATTTGCTTTGGTTAAAATAAGTGTGAAATAGCTCTATATTCTGATAGTACTCATTGCTATAGAGTGTTTGTTCAGTATTAGGAGTCTCCTTGTCTCTCCACCTCTTTATTAAACAGAAAATGCATTTTCGTTTCAGTTTCAGTTTCATTTCCAATTTTATCCAACCAGGACAGAGAACTCAATCAGGATACAGATTAAACAAGTGAAATTGGAAGTGATGACACTAAGAAATGAGCAGACAAAATTGGAACTGGAACACTATACAAATTAAGCTTAAAAATGGGTACTTTCTCCTGATTGGCTGAGATTGTGACACCTACCGAAAATTTAATTTTCTGTTTATTAAAGAGCTGGAGAGACAGGGAGACATCTGTTACTGAAAAAACACTCTATAGCAATGATTACTTTCAGAATATAGTATTTTAACCTTCTAACAAAATACTTTTTGTTTTAACCAAAAAATATCACTTACCCTACCTTTAAGTACTGTATTTGAGTAAATGTACTTATGTTCTTATTCCCTCTCCCTTCCCTCCCTCATTATCTCTCCCTCCCCCCTGGCTCATGTCTTCTCCCCTACAGATGTACATTGCCTTGATCTCTGCCCATGCCCTGGGCCTCAGTGGGATGCACTTCTTCACCTGCATCCAAGCCCAATGGAACCGTAAGCACTGTCTTTATTTTTAACCCTCCGCCCCTAATTTACGCTTAACCCGTTAAGACCGGGAACGCATCTGTGTAACCACTTTAACCATTATTTTATACTTTGGGCTATTCAAGAGCTTGTATATCTGCTATTTTTGAAAAAAAACGTGAACATTTTTGCAAATCTTTGAATATATATATATTTTTAAGCGAACATTTTTAAAATCTTTGCTTCTGGAACAACATATTTTGAGATGGGGGTCCACGGCCAAATATCACATCAAATACATTTAAAAAAAATATATATATATGATTTAGTATAGTAGAATCCCCCCAGAAGCAAAGATTTGAGTTAAAAATGTTCGCTTTAAAAAATATATATTCAAAGATTTGCACACATTTTCTTGATTTTTCAAAATAATAGCAGATCTACAGGTTCATAGCGCGGCACTCGGTGAGCTTGTACATCTGCTACTTTTGAATAGCCAAAGTACAAGATAATGGTTAAAGTGGTTAAAATCAAAAATTATACCCTAGGTGGGGTTGGCGAAAGGGCCTACCCTGTGTGGAGTTTGCATGTTCTCCCCGTGTCTCCTAGGGTAGTTAATACCCTCACAAAAACATGTAGTAATCCTGGTCGCTATATACCGCCTCCCCCGTGACAGCCGGGGCGCCTGATGGAAGGGAAGGGAACTGGTTGGAATAACGTGTTCCTTCCACGTGCTACGTCCTACCGGGGAAACTCCCCCCTGTCAGGTGACAAGAAGGTCAGTTGGCTCTCATGCATTGAAGGAGGCATGAGCTCGGCCCTTGGCTCCCTAGGCTGGTGGGAGGAGTGTAGCGCCCAGGATCATTTAGAAAATTGGCACCGTTCAGCAGTACTTCAATACAGCCTTTTATGAGAATGAGACAAACAGAGGCGGTTTAAAAGCCAGAGCTCTCTCTCAAGTGAGAGAGAGAGGGAAGGATGTCTGTTATGGAAGAGTGGAACAAAGGCACGGCAAGTGCCTGCCAGATATGACATATACTATATACTAGCCTATGCTATAATACAGGGATAAGTGGTTAATCAAATTAATTGATTTTGTCAATTGTAAAAAAATCAATAAGTCGGTTATTGGTTCTAAATATCGGTTTCGATATATATTTTTGTTATTTGCCCAGCAGCCCTACTACCAGAGGAGATAAGAGAGAGAGAGAGAGAGAGAGAGAGAGAGAGAGAGAGAGAGAGAGAGAGAGAGAGAGAGAGAGAGAGAGAGAGAACTGAGTACAGAGAAAGACATTGGCAATGAGAAAGATGGCCTTTAGAGAGAAAGAACTTGTACAATAGAGCATCTGCTCTGTGCAGTTCATTAGAGCCTTACTGCAGAATACACACACACGCACGCACGCGCACACACACACACACACACACACACACACACACACACACACACACACACACACACACACACACAATACACACACACACACACACACACACACACACACACACACACACACACACACACACACACACACACACACACACACACACACACACACACACACACACACACACACACACACACACACACACACACACACATTGATCTTCCTCCTGGGTGTGTCAGTACAGATGAACCAGCACATGCAGATACTGTAGTATTTCAACTCCCCCACACTGCCCCCTAGGGGGCATAACTGTAAATGAGGGCCTTATTCCATCTTATAGAACATAAACTCAGTAAGCTATCGTCGCTGTTGGGCAGAAAGCTTGTATCTTCATATTTAATTTTTCTTGTAAATGAATGCCTTACTGCGTCACACTACTGTGTCACACAAATGTACGAAAAATTGCCGATTGAACAACCAATGAAGAGTATTAACTTGTTTAAGAGCTTGTCATTAAATAATAACTACATTGGATCCATTGGAACGTTTTCTGAAAAGTAACAGTTTTTGACATTAAAGGTTTTGTATAGCACTTGACTTGACAAATATACAAAGCATGAGCAACATGAAAAAATAAGCAATAGAATCTGATGAAAATAGTTAAAAATTTAGCAAACGAATAGTAGAAACAAAGAACAGAATACCCCCCCAAAAAAACACTGTAAAATAGTAGTTAAGAATATTTAATGAAGGTACAGTTTAATAGCCTGGGATCCAGACTGATTCGCTCCGTTCGGCAGATCTATGTTTTCTCACTTCGCTTTTCAGTCTGGTAAAGATCCTATTTCCAAGGCGGGACGGGCACAAATGTATAATGGGGGGGTGGGGGGGGGGACCAGTGGCTTCCAATTTACAACTCGAGTCACTTCCTGACTTGCCTATACGTAATTGGTGACGTTTGGAAATACGAGTGCCATACCATGGCCAGACTGAGAAGTGAGAAAAAAAAGTCAGCCGAACGGAGCAAATCAGTCTGGATTCCAGGCTACAGGCGGTTACACACCGGCGAATATGCGAATATACGCAAAATTCGGACTCGTTCCGAATAATTAAAAGACGCTTTTTCGCTTCGCTTTTTCGCTTTTTCGCTCCATGTGAGCTTGCATTGACTTGAAGGTTTTAAAAAAAAACGTATTATTCGCATGAAAAAAATCGCCCCGGTGTGTAAGGACCTTACGAGTTTAACCCTGGCGTCTTTATTTTGGGCAAATATTTTTTTATGTTTAAAAAAACATATTTAAAGATAGAAGACATACAAGCTCACAATGCATCACACCTTCCAAGCAATTCATTCTCATCATATTGTATTGTGGATCACGAGATGTTTCCATAACACTGTGGACCAAAACATAATGAATGTCTGATGAACTGTTGATTTGTGCTGCTTCCTCACATAATCTAATCCTCCTCTAATAATTCTCCCCATCCTCATTGGACCACCAGAGTGCAGTGGCTTTTCCCCGGGGGTGTCTGTTCTCCTGCTCATCTTCCTCTGTCTGGAAGCTGCCCTCTTCCTCACCTTCACGTCTGTCATGTTCGGCACGCAGCTCCACTCCATCTGCAACGATGAGACGGTGAGTTTCCATTCATCACCTCCCTCTGTCATCCAAGCCTGGAAACCCGTTTTAAGCACATTTAACCCTGTTTCATACTTTAACAATGTTTTTTGTATGGTAGTACAAAAAAAGGCTATTTTTGTACTACACAAAGCCTGCCTGTGTAATCACTGATGTGCTCTGATGTCATGGCCTGTCAAAACACAGGACAAAAAAGAAATCGCATTTTGATACAGCCCAGAAACGCTATAAACGTTTCTATCTATCTATAGCCATGAGAGTTCTTTTATCTTTTTTATGTTTCGCTGGTCTGGCAGGGCCGTACTGTCAGAGGAAGAATAGGCACTTGTCAGTTGACACAAATAGTGATTGGTCAGAATGTCTGAAATCTATTTTGTTTTTGAAGAATCAAGATGTGATTGGTTAGTGTCGTTCTCCGCCTCAGGCTCTTATCTGTCTAAATTGAATTGTCTTTGTCAATGTCTAATGTTACTGAAATAAGATCCTATAAGCTAGTGACTATTAGACCAAAAATATGTGGGGCCTTTTTATTTTTATTTGTTTACAGGAAATTAAGCACATCAGCCAAAATTTACTAAGCTTATGGTTGAAGCAATATCCATGACAGTGTGTGTGTGTGTGTGTGTGTGTGTGTGTGTGTGTGTGTGTGTGTGTGCGTGTGCGTGTGCGTGTGCGTGTGCACGCGTGCGTGTGCACGCGTGCGTGTGCGTGTGCGTGTGCGCGTGCGTGCGTGCGTGCGTGCGTGCGTGCGTGCGTGCGTGCGTGCGTGCGTGCGTGCGTGCGTGCGTGCGTGCGTGCGTGCGTGCGTGCGTGCGTGCGTGCGTGCGTGCGTGCGTGCGTGCGTGCGTGCGTGCGTGCGTGCGTGCGTGCGTGTGTGTGTGAGAGCATGTGCGTGTCTGTGAGCAGTGTGGTGGCAGGGTGGCCTGGGCAGCTGTATGACTCTCAGACTGAATTATTGTCTCAGTCTGGCGCTGACCATAAGTGCTGCTTCATGCATGTTGTTGTCAAATGGCTGTCAAATGACATAGATACAGTACAGTATGTCATAGATATACTATGTCCATGACACATTAAGTCTGAGATCCACTTTGGATGCACACTGTCCCCATATGAATCCTGAGATCCACAATAAGATTTTTGTATTCTTCCTTTCATTTCCCATCATATCATCTATTTTCATCCACAACGTAGATCAATATTGCCTACATGGCAGCATCCGTCTATCATTAACTATAGAACGCTAAACCTTGTGTGATTTTTTTGTTGTTGTTTTGTCCCTTCAGGAGATCGAGCGTCTTAAGAACGAAAAGCCGACATGGGAGCGTCGAATGCGCTGGGAGGGGATGAAGTCTGTGTTCGGCAGCCCTACCTCTCTGCTGTGGTGTAACCCCTTCACCGGCCTGCGTCTGCGGCGCCTCCTACTGATGTACCGCGGGCGGCGCGCCGGATCCGAGTTCTCCGTCTGACGGACCGGAGGGGAGCAGAGCGGTGCGGTACGAACTCGCCAACTCTTGGCCATCAGACACAAGTGCACCTCTCATTGGATGCCCTACCTCAGTGGTACTCAAAGTGGGGTCTTGGGAGTGACCCCCCAGGGGTCCTTGAGGAGTTACGACGGGTCTGTAACTCTGTTAAGACAAACACTGAGGAGTTTACATAGTAAATTGGGGGTCCCGGAGATAAGACTCATATCAAACAGGGGGTTCTTGATATGAAAATGTTTGAGAACCACTGCCCTACCTTCCCTCCCTCTCGATGGGAGTCGAAGGGAGTCGCTTGAACCCTAGGACGGCCCTGCGTGGCTGGGTGGGTGTCGAGGAGACAGACGGAACCCTTGAGTGAGACCTACACTACTGGAACCATGTGCTACTATTGCTCCCACATGTTGATAGAACCATCAGCATGGCTCTGAATGAATTTGTGAAACAAGTCTTGTCATATTGTTTTTTAAACAAGCAGCATTTAAACTGGACAGTAAAGAACTGCAGCATAGAACTGAATTGACTCTGCACTGCTATTTAACGCAAACCGAGTCCAAGGTGTTGATTTGACCTCGTACTCTTACCTAAGCACAGGATGTCTAAAGCTCAATGCCTTTCTCTACATGGAATCAATTATCAAGAAGGTTTATTTGTCAGTATATTCAGACAGGTACAAGAAGCCAAATGCAAGTATGTGAGGTCCTCTAAAGTACTGTGCCACAACAACATACAATGACAATAATTAAAAGACTTAGATAAAATAAATAAGAAGAGACTTCAGCTCTTATAGGCACAGAAGTGAGTGAGAAGAGAGTCATATTTCTTTATGGAAACTGGACATTCAGCTTAAAAATGAAACACACACACACACACACACACACACACACACACACACACACACACACACACACACACACACACACACACACACACACACACACACACACACACACACACATACATGCCCAGCCCTCATCATTGGCTACAAGACAACTGGACCTAAATGGAAAGACCTTGACATAATTTCTAGAGAAGCCGAGCCTCTCCTGGTCAAGGACATGTGCGACATGTGACTTGGAAAAGACGAGGAGAGAAACCATGCTGAAGTGGAGCACGGCGCACGTCCGGGGCCGGCCGCTGCTATAAGCAATATTTTAAAAAGCGTTTTATTTATTTAAAAAAAAAAATATTCATATTGTAATTATGTCATGTATCTCCTATCCAACAACTAGCGTTATTATTTTAATATTCAATAAAAAAAGAATATTGACATAATGATTTTATAATGGGGGTGTTTGGGGGGGGCCACCAAAATAAATCTTGCTTAGGGCCACGAAAATCCTAGGGCCGGCCCTGCGCACGTCAGAACTGGAGCTATGCCGTCTGGGTTTGCATGTGGAGCAGCTCAATCATGCAACTTCTCAGCCTGCTAATGAGACCTCTTACGCCTGATTTAGACTTAGTTGTGCGACACCAACTAAGGCTGTCTGTCCACCAAAATGTTTTTGTTTTTCCCAGCTGAAAATGCAAGGTGCTTTTCTAAAACAGTGGTTCTCAAAGTGGTGTCTGGGGGCCCCCCAAGGAAGTTCCAGGCGGTCCCCAGCTAAATTTGTTGATATTGCATAAAAATCAGTTTAACCACTTTAACCCTATATACATCAGCTATTTCGAAAATCGCTGATCTACCAGCTCACAACGTGTTGCGATGCAAGAGCTTGTAGATCTGCACGTTTTTAAAAATATGGAAAATCTTTAACACAAATCTTCTCTTATGGCGGTCCTTGACATGAAAATCTCACTATCCTGGGGTTTCTAGCATAGCGTAAATACACGGCAATTCAACAATTCAAAACATACAGTATGCTGCACTCAGGAAAAAACAACACCTTGGTGGACACAGCTTCTAAGACAGTGGTTCCCAACCTTTTCTGGATCAGGGCCCACTTTGAAAATCTTGAAAGCATTCGCAGCCCGAAATGAGCACGTTTATTTTGACGATGAATCAATCGATTGTGTTCCGGGCTGGCTTGGCTCAATGGAACTAACATACTGTTGTATACTTTAAGTTCTAAATAAACCTCCGTGCTTTTGCCTGTTATTTGGCGGCCCACTTGCAATATCCTCACAGGTTGGGAATCGCTGCCCTAAGTATAACTCAGGCTGTCAGTTGTAGTAAAGGACCAGCACAACCCTCATCCTCCATCAACACAACTCCTGTTGTTAGTTTCTCTCCTGTTTTTAACATTGTTTTCCACATTTTGTCTGTTAACAGCCATTACAAATGAGCATTTTTAGCACAAGGATGCTGCTGGGTAATGTGTTGTATTGTTTTATTTGTCATGTCGGTGACCACTGTTGATGCTGTTGGTGCTGTTAACAACTGGAGCTGAATTTACTGCACATTTTACTGTTAATTTTGATAATGACTTGTTAGTTCCCCCTAATATATATATACATACAGTATATTATACACACACACACATACACATGCATACACACGTGCATATGTACAAACGTTTGAGAATGGAACAGCGTGAATGTCAAGAAAACGAAATTACACTGTAAAACATTTAAATCAAAGTGCAATATACACTCATAACACATTTGGCCTGGGGCCCTAGATAGCATCGGCTTGAGTTATTTTTTAAGTGATTAAAACCAGACAATTCTGATGCCGTGTCACGATTATGATATCCAAAATCCCAGACAATAGCTGGGCTAATATCACAATATCAATATAATATTGATATATTCGGCCAACCCTTCATACTGTATACTAATACTTGATTCAACATACAGGGCCCTGACTCTTTGGTCTTTTCTGATCTTATTGGTTTGTCCAGTTCAGACCACCTCCTGTGTTTCCACAGCGATATGGCTTTGACCCCTCCATTGTTGATTTAAAAGGAATTTGGTTTAGGAATTCAACTGCTAAAAAGGCGGAATGTTATTGAGTTTGAACCTTAAACTTGTTTTTCTTTTTGTGCCTTTTTGAATTGAGCATGTTCCTCTGGTCACTGAATACAATTGATAAATATTGATAAGTGCAGTGCAGATGTTAATCTGTTCCTCTGTGGGGAATGCCTCTGTTAATATATGGGATTTATAGATACTCCATTGACATCAATTCTTGTATGATTTGATTTCCTAGGAATCGGAGATATCGGAATTGAAATCTTAAGTAACCACTTCACCCATGTTCAACCTTATCTTCATATAATCTGTCCTCACTAATGCTCACTATAAGACAATTTCTGTGCCTCAGGCTGTACAATTCAGTCTTGTTTGAAATTATACCACCAAAGACGCCATTGGACGAAATCGATGATGTCATTAGAGAAGGTTTCTGAGACGCAGAGCAAGTAGACAACAAGGGAACCAGGAGACCTGGTACTGCCAGACCCCTAGTGGTTGAAAGATCAGAGCACTACGTCACGCTAAGCTTAGCCAATCAAAAAGAGGACAGAAGACAGACCTCTTTTATGCCCATGTATGGACGAAAACGTTTGGAGAGGGGGACCGAACAGAAGACAGACCTCTTTTATGCCCATGTATGGACGAAAACGTTTGGAGAGGGGGACCGACAAAGCCTCATGTAGGCCCGACCCCCTGGGTCTGGCAAAAATGGTAGCATCTTATAATGAGCATTAGTTACGTGTATATGTATGTATACCAGTTATATGAAGATAATGTTAAAAATGGGTGAAGTGCTCCTTTTGTCAAAACAAAATGTCCATTTAGGGAGAACCCAGTCTTATGTATACTTTCTCACTTTCTTAAAAGGACCAGCTCTTCAAGCTAACAAGGCGCCACTGTATGAATTAAGCATTAGACACGGTTGACTTTGTTATTTAGCCACCTGGTGATGCAATGGATTAAAGGGGAGAGCTTGAAAGCATGAGAGTATAACCGCCTTTAGGCTCGTTCTGAGTGCCGTTTCATCTGCAAAGACCAACTCCTTAGACCTCCTCGCTATTTGTACTTTGAAAAGCCTTCCTTTAACATACAAGCTTTAGTAACTGAAGACCCGTTTGACATTGTCGCTGTTTGACCTTGTATGTCACAAACTGTTACTTTTCAGAAAATGAAACAATTGTTTTCAGAAATAGTGAAAATAGCAGATCTACAAACTGATCTGCTGTTTTCACTGCTTTAGCTTGACACGTGTATGACGAAGAAGGGCATTGAGTCACGAAAGTTGAAATGTGGAGATACAAGGTTTCTGCCAGACAGTGACGAAATGCAAAGCAGACACCCGCTTCCTTTGCTCTGTCTTCACAACTGAAATTTGGCACAGTGGTGTTTTCTTTTAATTTATTTTATCTTCCTCCCTACAGTAGGGCTCCACAATCATGACTAAAACTCATAACTGTGATTATTTCGTGAGATGCTGTGATGGTAATTGTTGAGCTCAATGAATAGTCTTGATGGCTTGGAGAAGAAAATCATTTTATTGCATAATTATATCATATCAACATGCTGACCACTTTCAAATCAACATGCTGTGTTGCTGACCATTTTCAACTGTGTTCTGAATTTCTTTATATAAATGATATACAGTATAATATTGCCAATAGACAAGATTGTATGATTATTGTCATGCCTTTGATATCACGGAATTTTGTCATCTCAAAAGCACCTCGTAATTGCCATATTTTTTTTCTTTCTTTTATGCTTTTCCGAAACTATTTTATATTAATTCAAACTTAACTTTAAAAATGCAGTTACCAAATGCTCTATGGTAGTGGGTGATCACAGCTTGATCCTATACCTGCTACACTCACCACACTATAGCAGCGGTTCCCAACCTTTTCTGGATCAGGGACCACTTGAAAATATTGAAAGTGTTGCGGCCCACCCATCTGACCACTTAACACAACAGCCTCGGCTGCTGTGTTAAGTGGTCAGATTGGGGCTAAATAGACCTCAAAATATATTGCTGTTTGTTCATATCTGTGGTTGTCAGGAAAAGGAACTCAGATTATCTTCTGTTTATAATGACATTTTGATGCTGTGAGACATTGCATCATGAAATAGCAAGCTGTTGTTATTTTAAAGCTGCAGTGCCTAACTTTCATAATCCCCCCCATATGTGAGCGATGACATTTCTACTGCTGAGCTAATAAGTAAAAAGCCCATTTGGGTGAAGGATTATGTAGCGCTTTGAGCTTCATGCAATGTCACTTGTCAACCAGTAGGTGTCCTACCCGACCACAGGGTCTAAATGAGTAGGGAGACAAAATGCAACCACCCCAGTCCCTAGTTACTCTACCACATTTTTTTTTTTTTTTTTTTTTTTTTTTTTTAACCTTTATTTAACCAGTAAAAACACGTTGAGACACAGTCTCTTTTTCAAGTGTGAACTGGCCAAGATACAGCGTTAAAATTACACAGTCTAAGCTTAACATACCAATACTAAAACAAACAACAAAATAGTCATCCAAGATACATCACAAATACATAAAATAACTCCCAATGCTACACTTTATACAATAGAAAGAAGCCAGTAATCAAACAGAAAATAATAATACACACAGTGTACAACCAATACACATAACCAATAACCTTCCGCTAGGCTAAAAAACCTCCGGACAGGAACAGGTGTTTGTGAAAAAAACTAAGGTGATTCTTTTGAAGCTTCTCAAGGGAATTAGAGCAGCCAATTTGAGTTTGGTCTGGAGATCATTCCACAACCAAGGGCCTAAGAAAGAAAGACATTTTTTACCTCCCTCAGATGAAAATGAAGGTACTTCACAGCGTAACCAAGCATTTGATCTGAGATTTAAGCCATTTCTAACCAATTTGAATTTGGAGGTAATGTAGTAGGGGAGCTCACCAAGAATAGCTTTATAAATGAAATTATACCAATGTTGCAACCTGCGCGTAGTCAAAGAGGACCAATCAACTGCAGCATACAACGTGCAATGGTGAGTTCTAAAAGGAGAATTCGTTATGAATCTCAGTGCAGCATGATACAGGGGATCCAGCTTTGTCAATGTGGAGGCACAAGCAAACCTGTAAATATTGTCCCCATAATCCAGCTGGGACAAAAACAGACCAGTGACCAATTTTTTGCGAGCAGTGCAGGCAAAACAAGCCTTCAGTCTATAGAAAAAACTTAGAGTAAATTTCAGCTTCTTACTCAAGGCATCAATATGGAATTTAAAATTTAGATGTTTATCCAACCAGAACCCAAGGTATTTATAGCGATCGACCCACTCAATTAGGGTGCCATCTAAGGTGGGGATGCATAAGGGGATTTGACAAACTCGTGGAGTGAACATCATTGCCTTAGTTTTGTTACCATTTAACATCAATTTGCTTTTTTTTAATTCCTCCTGCAGAGAAATGAAATCCAAAGACAAATTTGTTACAGCCAAGTCTAGCGTGGGCGCACAGGAGTACAGAACCGTGTCATCCGCGTACATATGGTACCTAGAATACTTTGACTGACTGCAGATGTTATTCACATATAAAAGGAAAAGTAAAGGACCTAATATAGAACCCTGGGGGACTCCCTTCTCCATGGTTACTTGATCGGACACTATGTCACCCAGTTTCACACATTGTGTGCGGCCGATCAAATAGCTGGTGAACCAGCTAGTCACATTTGGGCCCATGCCTATATTGGAAAGAATCTTTAACAGTATCGGGAGATCAACAGTGTCAAAAGCCTTGGATAAGTCAATAAACAGGGCAGCGCATACATGTGACTTATCCCAGGCAGCCTTAATGTCATCCAAGACAGTAAGGCAAGCTGTGACAGTACTGTGTTTTGATCTGAACCCAGATTGCATGGTATTTAAGATTTGATGTTGATCAAGAAATTTGTTTACTTGGGCTGATACCTGGGCTTCTAGGATCTTTGCTAAGGCCGAAACATTGGTTCTCAAAGTGGGGTCCGGGGACCCCCAGTGGTCCTTGAGGGGGCTTCGAGGGGTCCCCAGTAAAATAAGTTAGTATAGCATCAGACTCAGTTTAACCCTTTATACATCGCGTCAAATAATCTTGACAAAATGTGATTTTTTTTTTTTTTTTTTTGATCAAATCTTGTTTGGGGGTCCCCGGCACAAAAACACTGAGATTCGGTCCCTGGACAAATTAACATTAAAACGTTGTGTGAACCACCGCTCTTACTAGAGCTCTAAAGAGCATTTTATTCACTACAAAACGTTTGAAAGGGATTGGAATGTAAACCATTTTGTACAACTTCAGGATTATTTAAGGGAAGCAGAGACAATGCTGACTGTCTGGACACATTTCATTCACATGCTGCCAGTGGTGGACACAGTAGCCTACTTAAAGTATAGATAGTAAAGTATAGAATCAGAATCAGAATGTATTGTCATTATACCGAGGTACAACAAAATGTTAAAAGCTCAGCTATAAAGCGCAGGACCACATAGCACAATGTGTGCTCAACAACATGCAACAACACAACATAAACACCTGAGTGTAGCCTAATACAAAAACATACTATAGATACTCCTGGTCAAATATTACTTAAAGCTGAGAGCTGCTCTGTCAAATTTGCACTTGCTTTTAAAAATACTTAAGTTTCAGAAGTAAAGATTAAGTACAGTACTCAACTAATGTACTTACTGTCCACCACTGAGTACAACATTATTGACTGCTCACCTATTTGTGCTGGAATGCACTGTATCTTCTCTTTTAGTGTCTATGCACTGATAATCATTCATAAAACTCCTACTCTGGCATGCTTCATGATGCAACAAGTCCACCAGCTCCGTCATAGATGTGCTCAGCGTGCAGTCCGTGCACGTTTTTATTTATTTATATTTGGACAGTTATTTTAAATGCTTTAATCCTGGCAACCCTATGTTTTCTTATACGTAAAGCAGCGGCAGCAATCAAATGGAAGGTGATGTTAACTCCATGAGAGCAGCAGTCATTTTTGACAACGGGGAACCAAATGGACCCAAATGGACCCTTATGGGTCCTTTTGGTTTCATTTCTACACTCTCAGAGTTAAATTAACATTGAGGGTTTTACAGTATCCCAGATATAAAGAATGGTATGAAATGGCCATCCGTGGCCTAGTGCATATCAAACTGGGGGTCCTTGAAATTGAAATGGTTGAGAATCACTGAACCATAGGCTTACAACATCTTGCACTTGTACACCATAACAACAATATTTTTTGCAGAGCAGAAGCTAAATCGGCAAAAACACATTTGCCTTTTGTTTCACTGCTGATGTAGGCTTTGTAGAACCATGTTAGCTCGCCCTGTGCTACAGTATACCTAACTACTTAAACCCCAGCATCAGTATTCTGTGGAAAACCTTCGCAGGAAAAATATTGAATGTAGAGGGAAAACAGAGAAGAGAAGTCACTAGTATAGAGCCCTGAGGGACTCTGGTCAACCAAGTGTAGGGTTTAAGTGGTTAACACGTTTTGTTCTGCTCTTCTAGAAGACAGTACATTTTAACGTTGATCATTGATTGACAAAATAGGCTACTGGTGAATTGATTGGTCTGTAGTAAGAATAAAAAGCAGTATTCCACAACATAGAGTAGACTTGTTTCAAAGGACAAGTACAGATATTTTATATTTTAAACTCAAATTTGGTATCCTGCTACAGGGTATGATGTATTTATTACAACAAATACTCTGTGTTAGAATCAAGAAACCTATTGCAATGATTTGAGAACGTTCTTACAATGGACAAACATAATCCAGCTTTATAAACAGAACATACTGTATACAGGTTACTTATTGTTAACTAACGGTATATAAATGGAATGTGTAATTGCATAGTTGATTTTTTCTTTTTTTAATAATGTGTCTCCTAAACGGTCTTTATGATGCCATGTCCTTTTACATAATAAACTTGATTGGTTGAA
Source organism: Gymnoscopelus braueri (assembly GCF_963280865.1). Classification (NCBI taxonomy): domain Eukaryota; kingdom Metazoa; phylum Chordata; class Actinopteri; order Myctophiformes; family Myctophidae; genus Gymnoscopelus; species Gymnoscopelus braueri. The sequence goes on along the minus strand of NC_137603.1, from coordinate 20,889,794 downwards.
AAGTTGGAAACGTGGTCAGATACATGAATACATTAAGTACCTGGCCACTTCTCTTGGTTTTGAAATATACTGTGTGTGTGTGTGTGTGTGTGTGTGTGTGTGTGTGTGTGTGTGTGTGTGTGTGTATGTATATATATATATATATATATATATATATATATATATATATATATTCATCCACTCTATTAACTGTCTCTGCCATTTTTATCCCTTCCTCTTTAAAGGACGACTTCACCCATTTTCAACCTATCTTCATATAATCGGTCCTCACTAATGTTCATGATAACGATTTTTTTTTCGACTCAGTCTGTGTCTCACCTCAGACACCTCAGAAACCCGCCTACCAGTGACATCATAGTTGGGCAGGTTTAGTTTTTCCAACAACATTTCACATTGTTATTAATGCGAGAACAATAGCATTCATTATAGCATGCTAACTTTCCAGGAATAGAAAGCCTGCAGTTTCTATTGGCTTGGATTCCCCATCGATGTCACTGGTAGGCTGGTTTCCAAACTGTCCACAGCCCCCCTCTGAGACACAGACCGAGTAAAAAATGGCACCATATTATAATTAGCATTAATGAGGACCAATTATTTGAAGATAGTTTGAAAATGGGTGAAGTCGTCCTTTAAGGAGGTCCTCTAGTTCAGTGAATCTCAACCTTGACATCCTGATGCTTGGTGGAGGCTTTGACCAGCTTGTGTTTCTTAAAGGCAGGAGGAGATAGTGAGGTGAGTGTCACAGTAAGAGACCAGACACTGAAGATAAGTCTTCACAACTTTCAATAGTTTTCTCCCAGTGTCCCTGCACTGTGGACAGCTGTAAAGTCCCTTCAGATCCTCTTGATCCCAGCACCCTTAAATATAGCCCATAGCCTATAGTGCAGATGCTATCTCCACAGTGAACAGTCACTGGATCCTTCAGTAGATGCAGACAGATTGAATAGCAGACCTGTTCCTGGTCCAGTTGAACTCCTTTCTGTGCCATTTTAAGGTCACTGACACAGGTAGCAGAAACTCTTTACTGAAGAATCCCAAGACAGAGTTACAGGAACTTGGAAGTAACAGGAAACAGGAACTAGAAAACCACTGGAGACTGAAAATGTATTGTAAGTGTGCTTAACCACTTGAATCTTAGCATCCCTATTGTGGGGAAATCTTTCGGCTAAAATAGCAGACATGTAATATGTCTGCCTATGTCTATGTATGAGAAATGTAATGTTTTTTTTGTTAACTCAGTTTCATTTATTGATTATGGATGACAAAATATCTGGTTAGCGGCCTGCCTTGTTTGTGCATTGAAATATCTTTCTAATAATGGCGTGGCTCCCAAGTGGATCTTGCACTTCATGTGTCCTATGACATATCTATGACGTATGACTCTAAATTTGGGCAAGGTTTTAGCTTGATCCAACCCTCATTGATTAAACTTTAATAATTTCAAGTTGAAGTGACAAAGCCATAGGTTTACATGTCCAGTGGTGCTCGACACAAAGTTTATTTGCGTAATTTGAAGCTCAATATGACGTGGCACTGAAGGTATATAAGTGGCGACACCTCAAACGCCGACACACAGTCCCATATTACGTAGACCTGTAGTCCCTGCACATTTAAATGAAACGAGAAGATAAGCTGAGATAAGATGAGCAGAAAACTGGAGAGGGAACTATCTCCTCCTCAGTTGTTCCTGAAATATGACAACCCTGTTTTGGTGAGCCAAAGATCAGATAAAAAACCACTACAACGTCTTTCAGCGATGCTGAAAGACGACAATACTGTTTCAGTGGACGCAATATGGAGTGCTTTCACCCTACTACCTACTTCCTCATCTACAAGGAGACGAGACAACAAATTGAGCGGCCGTGGGATCAAAAAGCAGTCCACAGCATGTCCTCGGTTTAAAAAGGCTTTGCTGAAGAACTACAATCCCTTTATGATGACCCCGACAAGCTCTGATACAGTATCAACAGTATCGACAGTATCGACAACGGAACCTCCTGAACCCTTACTTCCCGAACCAGAAACTCCCGAGTCAAGGGCAGCCTCTGCAGAGATAACCAGACATAATACCCAAGCCATGCTAAACGCCATCCTTCCACCTAGAAGATTTGAAATCGATGCTGACCAGCTGTGGGAGCAGCAGGTGTCCAGCTCTCCTCCTACACGACTGGATCTGGTGAACCTGCAGGAAGCGCTGGACTCGAAGCTGGATGAAAGTGAGGAGGTCAGTGAGTGCTTCCGCCTAGCAGAGCTCCCTGCCCGCTGGGATTTCTACTCCGAGTGCTTTGATGAGCTGATCAGACAGGTGGCCCTCGATTCTCCTAAGAGGGGCCAGCTGCTGGCACGAGTGAGAGAAGAGATCCGTCTGTCCATAGAATACTATCAGATACTGTCCAAGGCTGGTGAGGACTTTGGCGTGAGGAAAGCCCTTCAGGCTGAGGATGATGACAAGTCTAGCATTGAGGAAAGGATCGCTGAAATGGAGAAACAGAATTCAGAACTGAAAAGGCAGATGGAAGAGAGGGAAACAAAATTTGATGCTGTTACACTCAGTGAGCAGATGCAGCATGATATGGATTACAAGGCGTACATGGTGGAGAAAGACTTCCTGAAGAAAGTCAACAGCCAGCGTAGAAACCAGCTGGAGAGGGTCAGGCAACTGCGTGAAGCGCAGCTGGAGACGGCCAACAAACAGCGTAAAGCCCAGCTAGAGATGGCCAACCAGCAGCATGAAGCCCAGAAGCATGAAGCCAACCCGCAGAGTGACGAGCAGGCAGAGACGCCCAACGAGCAGGGTGATGAAAAGCCTGAGACGGCCAAAGAGCAGGGTGATGGAGACAAGGTGGAAAGTGTCAACAAGCAGAGTGATGAAACCAAGCCTGAGAATGTCCCAGCAGGGTGAGGAGTGTGTCAACCAGCCAGCAGGGTCGATCGGTCGACGGTTCTCGAGTTACACCAAAGACAGACACAAACGCAGAGATTCCATGCATTTATAGTAATAGTAACAATAAGAATGACATGTTGAATGAATTCTGTAGAACAGCATTTTTTATTTTTTATTTGTTTTATACATTTTTTAAACTTTTTTATTATTATAATTTAATGCCGTCTGCAGGAGGCTACAGTAGCTGTCTATACAAGGGTTGGTTTGCGTGTCTGTTAGTCTGGAGATAATCCCGCAAAACGCTGGACCGCTTTTCGCATAATGTTTTGTGCTTTTTTAAATACTTCACTTAAATTTTGTAATGGAAGTAAGTTGGTGGGGCTCAGATCGGGCTGAAGTCGTGCCAAACATTTGGAGTCATACGACGTCATACATAGTTTATAGACGACTGGCCACAAACAGTCTGAGATTATTGGATTGTTCCACAGTCTATGAGATCCCATGTGGATCTCCGGACCCACAAGGGATCTTATACACTGTGGATCTCAGAATAGATTTTTTTTAACAGAGTGGCCGTACTCTGGCTAGAACAGGGTATGTATCTTAGCTCGTTTTAGTGTCAGCAATATTCTGACTTCTGAAATTTGATATCGGTTCCACCTGAATCTGGCTGCACAAGCAAACTCAAGAAAACTCATTACAACCCTGCCTAAATCTCAGTCAGAATGAGCTTTATTGTCACATCACAGGTTTACAGGAGACAATTGGGTGAAATAATTTTTCGTACAAGCTCCATCGTTTGTAGTTTTCCAGGAAAGGGGAGAATAGAAAGAAAGTCCTCATCGATTTGTACAAAACTTGAAACTCACTCACCCTTTCCACTGCAGCGCCGTGTTCTCTCTGACAGTTATCTGACCTCATCCCTGTAGGCACACTCGTCAGTATTGACAATCCGGCCTATCACTGTCGTGTCATCAGCTTACTTGATGATGACATTGTGTGCAGAGAGTAGAGGAGAGGGCTTTGTACACCTCCCTGAGGGGCTCCTGCTTTGAGGGTCAGGCGTTGAGACGTGATGTTGCCCATTCTCGACACTTTATGGTGGTTCGTCAGGTCCAGTATCCAGTCGCACATGCTCGGATGCAGGTCTAGGACTCTGAGCTTTGTGTTGAGCCTGGTTGGTACTATAGTGTTGAATGCTGAGCTGTAGTCAAAACATATACGTACGTATTTGTCATTCAGCTTTCTGTGATCGAGGTGAAGAGCCATGGCAATTGCATCGTCAGTGGATCTGTTTTGACGGTATGAAATTTGCTATGGGTCTTGTTAGGCAGGTAGAAAGATCTCTCCAGCCTCTCAGCGCATCTGCTGAGTAGAGTCCCTTCTGGAACCCTGTATACCTTTTTGTATTTGGGATGACGGTATCCCAATACCAAAAAGGTATACAGGGTTCCAAAAGGGGCTACTGCTGAGTATAGGTGTGTGGATTTATACGTATAGATATGGATTTATGTCATAGATTGATGTCATAGACTGGCCACATGAAGTCCAAGATCCACATGAAGTCGTTAGACCCTGTCTTGTTTAAACTTGTATTCAATGGAGGAAACTGGCTTCCACCCAAAAAGGATGGTGTTGTGTTATATGGTGTGTGATTGTATTACTTATGTAATCTATTAGACAGGGCAAAACCTAAAACAATTTGATAATTGCATGTACCAAACTTTTCTCAGTTCATCCTAAGGTAATTTATGACATAGAATCAATTTCTGAGGATATATTTCTGTATCATGCATATAATGAGGTAATGTGCATATTTGAATAAATTAGCAGAAATAACTTGTAGAGATCATCCAACTTGTGGTTTTGTGGTAATTGAATGACTATTTGATCTCATCCAGGAATAAAGATATTTGCAGTTCAATAATTGGGTATTTTTATAGTGGTTAATTTGCTTAAATCGCTTGAATTTGCTTGAATTTTCTGTTCAATTCCAAGTACTTTTTATGAATTATATAATATACTGTACAACTGATCAATACAGAGGGAGTAGATATTATCACAATAAACTGCTGTTCGTCCATACAATAAGCTAATATGGTCATACAAATGATTTCTGTATATAATTCATCGACAATAGACAATATTTTTTTAAACCAGTGGTCACTGCCAAGCTTTTCTCAGTTAATCCTAAGGTATGTTTTTTCCTGTAGTCTCTCCGTTTGGGTAATTTCTGTATTGTGCATACTTATTAAGATAATTTGCACATTTTAACACATTAGTGGAAATAATGATATAATAAATAACCGAGTGGGTAATATCTTTACTTGACTTGCTCCAAGCAGTTCTTTCTAGATCTCTGGTCGCTTGTTCTCATGTTTTTTTTATTCTTAGTTTAGTTTTTTTGACCACAAAGGCTAAGAATGTAATTTAAATGGAATGTTGTTTAGACAGATTCTAGGTTCATGGTTTACCTGTATCCTATAGTTTCAAATGTACAGAATATTATTTAGATAGCATGATGTAGACATGCTAGATTCATTGTTTACCTGGTGGCCTCGCCCTCTCCTAATCTCTTTGAGGCCCGTCCAACACAGTTCTCTCTGCACTCTATCTGTGTGATTTTACCTGTTGAATATAGTTCAATAAACACTTGTAAGCTACTCTCTACTCACTCACTACTAAATGCCTGAATTGTAGTAAATTGTAAATAATCTCGTCTGGTGAATTCACTCTGACATTTCTGCCTGTCTCCAGCCTTTTCTGGGGCAACGTTTTGTTTCCTTTTCACTTGGCTACCTTCCATTTCAAGACTTGTCGGTTGATGTTTGTGGCAGGTTTTCTGAGGATATGACCAATCAAACTCCACTTTCTCTTTCCAATTTGTAAGTCAATGGGATCCTGGCTTGTTCTCTATTTCCACAGATCTACATAGCTTACTTTGTCTCTACATCAAATGTTTTAAAAGTTCTCCTGAGGCAGCTACTGTATGTGTTGTTGATGAATGTTTGCAGCTGCTTGTGTTTTATTGTTCTCCAAGTCTCATATACATACAGCATCACCTGTTTCACATTGGAGTTGAAGATGCGTATTTTGGTGTTGATTGAGCATGTTGAACACCACCTTAGCCTTGTTGATTCTGCTTCTGCTGATGTCGGAATCCGGTGGTGTGGTGGTGTCTACAACACTGCCTAGCTAAGTAAATTCTTCCACATCCTCTATAGGGCAGTGTTGTTCATGAGGATAAAATGAGGTTTTTAGATTAAATATTGCCGATTAGCTATGCAAATTAGATATTATTTAAGTTTATTGTTAGTACATGAGTTCTTTATAAGAACACCATAGCAACGCAGATGTGTTTACTAATAAATATTATAGATTACCTGGGACTGGGTGTGCATTGAAGAGGAGAAAGGGAATGCTTGGCAAGGAAGGGGGATCAGAACAGAACTAATGCTGTACTTTACGTAAAACTAAGAAATAAGAAAATAGATACACACCCTAACAAACAAATCAAAGACTTTAGTGTTACTACTGTGTTTGACATGTTTATATGGAATAATGTTACGTTCCAAGTTGTTTTCTTTTTGTTGTGTCTGAGTTTTGTGTCCTCCCTGTCTGTCTCTCCCTCCTATCATCTGCAGGCTTGAGGTCATCAATCACCTCATCTGCTCAGCCACCAATCATCACCCCCATCTGCTGCTGATCAAGCCATTACCTGGTTCCTTCATAGAGTTATAATATATCGGGTTCCTTCCCCATTTGTACTTATTAACGCTGGATAGAGTAGTGGCAGGCAGGCAGGCTTTTGTTTTCTTTCTTAGTTAGTTAGACTGTATGTGTTCCCTCTAGCTGCTTCGTTTTGTTTTTTTTTGCAACATCCGTGTCCCCTGGCTGTGGATTATTTTGGTTTTGGACCTCTTGGTGACTTTGTAAATATTGTATAAAGAAACCCAGTAAAAACACCTTGCACCTTTTTGCACTGAAACCTGTGTGGTCTCATTAATTGCTGCTGCCAGTCGGTGTTCTCTTCAAATGTTCTTGTGAGCTATATGTCTAGCCTGATTATCAAGCTGAAGCTGCATGGAGCAAGAGAGGCAGTCCACTCAGAGAGTGGGCAGGGTCTATGGTCTGGAACCAGGCTAATGTTTGTTAGGAAGAAGACCTAAACTTGAGATTGGCTGACCCAATTGCAAGTAGTACACCAGCCTTGCTGTCTTTATCCAAAGGTGCCACTGTAGGCCATTGGTTCTCAAAGTGTCAGGGCCCTCAGGGGACACCAAGAGGTCCTTGAGGGGGTTCCCCAGCAAACAAGAAAAACGCATTATAATAGCTGATCAACAAGCTCACAACGCATGCCATAGCGAAGCATTGTGAGCTTGTAGATCGGCTATTTTATAACAACACAAATCATGTATGGGGGTCACTGGCACAAAATGTTTTCAGATGGGGGGTCCCAGGCCAAATACATATTCATTTGGGGGTCCTTGACATGAAAAAGTTTGAGAACCACTGCTGTAGACCACTCGGGGCACTGTCCGGCTTTGTTCGAACCCCGAACCAGCTGGTTGAGGACCACATACACATCTCTGTCCTGCTCTCGTTGGAGTGTCCGTCCTGTCCTGGGTCGAGCGGCAGTTCCCATCTGTCACTGTAATTGTGTTGCCATGGAGATGGCCTGCTCGATGGCGTACCTCAAAATCATAGCGCTGCAGTGTTCAAGGCGCAGGGTCAGCTGCAGTGGTGGAAAAGGGACAGATTTTTTTACTCAAGTAAAAGTAAATATAAAAATACCCTGCAAGTAAAAGTTCTGTATTAAAAATGTTACTCGAGTAAAACTACAAGTATAATGTACACAAATGTTTCAAGATGTTCCAAAATCTTTTGAAAATAACAGATCTACAAGCTTACAATACGGATGCGTTTTAAGCGAGACAATGCGTCACGTTGTGAGCTTGTCGATTGGTTATTTTTAGCAAAAGCTTTCCCCACAATAACAGAAAACTGAAAATACTATAGAATTGAGCCCTGAGGAACTCCGGTTACCCATATGGGGTTAAGTGTTTTTAAAGAAAGAACTACATTAGTTAGCGTAAACATTTATTTTGGAGTCTGCAACCGGATTATGTCAGACTTCACGACCTATAGATAGTGACGTTACTTCCTCCTTGGTGTTGCCATGTCTGCTTATTATAAGCGATTTTGGGCTTGCTTTTCTGTAAAGTTGCGTGTAAATATTGGTACAGTAGTTGCCCGTGGCGTGAACCCACGACTGGAACCTCCAGTGCCATGCTCCTCCAAAATGATTCCCCTAATTTAAATAGGTTACGTTTGGTCTAATCGTTTCTTTTCTCTTGGTACAATAATCGTTTGCTATGTTCATCTTTTATTCTAGCGAGACTAAACTAATAGATTCGTATTATGTGGGGAACAAAACAATGCGACGCCGGGACCCACCACCGGAAGACGATAGTTTTTCCTTCCTTCCCCCCCCCCCCCCTAAACCTGCTTATTTCTCTCACAAAACCTGGCAACACTGCACGCTATCATACAGTGACGTTACTTCCCCCTCTGTTAGTAAACATGGCGGCCGCGGCAAACCAAACTGTAGTAAATGAACTCAATGAAGAATGTCAGGTCGTCAACCGCTGGCTGGTAAACCATTACATTAGTCTGGCCATACAGGCATTCAAGGACAACGAATATGAGACATTCTGCACCATCAGAGATATACTGGACGGTGAGTTTAGCGAATGTTGTGCTTGTTGTTGGTTTGATTCTGTCCTTAGCAGCTGCTAGCTGCAGCCTATCCACAAGTTTCCTAGGGGTTGTGGGCATCACTTCCTGTCGATATGGAAGTGATGCCCACAACGCCCTAGGAAACTTGTGGATACCTCGTCAGTTTGATTGATTGATTGAATGCTTGCTTTATTAGTCAGGAAAGAACAGCACAAGGCACAGTATAGAAGACATTTAGGCTAAAAAATTATAATACCAAAAAGTCATAACACCAAAGGGAGCTCCACTAATCACGTCCAACCCAGATTTGTCTCTAACTAACAAGGGGTTAAAGTCGTTCTCCTGCTTTGCCACACAAATGTGGAACGCCCTACCAACAGTCGTAAAGGAGTGTAAATCCCTACTCTCCTTCAAAACCGCTCTAAAAGCTCTTTTTTGTAAACAGCTAATAAAGTATTCAATCAATCGGATTCAGTCATGGGGACTTGATTCCATAGTGGTCTTATAGTCGCCACACCAGGCTCATCCATTCATCACTTAGCTGCAAGCAACTTAGATCCTATTTTTAATATCTGGAATCTAGAGTTGCAATACCAACCCTTGACAGCCCTAGTCAGTGGTGTAAAGTAACTAAGTACATTTACTCAAGTACTGTACTTAGGGTATTCTTACTTCACTGGAGTATTTCCAATTTACTTCTACTTCTACTAAACCATTATAAACATCACAAGTAGTGATACTGTGTACATACCTTAGTGTAAATGGGTCTGGGTCATCATCAATGCTTTTGGATGGTTGTTTGTCTCTCTGGGAGTCTGTGTCATGTTTGTCAGGTAAACCAGGGAAGATGTTACTGAATAAGATGATACTGATTGATACAACATCATGCACGAGGTAAAAGAAGAGCCAGCACAACTCATAGCCACCATGCGGTATACATTTATTCCCCAACATTTCGACCACTAAAGCAAGGGTTCCCAAACTTTTCAGGCTGTGACCCTCCAAAAGAACCATATTTGAACTGGAGAACCCCCCACCCTAACAAGCACTTAGAATTGTAGGAGTTGAGGCATTATATTTGGTTTGACTCGGTTCCAATAGCCGAAATACAAGCTCACAACGACTCGTAATGCGAGGCATTGTGAGCCTGTAGATCGGCTATTACATATATATTCTTTTGCCTCTTTCTTAGTAGTTTGTTTGTTGATTACTTACTTAGTTTATTTTTTTTAGGTATTAAAAAGATCTTATAAGTCCTTAAATTGTAACTTAAGAAATGTGCAGACACCCTGTATACACTTATACTGTATGTTGGTTTGTTTACTGTTGAGTGAGAAAACAATGTTGCACATTAAGCAAATCATCAGGGGGCCCCCCAAAATCAATTGGAGGCCCCCCTGGGGGTCCCGACCCCCAGTTTGGAAACCATTGCACTTAGGTCTTCTTCAGGGTTTTGATGTTGGGTGAGGGCAACATTCAAGGCCTTCTCGTTGTGTTGAAGCACATTTTGAACATTATTGTCCATTCCTTTTACAGGTGTACTGTCTATGCCTGTGGAAGTTTCCGACGTGATGAGCACAAAAATACGAGTGCTGCAGTTTCTGTCCCGGATAAATGACGGAGACAAACCTGGAGGTGTTGAATCATTCCTTTGTGTTGACCATGACCTTGTCGAGTTGCAAACAATGTGTGTACCTTTGGGGTTGGGGGATCGTTGTGTGGTTCACCGTAGGGGTGTACTTTTACTCCACTGCAATTACTTGAAAACTTTAGTTACTAGTTACTTTTCAGATATAAATTATGATATCATGAAACCTACATTAACCACTTCAGCCCCATTTTATACCTAGGCTATTTGAAAATAAAAACAGATCTACAAGCTCACATCGCGACGCGTTGTGAGCTTGTAGATCTGCTATTTTCAAACATTTTAGTACTTTTACTTTTGTACTTTAAGTACATTTTGATGCCAACACTTTTGTACTTTTACTCAAGTACATTTTAAATTCTGGACTTTTACTTGTAACAGAGTAATGTATTTCTATATTGCAGTATTGGTACTTTTACTTAAGTAAAGAATTGGGTACTTTTTCCACCACTGCCCCTGAAGTGGGAGAGGTATGTCATAAAAAAAAAAGTTAAAATAGCTATTCTCACTATTTTTAGAAAAATGTTGAACATTGACCTCGGTTAGTAGTAGTACCTCCTCAGCGGGGCCCAGATCAGGCTCAGAGAACCTAATGTGAAACGAAGCCGTAGCGTACTATGGAAACAACCAGAACCTGTGACATACTTTACACTGCACAGCAGCACGTTTCGCTTTGTTATTGTATTGGAAAAGAGCCAAGAGATGCAGAGGCAGACAAACCCCTGTTTTATAGTACAACAAGGGCCCCTTTCAGCGCCACGCCGTGAAAACCGTGTAAACCATAGCATTGTTACCATCATTGGTCTTCCCGCCCGCAGACGTGTCGTTTGATCCAGACGAAACCATCGTTCCTCTGGAGTCGGCGATGGAGTTGCTGAAAATCATGGGCACAGAATGCAACATCGAGCAGCACGACTTGGAGCCAGTGCACACATCGGTCCGAGAAATGGTACGTTAGAATTCCATACTTAACCTTGTAGTCCAGCGATTCCCAACCTGTGGGCCAACTGTGTTCGTATAGACGCTCGACAAAGCCAGATGCACCACGGTGGTTTTGAACCCACAGCCTTTGCGGGGGAGGATCTTGGATTTACCTTTGTGTGTTTACATTATTATCAGTTGATAAAACCTTTCAATTATAAAAGCTACATAAATGTACTCTGTTCTCATGCCAGCGGATTGGAGTAGATCCTGAAATCCTATGTTTTGAATCAAGAATCGTTTTGAATCGAGAATCGTTTTGAATCGAGAATCGTTTGAATCGGAAAAAATCGCTTTTGAATCGAAATAAATAGATTTTGAATCGAGAATCGTTTGTTTTGAAAAAATCGATAAAAATCGGAATCGTGACCCCAAGAATCGGAATCGAATCGAATCGTGAGATAGCAGACGATTCACAGCCCTATGCACCAACCGAGGGCCCGGGGGGACATTCTTTATTTTGCTATTGAGAGTTGTGTTGCTGTGTGTTTCTCAGATGGTGGTGGTTTTCATTAAGAACAGGAGGTTTGACGAGGCAAAGACTGCGCTGCAAAAACACTTTCCCAGACAAATGGTTGGCAAGGTAAGAAACCATGGGTTTAAATAATCCATTCATTTTACACTAACCACTGTTTGTTTCTTGTTGCTGTTTTAAACAACATGCAATGTACAACACAATGTACTGAGATATTTAACATTATGTCCCTCATTTGTCCTTGTAATGCCATCCTTTTAAACATGAGCTGAAAGGAAAATATGTATTTTTTTCCCCACCCTTTTAGACTGTTGTCAGTCTGCTGTCATCTTAGGGACATAGTTAACAATATGCAGAAAATAAATAAATTAACATTTAAAGCTATTTTTATGTCGAAAGTCCAATCTTTATTCCTGCCAAGCCACCTACTTGCTTACATAAGCAGGTACCAACCAATTTCAACTAATAATATTATGACATCAACCTGTCAATCAATCTTCTACACAGTACTAACATTTATTATGCTGGTCACTAGAGGTCAGTAGGTGTAAACGGTACAGTAAAATAGGTTTCTGAAAACAACCGACGTGAGAAATGCACAATGGATGCATGGATTTTTACTTTTTGGTCGTAGCGAGGCGAGCTCCAGGCGGGCCATGGTACTTCCCATGCCCGGGATGAGTGCTCATAGGCAGGGAAAAGACATGCTGATAGCCAGTGTCTGGAGAATGCACTCAAATAGGTAAAGACTGAGAAGGACAGTGCAGAGCATGGTGCTTTCCTGCCCCCCTGTGTCCTGCCAACTGCTTTTCTATCAATCTTACCTGTTAAATGGGGTGAAAATCTATAATCTATAATGAATAGGGATGCCAGGTTGAAAGTGTCTAAAATGCATATTTATAACGTATGTCACATGTAGATGGACTGGCATGGATTGAGATGCGCATATTTTATTTATTTTGAAGCCAGAAGGATGTGTTGTATGTGTATTGTGTGCAGAAAGCCATCTTGACCGCTCTGACCAAAGATAAGAAGACAACCCATAAAGTCCTGGAGCAGATGACTTACCAGCAGTTCAGAGATGAGATGCTACAGTTCTGTGAGAGCCTCTACCCCCCCTCTGTCCCCTTTCTACAAAGGGTATGTGTTGTGTATCACAAGGTTTTATAAGGTGTTGTTTTGATATCTGTATGAGAGTATGTCAATACAATGTAACCAACACAACTGTGGTTGTTGTAGTTGTTCTCCCTTCTCTTCTATTGAGAAATGCATATCCTGGTTGACAAGTGCTGTTGCATGAAGCTCAGAACACAATTCATCCTTTGGAAGCAGGCCTGGCCAATAAAAGATGACATGAAGCTGTGTAGCCTACATTTACAATTTGTTCCATGTGTGTTCCTAGAAGGTTAATTAATGGAAAAGGTGGGGTTCCCAAAACGATTTGAGCCAAAATAGCCATGTTTCTTTTATCTCATCACAACTCTTCGTAACGTCTGCAATTGCAAGAAAATAGCGATCATAGAGACTGTCTGGACTCAAGCGGACTCTAAAGGTGAAAGGACTCTAAACTGTAAAGGTTTTAGGGAGCATTGCACGCACAGACCTCCAACCATGGTTTAAACACAGTGTTTCTTAAACGCTTTCATTTCAAGGACGGCCCAAAACTCTGAGAGTTACAGACCTGTATAGGTACGTTTGGAACCCTGAGGGTCCTTGGACCCCACTTTGACAACCACTGGTTTAACAAAAAGTAATCGCGGCTGCTTGAAGTCTCATTTGACCCCTTTGTCCTGAAATGAGTTTGACACTCCTGGTCTATATTTTGTCTTGCACAGTGCATGAAGACTTGTTTTCCTTGGACTCTGTCTATAAGTATGTACTTTACTTAAGCCTGCAACATTGAACACTTCCTGACTGTACTATTTCTGTCCTTGCTTCTGATTCCCAGGCTGCAAAAAAGTTTATCAATCGGCGACATCTTGAGGAAGACATCAACCCTGTCGAGGTTCAAGCAGCTGAGCAAGACTCGCCTGCACAGTCTCCACTGCAGTCTGTTCCATGGTACGCTCTTCATGGCACAGCACAAATCTTACCTTGGCACTACAAATGTAACCAAATAAAATGTTACTCTCCAAAGCCTAGTTCAGACCAAAGATTCGCTTTGAGGGGAAACCAATTTAGAACATTGCAGAGAAAAGTTGCAGCAGTCTGAATGACCTGTTGCAGGTCGGCTGATGCCGGCTGACTGAGTCGCAAGAGATTCAACTTGTCGAATCTCAAGCAACAAGTTGCAATGCATTTATGAACACAAACAAGTTGCTTGCGAGTCTGCCATAGAGAAACAAACAAGGTAAACAAATTCCAATTGGGGAAAAAAAAGAGGCTTGAAAAAATGCTTCTTGTGCAAGTAGAGAAACATTTGCAGTAGGGGTGTGCCGATATATCGTCCCGCGATATATCGCGATACGTTTTCGTGACGATATGTATCGTTTTGGGGGGGGGGAATCGTTCAATAATAATAATCAGGCACGCAAACAGCCCCGAGGTGAAAAGGGTGACAACATGTTTTTTTTTTTCGGGTCAGGTGTCACACTATTGCCCTATTTGGATTCAAAACGGCTAGTGGAAGCTGAAAAGCTACAAGTTTGCATGTCTGAATAATGCAAAAACAGAAATATTTGTTTGCATTTGCTTTTTTTCTCCCCCATATATTTTCATAATAAAAAAGTGCGTATCGTATCGTATCGAAATCGTATCGAAGTTGTGTGCCCAATATCGTATCGTATCGTTTCGTGAAATTAGTGTATCGGCACACCCCTAATTTGCAGCATATATAAATGGCAGAGAATAAATCTCTTGTGCAGGTAAGAGACAGCAGCAGATATCAAACATGTAAGTCATGCGCATACATAAGTGATAGTGGTAGTGCTGCAGCAGTAGTGTGTACTCATAGGCATAGTGTTGCTATTTTATGGTTTGTTTTTTTGTAAATGAATGCCCTACTTCATCATACAAGAGTGTCACACAATAATAGTGAAAATAACAGATCTACAAGCTCACAGCGTTTATTCAACAGCCTGGTTGACAGGTGTAAACCACTGGTACATTTTTGTCAAGGACCCCCAAATATATATTTGATTGCGGACCCCCATCTGAAAAGATTTATGCCAGGGACACCTTAACAAGATTTCTTTTTTTAATATTCCAAATTTTTCAAAATTTTAAGATTTTTGGAAAATAGCCAATCTGCTAGCTCACAATGCCGCGTTGTGAGCTTGTAGTAAGCAAATGTATTTTTTTATTCATATGTTCAAAGCCAACTACACCATTAATTGTTAAAGGGATATTTCACTTTCAAATTTCACTTTCTATCTTCTACTCAGGCTTTTGTGAGCCCTCCAGACCGTTTTTAAGTTGCTTGATTCATTATTTATATATTTGATATTCATTTTATCAGACACGCCCCCTTCCTATACAAACCCATTATAACTTAAAATTAAAATTTTAACATGTAAAAAGTTATAGAAAAAACACGGCCCCCTCGTGTATTAGGAGGGCAGGGTGAGTCACCAGAACCAAGGACGGGTGTTTTTGATGAATCTAACATGTTAAAAATGGAGTTTGAAGTTATAATGGGTTTGTATAGGAAGGGGGCGTGTCTGATAAAATGAATATTAAATATCTAAATACTGAATCAAGCAACTTAAAAACGGTCTGGGGGGCTCACAAAAGCCTGGGTAGACGATAAAATTACCCAAAGTTTTTTTGAAAGTGAAATATCCCTTTAATCACAATTATTTACTTGACGTTTAATCGTCAACTAATATTTCCCGATGGTGACAGCCCTAGGCATGAGACGCGGGTGGAAGTGGAAGCTGACAGCCAGGAGATGATGGACTCGCAGGAGGATGAAACCCACATCACTACAGAGGAGCCAGCTACAGAGGAGCCAGCTCAGTCATTGCCAGCGTCCATGAAATGGAGCCCGGTTGCACAGAATGCACACATATCCACACGTAGGCACCAAAGACCACAGGCCAGCAATGCAAGCCAGTAAGTTAAAAGTACATTTGGGCGTGCACCAACAATATCGTTCACATAATCGCAACAGCTTTATTCCAGCTTGATCGTAAGCTGAACGTTTTGCTTAGTAAAAGGTAGTGGAGATTGGATAACATATTGTCGCTGCCGGGCAAAACCATGCTCATGGAGGGTTAATCAAATAATCAAGAAGCAGTTTTTTATATATATATATATTCTTTTAAACTTCTTATATCAGAGAATCGACTTAATTGACAATCGATTAGTCTGATCAAGCACTTAACCCTATATTATACTTTGTTGTATAATGGTGGAGCACAAAAATAGTGAAAATAGCTCATCTACAAGTTCACAACTTGTTGCATTTTTGTGAGCTTGTAGATCTGCTATAAAAAAAACTAAAAAGTAATATTATAATCGCTCATTAATTGCAATTGAGACAAAAGTTTGAAATAATCGTGATATTGATCACCCAGCTCTAGTAGCTAGCAGTAACTATTTAGTTTTTAACATTTGAATGAATAAGTTAAGGATTAATTTAAGGATAACAAACCCCCTTCTGAACAACTCTGTTTCAACATTAGCATTGCAAATGTGCCTGTATAAATTCAGGACTCTGGTAGGTGAGGGAACTTTTACTAACATTGGTGCCACCCAGTGGAACAGCCTGGCCACTGCAGCCAAACTGACTTTAAACTTTCAAACGGTTAACAAAATCATGGCTGATGGAAAAGGTTCCAGTCTTATGTAGAGAGTTTTTAAATATTAGTAAGTTTTTTTTTTTTTTTTTATGTTTTAGTTTTCTGATATGTGATGTGTTATCAAAATAGTTCATTTAACATACTTGGTTGTATTTGTCATGTTTTTATGTACGGACCACAATGGAAATAAGTCTTGGAATGTATTGTTTTATCCTCAATTGTTTTAACCCGTACTCTTGTCCTTTTGTATGGTTAACACCTTCAACAACAAAAAAAACTCATAGGATTTCCCTGTCTCTGTTTCACCCACCAGTGATGACGTGCAGATCCCGAGGAGCAGACTGGAGGCAGCCTACGTCACTTTGGCCGAGGGCTCCGAGGTCTCCTTTGACCAGCTGGATGAGGTGGAGTCCTCCTCTGCCGGAGTCAAGGCTCCCGTCATCGACAAGACTTCAGCGACACATGAGTAGGCATAAACGCCTAATGGCAATTACTGAGATAATCAGTTATTTTTGCAGAATCGTCATAATCGTTTCCACGTTGGAAAAAGGAACATTTTCAAACACTTTCCAGCTCACAACTGTTGTGAGCTTGTAGATCGGCTATTTCTGCTAATTCTTTTGTCATTTCTTCGTATATTTAAGTTATTTGTCACATCTGACCTGTGCAAGTTTTGTTTACAAAGCCTAAAAGGCAAACAAATTTTATTTTTATTCATTATATCAATACACATTACGTTCCAATGTTCAATGACAATTAAATCGTTAATCGTAATTATTTGTGACAATTAATCGTCAAGTACAATTTCATGATGATGACAGCCCTACACCAGAGCCCACGACCACAGTCGTAGCAGCGGAGCCCCCTGGGGAGGCAGACGCCCCAGTCGATGCGCTGTTCACAGTGTCTCGCCTGGTAACGCTGCCAGACAGCATTGAGTCGACAGAGGAAGTGGAGACGGAGGGGCCAGAGACGAGGGCGGAAGTGGAACCTGAAAACAAGGTTATTAATAGTGTTGAATATTGTATACATTTTTTTTATTTTTTTACTTAATGTTTAATCAATTTCAGCTTAGTTTTAATACGTCTTTAACCCATTTAGAACAGGCCAATTCTAAAAACGCCTAAAAACGTAAGTTTTCTGAAAAACTTAAAAAGGATTTATGTTGCATAGCAACAACTAATGTGACAAAAATCCCGTCCCCTGATTAAAACAACGTATAGGTGTAACAGGTCTAAATGGGTTTTAAAGCAGGTTTGCTACAGTACTTTAGTTTTTTTATTTTGTTTTTTGAATGTGTATTGTAATATGCGGTAGTCAGTTGTGATATTTAAAAAGCTCAGAAACATTTTTAAATAGCAGATCTACTTGGGGGTGCCGATTGCCCAGTGGTTAAGGCGTGTATCACATATTGGCTCTAATGTAGCCTGACAGCGAGTCACTGTTTGATTCCCAAGCCCGACGGCTTTTGCTGCGTGTCATTCCCTGTCTCTCTCTCCTGGTTTCCTGTCACTCCACTATACTATCGAAATAAAGGCAGAAAAGCCCCAAAAATATTGTTTTAAAAAAATATATATATAGCTGATCTACAAGCTCACAATTTGTTGCGATACGCCACACTGTAAGCTTGCAGTTTGGGTATTTCTGCAAATTATTTTAAAGACAAAACTAGACAATACTGAATTGAATTAATTTGTTTGTTTTAGTTAGTTTTGTAAACACACACAGTTTCAGTTTGTTAGTTAGTCTTATAAAGCCTCGTTATTTTCAATTCTCCAAATAGCTTTTTTCAATTCCAGTTTTAGCCATTTCATGACTTGTAGTTAACTAAAATAACCTCCTGACAACCAGGAGGAGAACCATCCTGACAACCAGGAGGAGACGAGGGTGGAAGTGGAAGCTGACAGCCAGGAGATGATGGACTCTCAGGAGGAGGAAACCCAGGTCACAACGGAGGAGCCAGCTCAGTCAATGGCACAAAATAATCTAAAGAGCCCGGTTACACACAGTGGAAGGACCACATCCGCACAGGCCAGCAATGCAAGCCAGTAAGTTAAAAGTTCACCTGGTTTGGGTAGCTGACTAGCCTGGCATTGGTCATCCTGATCACGTGGGATCATAAACGTTCCTCACAAGATCAGTCTGGATTTCAGCCCACAGGACACCAGTATAGTGGGCGGGAGTACTTAGCCTTGACAGACAAACTCCTTCAAACAATGGGCTGAGAAAACATCTGACGCTATCAGGGTGCCATTTCCAAATCCAGTTGAAAGAACAGTGAAAACATATTTTCCGCAGAGATACGCTTGTTTAAATATTGTGATTGCGTCTATTTTTCTGCATTAACTACACTTATAGCTGTATTTATTCTTTCAGCGTTAACATGACTACATGTTGCTTCGAGGACCGCCATTCTTGTTTAGCAAGCTCTGCACTCAGCCCAATCATATTGTGAGTTCTCATTCTCCTCTCCCAGGGACCAAAGTCCAGACTGATCTTGTGGCTTGCAGGCTAGTAGCTGACATGCTGAGATCAGCTAGGCTATAGCTGACAATGTTTGATTTCAGCTTGATAGTAAGCTGAACCTTTTCTTAGTAAAAGACGGTGGAGAACAATAACATAAATGTGAGTCAATGTTGACGCAAGTCTTCCTTTTTCCCAGCTATCATGTGTGACATATTAACTAACCGCTGTCTCACCAGATTTTGTTGCGTCTCTCACCTGAGACGCCTTGAGGGTTTTATCATGTTAAAGCAATCCACCAATATTTTAATTTTGGGATGCAGTGGGAGCCAGTACAGAGATCTGAGACTGTGATGAATTAGAGAGACCTGGTCTACAAGCTCACGACGTGTTGTGAGCTTATAGATCTATTTTCACAAACAAATGTGAAATATTTAGACATTCTAAAACGCATCGTATATGGAGGTCCCTGGCACAAAGTATTTTCAGATGGGGGGTCCAAGGCCGTATTAATTTGGGGGTCCTTGACATGAAAAAGTTTGAGAACCACTAGTGAAGTAGTCTAACCTGCTGGAGATGAAAGCATCCATGAGTTTTGTTTGGACATGTACTGTATCCTCTATCATTTTAGTCTGACTTTGTTATTTACTTAATATGACTGGCTATTACATATCTGAATCCATGACTATTACAATTTATATCTAAATCATGACTGAATCATTATTATTACAGTTTATATCTGAATCCATAATTACAGATGTGTGGCTCAGCCTTTAGCCTTCCGAGACAGGGAGTCAAGGTGAGCACTAACTTGGAGTCTTTCTTCCTTGGAACCAGTGGTGGCAGAAGTACTCTCTGGGTGAACCGGGGCCTCTACCCATTCAGCCATGGCCAGTGGTGGACAGAAACGAAAGTACATTTACTTGAGTACTGTACTTAAGTAAACTTTACTTTGTTTACATTTGTATTTCTGAATACTTGCAGTATGACTTTCACTCCAGTACATTTAAAAATACCAATATTGTAATTTTGACTCAAATACAAAATTATAAAATATACATTATGAATTAACCACTTAAGGTCCTTGCACACTGGTGCGTCTTTTCGTTGCGTTTTTTTTTTTTCATTGTTTTTTCAATTTTTTTCATTGTTGTAAAAAAAACGCAACGAAAAGACGCACCAGTGTGCAAGGACCTTTACACCCTATTTCAAATATAGTGAAAATAGCTGATCTTGTAGATCTGCTTTTTCCACTGCTTTTGATACATTTCTGAAAAGAAACATTTCATTTTTGAAGATTTTGGATTACATTCAGTACATAAATTGTTTGTTGAAAGCAAGTCCTCCAGTACTTCAACTCAAGTACAAATTTAACAGAGCAACTTCCACTTGTAGTGAAGTAATATTTGACCAGTAATATCTGTACTTTGACTCAAGTACCGGAGTTGAGTACTTTTTAGTTTGTCCACCACTGGCTATGGCAGCTCCATAAAATCAGAAGGTCTTGATGTGTCCTACATTTTCCTGTAGGGTTTTGTAGTCAATGGTCATAATACTGTCACATTTGCCAAGCTAGGGGCACGGTGGCGCAGTCGGTAGCGCTGTCGCCTCACAGCTAGAAGGTCCTGGGTTCGATTCCTGCCAGGGGGCGCTGGGGGTGTGTCTTCTCCTCCGCGCCATCAGCGCCCATACCCTAGGTGGGGTTGGCGAAAGAGCCTACTCTGTGTGGAGTTTGCATGTTCTCCCTGTGTCTCCCAGGGTAGTTAATACCCTCACAAAACATGTAGTAATCCTGGTCGCTATACCGCCTCCCCCATGACAGCCGGGGCGCTTGATGGAAGGGAAAGGAACTGGTTGGAATAACGTGTTCCTCCACTCGCTACGTCCAACCGGGGAAACTCCCCCCCTGTCAGGTGAAAAGAAGGTCAGTTGGCTCTCATGCATTGAAGGAGGCATGATCTCGGCCCTGGCCTCCCTAGGCTGGTGAGGGGAGTGTAGCGCCCAGGATCACTTAGATAATTGGCACCGGGTGAAAAAGGGTTACAAAAATCGTGGGATAAAAAGATATATTAAAAAAAACATTTGCCACACTAATTTTGTATGATTGTGGCGGTGTCATAACTCATAACTGTTTGGTCTGTTATGGAAATATTAATCTCTTGTCTAATGCTGAACTCTCATAGGAACTTGGCAGAGTTAGCCCAGTCGTCAGCAGGTAGATCTGTCCCAGCCAGGGAATCACCCCTTCGAAAACGACCAGCCAGCAGTACTGTTAATGAGTAAGTTTAAACATATATCAATCGTTATCTATTTGTTAATGAGCTAAATATGGATTTTTAACCCCCTTGTAAAGAAACAACAAAATAACCAGTCCACCATTGTACAGCAAGCATAGAGTGCCGTTAAAAACTGATTTACTGGTTTGAACAAAAAAAAATTCTCCTATGAAATTCTTTGCTAAGTTGATGTAACAAGGAGCAATTACATTTCATGACTGAACATCACGTCTGGTTCTGTACTGTATGTTATCATGGCTGACATTTTGGATGTCTACCTCAATATTTGACTTATAATTGTGCAATTTTGTGGTCAAGGTCAGTGTATAATGTATGCTATTCTGTCAGCAATGACTGAATAAACTGTATTGCATTGAGTTCCCTAGAACAGTGTTTCCCAAACAATGGGTCGGGACTGGGACCCACGGACACATTTTTGGGTCATTTTCATGGGTCACGAGTAAATATCCCATTTCGTTGTTATTTCAAAAGATTTTCACTATTGTCTTAAATGGTCAATTCATAATGTATTTTTGTACGTTTGGGTCCAGGGAAAGGTTTGGGAACCCCTGTCCTAGACGACACAAGATAATATGTATTTTGTTGTCAAAGTTTGGCATTTCAATTCTGCACACCTCTATGCTGCCCTTTGCCCAGTAATTATTATTCCTACTGAAGTTTTGTATGAATGTGAACTCTCCTAGGACATCCGATTCATCAGCAGAGGACATTGAGAACCCCCTCAGCTCTGCTCCTGCCAATGAACTGCCTAAACGGAGACACCGAAAACGAGCGGCTTGTAGTCCAGACAATGAGTAAGACCGAACATCTGCATTCATATGTAGGAGATTGAATGTCTGTGATTCATGTTTACATCATTTATAAGAATGAAGAAATTAACCTTTACTAGGGCTGGGCAATTAACCGAAAAATATATCGAAGACTATATTTAGAATAACCGACTGAAATCTTGCTCATGTCGGTTAATCGAGTAATTGAGAAGCAGATTTTTCTTCTTTTTTTTTAATCATTGTTGTACATTTCTTTCAATGATATCGACGCAATTTTTGTTTTTATAGATTCTGTTTAATGAATGACTAAATCGATTAGTCTGATTAACCACTTAACTCATTGAGTGCTATTCACGTGTTTCACCGCTATGGTGCAACGTGCCAATCACGTGCTTCACGTGTTTTTGAAAAAATAGTAAAAAACTAAAAAAAAAATTGGGAAAAAAATCCAACCCATCATTATCTGAAGTTTTGCAGCTCCACCCACTCCTTGTTTAACTTATAACTGAAAAAGGCTGTATCTCGCTTCCTAAGCACTTTTTTTTTACTTTGAAAAAATCTCTGGCACTGGGACAACATAGCCAGAAATAATTCTGGCACTCAGTGAGTTAAGTATTATACTTATGTAATTATACATTATTATATGATGGCATACAAAAATAGTTAACATAGCCTATCTACAAGCTCGTAGATATTTAATGTACGGTAGTGTGAAAACAGAAAATACACTGGAATGGAGCTCTGAGGGACTCCGGTCAACTAAGTATATAAGTGGTTAATCCTCGCCCAGCCATAATTATCATGATTGCACCAGTGCTGTGACTGAGCAGACAACTCAACTAGTTCTTCTGTAGGCTCCAGCTAGACAGTGATGACATCGACTCAATAGTGGGCAGCTCCTCCGATCCCGTTTACTACACCCCTCACAAGAGCGACACCCCTCACAAGAGCGCCGCCCCTCACAAGAGCGCCACCCCTCACAAGAGCTCCACCCCTCACAAGAGCTCCACCCCTCCGACGAACTCCACCCCTCCGACGAACTCCACCCCTCAGAAGAACTCCACCCCTCAGAAGAACTCCACCCCTCAGAAGAACTCCACCCCTGCGACGAACTCCAAGTATTCAAAATGGTAGGGTGCAGTAATGGTCAAGGCCCCTACATCTTGAATCACCCATGCATATACATACACCTGCTGTCATAGTATGTTCAAATCAAAGCCTTTTTCCTCTTATCTCCCCGTAACTGTTCCTAATCCCACTGTAATGACTAGTGTGAACTAGTTTTCATATCAGATCATCAATCATCAATTTGAATTTAGCACTACAAGTGTTTCATTCTAATGTGGGGTGCACTCTGCTTTGATGTACACTGCAAGTAGTGACAGCTCAGACAGTATTAATATTGTGGCCTTTGAAAGAGTAAATGCAAACTTAAAGGTAGGGTAAGTGATTTTCTTTGGTTAAAATAAGTGTTAAATAGCTCTATATTCTGATAGTACTCATTGCTATAGTGTGTTTGTTCAGTAAAAGGTCTCCCTGTCTCTCCAGCTCTTTATAAAACAGAAAATGCATTTTCGTTTCAGTTTCATTTCCAATTTTATCCAATCAGGATAGAGAACTCAATCAGGATATAGATTAAACAAGTGAAATTGGAAGGGATGACACTATGAAATTAGCAGGCAAAATTGGACCTGGAACACTATAAAAATGAAGCTTAAAATGGGTACTTTCTCCTGATTGGCTGAGATTTTGACACCTACCGGAAAATGTATTTTCTGTTTATTAAAGAGCTGGAGATACAGGGAGACTCCTGTTACTGAACAAACACTCTATAGCAATGATTACTATCAGAATATAGTTAACCTTTTAACCTTTTAACAAAATACTTTTTGTTTTAACCCAAAAATATCACTTACCCTACCTTTTAATTTGCCAGAGTTGTTCTTTTGTTGCTTAAACGGTAACATACCGCAGCTAATTTGTTCTCACTTATGAATCTTATTATTATTTATTTTCTCCACAGGAAACAGATGTACAATAACGCACAGGAGACCAAGGAAGTGTGGAGTGATGAAGAGGACTTATTTGCCTTTGATGAAAAGAAAAGTAATGATCCTTTACTTAACTCGACTTTTACTTAAATTAGACGATGACCGAAGGGCACTGGCCTACTTGGGGACCATGCAATTTGGGGACGATATAAGTTGGGTAGGCATGCCCCACCCTCAGAGTACTCGCTGTACCGGTTGTTGGAGTACCCAATGCAGTATGCATTACCAGAGTGCTAATAACGTTAGATATTATAATCAATGCGTGGGTGATTTATAAACAGGCACTGGTCTAGTCAGGAACGATGCAAGTTTATGCAATAGTTAAAGTACCTGTTGTAGCCAGTTCTATTGCACAGTTGCACACATCACCACGTATGTTGGTGCGGGGCACACACTTTTTTTCCCTCTACAATAATTTGTTATTCAAAGCTGATCTACAAGCTCACAACGCGTTGCGTGTTCTGAGCTTGTAGATGTGCCATGTTTTTCATTTGCATGACAAAGTATAACTCTTGTTTTCTGTAATCCAGACAAAAAGCCAAGTGATGCCGTCAGCATTTGCAGTACAAGTGGTCAGGGCAAGAAGGTGAGTGGACTGGCCCTGTTTTCATTTGGTTGATGATGATCCTATTTATAATGTAACTTAAATAAGAGTGAGTTATGAGTTTTACTAAACAGGAAGCTTTTTGTGGGTGTGTCACATGACCTTTTCAATGCTGAGCCTTGCATTGTCTTGTATTTGCTACACCTGTGATGATCATACTTGAAGCGTAGTTATTTTTGTCACAGCAGTGTAAAGTAGGGCTGGCCATTATATTGATATTATACTGTGATGGACTAGATTTCATCTGTTATTTTTTCCTGGTTTTAATCACTTAAACCCTAGCCTCGGAAACCCAGGCTTTTTTTTTGTTACAAAAAGCCATCCAGGAACGATGGTCTTGGACCTTGTTATCTCCTAACCAATCAGAGTGCAGAGGGGCGTCGCTCTAAATTTGGTGACGTCAGTGTGCTCCGTGCACAGGCCGAGGGGGGGAGGGGAGGGGAGGCGGGGACATAGATTGGTGAAGCAATAGGAAGCCACGCACAAATCCGGGCGGCTGTGTTTGGGTCCGCCCTTCAAGACCATGGATTGAGCTCGTAGCCTCAGGCTACTTAAACCCAAGCTCACAACACACAGAGATGCGCTGTGAGCTTGTAGATGTGTTTTTTATTTACACCTATAACATGCCTACAATTGGGAACCCCAGGGTTAAAGGCTGGATTACAGTAAATTGATTATCTGAATTTACGTGGCGGTAAATGGCACTCAATGAGTTAAGCACCAATAGACATCCCACATTAATTTCAATATTGTGATATTATCAACTCAATATCAAGATATTTGGTCAAACATTATGGATATTTGATTTTGTCATTATTGCTAGTCAAGCATACTGTTTCTAGTCCTGTCACAATTATTACTCGTGTATATTTAAGTTATTTGTCATATCTGCATTTTAGTTTACTAAGCCTGAAAGGGAAACTAAATGTTATTTTTATTTACAAGTTCCAATGATCAATTCCAAAAACACAATGAAATCGTTTATCACAATTAATCGTCAAGAAAAGTTTATGATAGTAACAACCCTACCTGTTTCTGCTTCTCCCATTGCAGAAGTGGACCGATGAGGAGTCGGACATGTTGAAAGAAGCGGTCGCCAAATTTGGAGAGGGGAACTGGGCCAAGATCTTGTCATACTACAAATTTGAGGATAGAACAAATGTCCACCTCAAGGACAGATGGAGGACCATGAAGAAGCTCAAACTGGTGTGCTCAATCGCCAAAAAATAGCAGATTCACAAGCTCACAATACGGACACATTGAGCTTGTAGATCAGCTATTTTTGGCGAAGAGATTTGGTGTAGATGGAAAAAAGCGGTTACAGTACAAAGTGACGGTATGTCCACTACATCCTTTTAGCAGGGTTTTATCCATCTCACATTGTATATTTTTAGCAGCTAAAAAAAAGAAATTCCTGTGGTCCTAAATCCAGAAAGCAAAAAACAAGCACCTGTCAAGTCTAGTATTACTCCAGACAGTGAAGGTTTGGACTTTTTCATAGATCCTTCATTCGACAATTTTCATTGATGTAAAATCATATCAAAACCCCAAGAGTGTTGAATAATAAAACTTTGCATTTAAGTGTTAATTATATTACAACACTGTTTTTGCTGGTTGCTTATCCTTCATTAATATTCATCTATAGAATAAAAGACGATTTAATCTGTGCTTTCAGAACTTCTGTTTAACAATCCCCTCATCAAATTATGAATAACCATGCAAGCAAACAACCTGTTTCAGCCCATGATGATGCAATCCAGTTGTTAAAATATTGTATTTATTGAACACAAGGAATTTTATACAAATGGCAGCCATCAAGATGTTATTCAAAATCACATAGTAAAATGTTTGGCCAACATCATTGCATTTACTAAAAAATACGAATTTCAAAGATTTGACTTCACTTTTAATAGAGGAAAAGTCAGAATGATGACAATTAACTAACTGGTAAGATGGTAGCACAGTGGTGAGTGAAGCAGACACAATTTATAGATCGTTTGAATGTCCATAGTGGGCATACATGGTAAAAAATACTTGCTGTTAAGGAGCACTTAACCCATTTCAACCTTTATATATAATATAATCAGGTCCTCACTAAACCCATTTCAACCTTTTATATATAATATAATCAGGTCCTCACTAATGCTCATAAGAGTCAGAGGGCTGTGGAGAGTTCAGAAATCTAGTACCTACCAATGGGGATTAGAAGCTAATAGAAACAACAGCCTCTCTTCTGAAACTTCCAAACTTGCCTATTGATGTCGAGGCAGGAACTGCCCACAGCCGCCCTCTGAGACGGAGTGAGTAGACAGAAATGGTGCCATCCTATAATGAGCTTTATTGAGGACCAATTATTATTATCAAGATGGGTTGAAATTGGGTGATGTGGTCCTTAAATTAAACAGACTGTACAAAGTATCTACACTTTCAGAGTTACAAATAGAAAGCTTAACACTGAAGATTTTACTGTGTACATGAGTAACTCACTTTTGCCAACAATGTACTCTAGTGACAAGGACCACTCTTAGGACAGTCATAATTTCCAGTTCCAGCGTTTGAGTGGCTTAATAGCCACCATTTCACTGCAGCTGTACTGGACAACTCCCAGTTTATGAATATGTAACTTTTTACATTGATGAGAACAGAAAGATGTTCATATGATGTGTCTATGTCAGCGTGTCTTCATTTCTGATAAACTCTCCTACGTCGGCCTGATGGAACACAACGATGGCCAAGGGGTCCACTCTGCGACACTCCTGGGTGGACCTGGCTGCCACGCCAAAACCCTGGGGAGCACAAGAGAGAAAAGGAAGAAAACTTTAGCATGTGTAAAAATTGGGACATTAGATTTGGGAACAACTGCACAGACTCCTACTGTAAATGTTTTCACACAGCCAATATAATGAAATATTCTCTAGCCAGTATCATCTACTGACAGGGATGGTAAGTCACTAGCATGGGCATATACAATTTTATATAACTTATAATCTCATAACATGATTTCCTGTTGCCAATAGACAAATTAATCAACCTCCCACTGCAAGTAGGGCACAATCATTCTGCCTTTTACCGCTTATGAAAGTGCAGATTGTAAACGTTCAAAAGATTTCTCATACAAACGTATACAATCTGAAAATAGTTTGCGCCTTCAGACTCACGCCGTACAAAAAACTATTTCATGTTTGCCTACTTACAGCACATCGTATCAGACCCAACACACTAGGGCTGGGCAATTAAGCGACATTTAGAACCAATAACCAACTTAGTCTTTATCATGTAGGTTAATCAAAAAGCAGTTTTAAAAAAACACAGTATTAAGTGTATAACATATCAATGAATCGACACAAATTCTAATAGATTTTCTATAATCGATTAGTCCGATTAACCTCTTATGCCCTGTATTATACAATGGTGTCATCAAAAATAGCAAACAGCCGATCTTGCCATTTTCACTTTTATATAAATAATGTTGATATTGATTTGAAGTCGTATCGCCCAGCCCTACACCGGCCTACTGCACTCAGTGTGATAAGAGCGGCAGTGGATCATCTATCAGTAGCTTACTTACCAAGGGCACATCTGACATGGAGTAGACCACCACCCCTTGGTACTTGTCTGTGTTCTCTGTGATGCGACCCAGTCCAGACTTCAGGATGTGGTTCCCATACAGGTAGGACTGCTCAGCTCCAGGCTTCACCCACACCTTGTACTAATAAGCAACAAACAGGATTACGGTTAAAACCAATTTACACATCATACGACCGTGTTGAGCGCTGAAAATGGCCTACCGTATCTACAAGCTCACAACACGTCGTGTTGTGGGCTTGTTGATCTGCTATTTTTTTCACGCTTACTAATCGGTGCTGGCCTGTTCAGACATAATTGTGATGCTGTGTACGACACATAGCAGCTAATCACTAGTCCATTGTCTTCATAGGAATTGTCTTTTTTAAGCCTACCTACATAATTCTATCATATCTCTTGACAAACTACAGTGGCTTTCTCTACTAGGGCTGGGCTATATGACTAAAATCAATATTGCGACTATTTCAAACTTTTGATCGGTTATTTTCACTTTCGTAATGCAAGTACATTTACACAAGTACTGACATACCGTTGAGGGACTTTTACTTTGATTATGTCAATTGTTTTACGCTCTACATTTAATACTCTTTCTATACTATACTGTACTCCACTACATCACAGAGGCAAATATTCTACTTTTTACACCACTACAATTATTTGAAAAACTTAAGTTGCGACTTACTTGGCAGATTTAGATTATTATTACAAAATAAACATAGCACAAAAACTTCCAAAATGTGTGTTTGGTAGATTATTTCTTGATTGCAACAATGCAATAACTTGTATATAGTAATCTTATCCGAGGGACAGGCCTTCATTTTCCCATACACCTGCTGGCCCGAGTCCCTCTGTTTTTATGGAGGTATTGCCCAGAGGGGGGAAAAGCCCAGGACCTCCTTAGCTCTGTGGCTCCCCATAGGATCCCACTCTAATAGACCTCTATTAAAGTGGCATTCTATGGGGAGACACACAGCCTCCCAGGAACCCAAAGCTAGATTGTTTCTTTTCTGGTTTCTAAATTTGCTACTGGGCCAACTTTAACCACTCAAACCCTATATGGTTGACCGGAGTCCCTCAGGGCTCCATACTAGTGTCTTCTCTGTTATTGTGGGGAAAGCTTCCGCTGAAAATAGCCAATCGACAAGCTCACAACGCGTCGCAAGTGACGATTTGTGAGCTTGTGTCGATGTACCATCTTCCTGCGAAAGCTTTCCCCACGATACGGATGCTGGGGTTTAAGTGGTTAAAATGCTCGAATACCTTTGCATAGGGGGCGAGGAAGTCCAGAGCGGTGATGTGCAGACGGAACTTCACGGTCTTGGTGAACTTTCCAAAGCAGGTGCCCACAGACACCAGCTTGTCCCGCGCCACGTTGGTCGCCAGCTTCAAGATCTTCTCACTGTCCATATGCAACGT
The DNA here is from genome assembly GCF_963280865.1 of Gymnoscopelus braueri. NCBI lineage: Eukaryota > Metazoa > Chordata > Actinopteri > Myctophiformes > Myctophidae > Gymnoscopelus > Gymnoscopelus braueri. The sequence goes on along the minus strand of NC_137603.1, from coordinate 20,860,139 downwards.
TCAGAGGACACAGTGTTGACACCACATAATGACTGCTGAGGGTGGTGTTAATATAGCATCACAATAATTTACCGGGCGTCCTTGAAATACAAAAGTATTAGAACCACTGACATATACTACACACCTCATAGTACACATATACAGGTACATGACATACCTAGTAATAGTACACATATACCCAGGGGTCATCAATATGTCCATAAACAGACATGTGTAAGGGGCAAGACTTGTCCTTGGCAAATTTTTGATTATTATACATTATAAATTTTCTTATTTTGATCATAAGACCCAATTACTGAATGTCAGTCTCCAGGTTTTCTTCAGAATATGTATGACATTGATTTACTATGACACATTCGGAGTCCACTAGGACAGCGGTTCTCTAACTTTTTATTTTCAAGGACCCCCGTAACTTGAGTGTACAAATTGAACCAAAAGGACCCGTAGAGTCCAGCATGGCGATGAACCTTGCATATGCCACACACATACATACCTATAGTAATATAGTGCACTACTACATACACACACACACACACACACACACACACACACACACCCACACACAATAATAGTGCACTACAGTACACATGTACCACACACATACAGTATAGTAATACTGTACACATATACCACACACATACATACATGCATACATATAGTAATACACTGTACACATATACCACACACATACATACCTATAGTAATACACTGTACACATATACCACACACATACATACATACATACATGCATACATATAGTAATACACTGTACACATATACCACACACATACATACCTATAGTAATACACTGTACACATAAACCACACACTTACATACATATAGTAATACACTGTACACATATACCACACACACACACACATACATACATACATTGTATTGTGAATTTGTACCTCTGTGTACTGTTATGTACTGTCATGTACTATTCTCATGTCTTACTAAAGAAAGTACATCAATCAAACATACATACATACATATAGTAATACACTGTACACACTACACATATACCACACACATTACCTCATGTAGTAAACACGGTCGTTGTGCAGTCTGAAGCAGTAGGTTCCATCAGGTCGATCCACCAGCAGTTTGAGGTTTTCACCAATGCTGTTGTGGGATAAATACAAACAAAACGGAACCTTAGATCAGCGTCTCATAAATTTCGGCTAATAATAAGAACTGCCTAATAATGTGAAAACAAGACGTCCACTTACTATTTAGAGAGTTTCTCAAACATGACCTTAGTCTCTTCGTCCGTCAGCGGCCTCATCGTGGAGATCTGATCTGAGCTGCTCGTCAAATCCAAGGAAATTAATGAAATGTTTTAAAAGTAAAACGTGATGAGAAACAACGTGGTCTCTGGTGCTAAAGACGGAACTTGTGGCGGCCCTCTAAATTGACGTCAGAGTGTACACCAGTGTTGCCAGATTCTGCGAGAGAAATAAGCAACCAGTTCTATGAAAACAAGTCCAAAAGAAGCAACATGAGCAAGGCCACATGAGCACTTTAAACCTATTTACATCGACTATTCGAAAATAGCGGATCTACAAGCTCACAACGCGTTGCATCGCGAGCTTGCAGATCTGCAATAAAAATTTGAAAAATGTCACTGTGGAATATTTTTGAAACATTTTAACAAATCTTGTATGGGCCGGTACCGGCCGGGGGTCCCTGTGCTGTCACAAAATATTTTCAGATGGGTGGTCTGTGGACACATACGCATTAGTTTGGGGGTCCTTGCCATGAAAATTACTTTTTTGGGGGGCAAACTGTTAAAGTATTCAATCAATCAATCAAACAAGCAACTTTAAAAACAAGCCCAAAGTCCCTTATAATACGCAGACATGGCAACCATGAGTGTCATACGTCATCAGGGTGCGCGCGTCAGTTCCTGATGTTCTGCTCATTACGGTCAGAAGAGCCTCTCCCTTCATCACGTCCCCCCAGAGGTGAGTGTCTTTTCATCACTATTACATTACATTATACACACACACACTGCACCGTTCTACACACACAGTATTAGTATCACTATTATTCCAACAACATGTTCTTTTACACGTACAAATTGTAGTTTTAGAAAAAAGAGGAGCTAGCTCGTTAGCATAATGCTACAGCAGCTGCCAGACTTGGAAGATGCTAAAGGATGAGGGATTGACGTCTCGCGAACAATTGCGGAAGTGGTTGAACCTTTGTACAAAATGAGAAAATAATGACACATTTACCTTTTCAAGTGAGTGTCGATGAAAATATCTATTAAAAAAAAATAGTTTTGTGCAGTGGTGCAAAGTAACTAAAGTATATTTACTCAAGTATGGTACTTTTGAGGTATTCTTTACTTTACTCTAGTTTTTCCAATTTTCAGTACTTTTATTTCTACTCCACTACATCTCAGAGGCAAATATTGTACTTTAACTCCATTACAATGATTTGAAAACGTTAGTTACTAGTTATTTTTGCATACAAAACATACATTACCCACTTCAGCCATTTGAAAATAGCAGATAGCTTGTAGATCTGCTATTTTCAAAACATTTAATACGTTATACATTTGAAAACTTGTGTAACGGGGTATTCTGCTTAATGACTACTTTATACTTTTGGTACTTTAAGTACATTTTGATACCAATACTTTTGTACATATACTCAAGTACATTTTTAATATCCGACTTTTTGTGGTATTGATACTTTTACTTAAGAATGTGGGTACTTTCCCCACCACTGTAATAATCACATCCACGACGAGCGCAGGCAGGCTGTACACTTCCTCATTGTGCGTGACGTCACCGCCTCATCCTTGGTGTCAGGTTCGTAGTCTCCAGCTGACAGTTTGATGCTAACATGCTAACGGCTAAAGCTGCTGTTTGATTGATAACATCGGGCCGGATCTGCTGTGTGTCTCTGAACCACAGCAGAACAACAGTGTTTAAACGAACTATGTTCAGGGCTATAATACTGTAAAGATCTGAATGGAACCCTCGTTATAGACGCGTTAATTAATGGAACCAGGGCCGTAGGTAAGTTACGTAACGTTTATTTTTTTTGTTTGTAAATACCGATGAGGTTTGATCACACAGACAGGGTTTAGGTTACAGTCTCTTCTTTAACACGATTATTATCACTTAATGTCAGTGGTGGAAATAGTGCTCACATTTTTTACTTTAGTAAAAGTATCAATACTTCAATGTAGAAATACTCTGTTAAATGTAAAAGTACGGAATTCAAAATGTACTTGAGTAAAAGTACAAAAGTATGGGTATCAAATTGTACTTAAAGTAGAAAGTGCTCCTTATGCAGAATATCCAATTTTCACAAGTTTACAAATGTATTAAATTGAAAATAGCAGATCTACAAGCTTGCAGATCGGCTATTTTCAATGGGCTGAATGCATGTTTTGTAATTATAATCAAAATCTACAAAGTAACTAAAGTTTTCAATATTACAGTGGAGTGAAAGTACAATATTTGCCTGTGACATGTAGTGGAGTAGAAGTAAAAGTATTGAAAGATGAAAACACTCCAGTAAAGTAAAAATTCCTCAGAATTGTACTTAGTAGTACAGTACTTGAGTAAATGTACTTAGTTACTTTACACCACTGCTTAATGTGTTTGAATAATGACATGCGAGTGGAGAATTGAGAGAGAATGAAGTGAGGTGTGTCCTCATTATTGTGACAGCTTCCCTTGTCTCTCTGTGTGTGTGTGTGTGTGTGTGTGTGTGTGTGTGTGTGTGTGATGCAGCAGTACAGTCACAGGGCAAACATTAACCTTTAAATCTAATTTACTGCAAAACATGAGTTTTCTCCAAAAAACATTCTGATGCAGAATGTTTACTCTCATTTATTAATGATTCATACTAGGACAAGCGGATGGGTTTGTTATACTGGCCTGAGTAGCATTTAATGAAAATAACCATTGGAGCACATAATAATGCAACATGAAATTCAATCTGATGTATTAGTCATCAGTTATCTCCAAACATATTTTCAGGAATTTTATACGTCAATGAATCATAAAATCACTTACTGTAAGTGTGTGTTTTTTTTGGTATACTTTTGTCGCACAACAGTGACGTGCAAAACAAAGTGAAAATAGCAGATTACAAGCTCACGGTGCGTTAGATCTGCTATTTCCATTGTATTTTTATTTATGTTTTTTACTTTTTTACCTATGACATGTCCAAAAAGGGGATCGATCTTTCATCAATTATAATGATTAAAGTATTGATTTTTATTTTTTAATAATCAACATTAAATCAATTAGTTTGATTAACTGTTGCACCCCTCAACTCATTCACTTATGAATACTACAAGCATTTAGTACTGTTCAGTGGTTCGTCATAACGACGTAGCTCATGCTGTATTTATATTCTTGCAAAGATTACTGGCAGATTAAGTGACATTGCTGCAGGTAGCTGACTGTTAACTGACTCACAAGGATATAAATACTGCCAACTGTACATGTTCTAATCATAGTAACATGTCACTTAAAAACCTTGCAGAGTCTTTAGAATGTCTCCCCACACAGGTCTTATTTAAAGATCAACACAATACATCTATTGCTCCCAAATCTATTCTCACAGTCCATGAATTTGCATTCTATGGTCTAAAAACAACATGTGATGGTGAATGAATATTATGATCCAACAGCTCAAGTCTAGAGTGGAAAAGCTCTCTTAAGTGGGGGGATTGTTTGGAAAAATGTCCTTGTAAGTGCACTCATGTTTAGGTACAGTAGATGGCCAGACAATGTGTAAACCCATTAAAACCGGGAAAGCATCTGTGATCATTTTGGGGGTCCTCCTTGACATGAAAATGTGTGAGAACCAAGTGTGTCATCAGTGCTTCTGAGTAAAGATGTTCTTCCTTTTGTGTTGAGACATCTCATGTGGCTTTCACCACAGTAGGCGTCTGCACCGGCACACTGGCAGAAACGAGGAAACTACCGTACCATGCAGACACACATAAACAAGACACATAGATACTTTATTGATCTCCAAGGGGAAATTCGAGAACCATTTCCTCAATGTAAGAAACGCTTACTATTCACTCACATTGTGGTTTGGACGTTGACACGTATACATTTGAATATTATACAGTGGTGGAAGAAGTACCGGTGCTCCGATTTTTTAAAGTCCTGTTTTCAAAAATGTACTTAGTAAAACTACAAAAGTATAGGCATCAAAATATACTTACAGTGCTAATGTAAAAGTAGTAAGTACTCAAATGTGTAGCTGATCGAGCTTGTAGATGCTAGATCATTTTTTTATAGTATAAAGTATAAAATGGCCGGGGCTTAATTGCTTAATGCATGTTTTGTACTAATATTCTAAATCTACAAAGTAACTTGAGATGCCTCTGAGATGTAGTGGAGTAGAAGTATAAAGTACGGATATACTCAAGTATGAGGTGTGATACATTTTGAGGTAAAGGTACAGTACTTGAGTAAATGTACTTTCCATCACTGATTTTGAAGTTGTTGTTTTTCTGCCCTTCTCCACAGGAGTGTGTGTTCCCTGAGGTTGTGAAGGAGTGTCGAGTGCCCCCCCCCCACCCCCACCCCTCCACCCAGCGGTCCGTCTGTCTGTCTGTCTGTCTGTCACTTCCTGCAGAGTGTGTTTGTGTCACTGCTAACTGTGAACAGGAAGACCGAAGGAGTAAAGTGAAACGGAGTGAAGCGAGAGAGGAAGTTGCTGTCGCCTCTTTGTCAGCCTCAGAATGACTGAGTTCTGGGTGTGTTTCAGCTGCTGTATTGCAGAACAGCCTCAACCGGTGAGTACCACCTTGGTCTTTCTATATGGAGGGGCGGGGGGGGGGGGGGGGGGGTCAAACCTCTTGAGTTTAACCACTTGAACCCTAGCGTCCCTATTCGGTGGTGAACATTTTAGCGAAAATAGCCAATCTACAAGCTCATTGTCAATTTTCGGCTGGATAAGGATAGCATATAGGGTTTAAGTGGTTACCTGTGCTGTGCTATAATATTTAATGGTAAATGGTTTCAGGTGAGCCCTTTAGCAACACATAATAATGTGCAGAATTCCTAGCCTACCAGTGAAATTGCAGGCCTGAAAAACAAAGGTTTGTTTTATGTATTTATTTTTTCAACCGCAGTGTCCTATGACATTGGTGTGGGAGCTAGCCACATCCTCCAACATGATTAAAACAAAACAAATTCCATCATTGTGTAATTGCTGAACATTGTGACATTGGACAACCAGTTGTTATTGTCAGGGAGGTAGGATGGACGTCTGCATGTCTGCATGGTGACATTACAGGCACAAGACCATCATGAGGGTGAACCCACGTGTGTCTCATTCTATGCGTTGCTTTACATAAAATGGCTTCAGGGTCACCAATGAATGACGTGTTTCTCAGTTAAAGGATGCATCCCTCTTCTCAAGGAGGTGTGATCAACGTCATGTAAATATTGTGCAGAAAACGGGTGAAATGTTAATTTCACTTAACCACTTTAAACCCGACATCCCTATTTTGGGCATAAACATTTTCTCTAATAGAAGTATCCGACCTATAAGGTCACAACACGGTGCGTTGTGTGCTATAGATCGGCTATTTTCACTATTAGTTGTAGAAAGACACATATAGGGCTTAAAGGGGAATACCACTCATTTTCAAGTCAACATTGAACTATGTCATTAATACACCTTAAAGCTGTTGTGTGGAAATGAGAACAAAGTCTGGAGAATTGATTGTTGGGGACGGGGTCATGTGATCAGTGACATACGTGTGACATACGGAAGGTGTACTCTTTGGCTCCGCCCTCTAGACTGCCTCATTCAGTAGAATGGGGAATCTCACTTCCAGCTGAAACGGCACAACTTGTAGTTGTTTATAATGGCATATGGTTATATATCACGTTTCACAAGACATGGTACGTGTAGATAATAGAAATCAATTGGCTGAAAATGCTTTAACAAGTCTTAACTTTGCACTGTTTCACATGGGATCACATGACCCCAACAATCAATTCTCCAGTTCTAGGCAACACAGAAGGGGGGGACTTTGTTCTTATTTCCACACAACAGCTCTAAGGTGTATTAATGACATAGTTCAATGTTGAAAATGAGTGGTATTCCCCTTTTTAAGTGGTTAAACTGTTTTCTGTTGTTTTTGATGCACTATTCTCAGTACTAAACGACTTTCCTCCTTTTGTCTTGTTTGTTAGAAGAGGCGGCGGCGAATAGATCGTACTATGATCGGAGAGCCAACAAACTTTGTTCACACCACACACGTGGGCTCGGGGGACATGGGCCTGGGCGTGGCATCCGTACGTACAACCCCACACCTCTATTCACAATGATACAGATTAGGGCTGGGCGATACGACTTCATACCCATATCACGATTATTTCAAACTTATGCCTCGATCACGATTAATGAACGATTATTAAAAAGAAATTGAAAATATTTTGGCTAATTGCCCAGCCTTAGTACAACGCAGACTTGTCTTAACCCATTCAGTCTGGGAACGCAGCTGTCATTTTAGATTTCTTTGGCTTTTCAGAAATAGCAGATCTACCATCTCATAGCGTGGCACCAAGTGCTGCGCTATGTGCTTGTAGATATGTTGTTTTTTTTTAAATCGTGAAAATGCGTGCAAATCTTTAAATATATATTTTCTAAAGCGAACACTTGTAAAATATTTGCTTTAAAATATATATATATATATTCAAAGATTTGCACAAATTTTCATGATTTTTCAAAAATAGCAGATCTACAAGCTCATAGCGCGGCACTCGGTGCCACGCTATGAGCTTGTAGATCTGCTATTTTTGAATAGCCAAAGAAATCTAAAATGACAGAGATGCGTTCTCGGATTGAATGGGTGAAGAATGATGGTACAATGAATCATGATCAGTTCCAGGTAATAATGTGTAACCCTGTGTGTGTGTGTGTGTGTGTGTGTGTGTGTGTTTGCAGGTGGATCTCGTTCAGGCCCAAATGAAATCTAAAGGCGGCTACTGCCACAGCGGATCGGAAGGTTCTCAGTTATAACCGACCAGGTGAGACGGGCTGCCGAGTCCTATCGAGATTCAGCAAGCAGCACGTTATTGCAGGCTGTGACTTTTTCATCCCATTACCACACAGTCATGGAAGCTCGGCTTACACTCTGTTTAATGCAGTCCTTGCATGTTTTACCTTCCCAGGCAGATCAATTGATTCCTCCCGGTAATGCTGGTTTAAAGAGACTTTAGTTGACAGAAGCAGCTCGAGCGCATTGTTTCGTGAATGTATTGGTGCTCATTTTTCTAAGAAAATATTGCTTCCTTGTACCGCAGAATGCTACTGATTAATTGTATTCATTTAAAGGATCAAACGAGACTTAACAAAATGTCTCATGCACTGATCGTAGGAGACATCTTGAACTCTGGGAATGCTCAACAATATTACAGCATATACAGTATATTACAACAGGAAATGTCACTGCTCTGGAAATATTCTGATAAGAGCACATTCATTTTCAGCCTTGCATCCCTATTTTGACCATGCCATCATTAGAATAACATATCTACAAGCTTCACAATGCATCACATGAGCTTGTAGGTTGACTTATTTTCAACGCAGACAAAGTATAAAATATGGCTTAATTGGTTAAAAGAAGCTAGAGTTCTGCTTCCCTTACTGGACATACAGGTCAAACAACTGCTGTCTGTCCACCAGTCACCACGCCCCCAGTTGAAAATATTTCAGCTCTCAACAAGCAGTTAAAAACGTCACACACACTCAGCGCCGTGTCATCCTGCTGGTGTTTCCAAAAATGCGGCCCTCCCATTTTAGACAATTAAAAACATACGCTGCACTCGGGGTCTTGGTGAACACGGCCCCTTAGTACCATGACTCTAAAGCGTTGTGTAAAATCATTGACCAGAACACACACAAATTGTATGAGATGTCCCAAAACTACCAATCTAGCTACCTGATATCCCCCAAATAACACTGCAAAGCTGTGTCGCAGACAGACAGGATAAAGGTATAGTTATAAAATGGTTCTATAAGTCAAGTGGATGGCAGAGTTCACGCAACAACTATAACAAATACAATGGCGTGGTGTGAGCGTCCCTTTAGTTTATCCAGAGGGTTTGTGCAGAGTGGTCACAGTGCACACTATGCATGTCCAGTCTGCTGAGCCACTACAACACACCGGTGCACTTAAATCTTGCTGCTCCCTGTGAAACTAGAGAGGGACTCATGCTGATGACTACAGTAATAACCTTTTAAGCTTTGGCATTCCAGTATAGTTTAGTTCAGTGATTCTCCACCCTTTTAATTTCAAGGACCCCCAGTTTGATATGCATTAGGCTACAAACTCCCATTTGATACTTCTATCGCTGGGACCCCAGTCTACCCTGTAATATCCTCAGTATTAGTTTAACTCTGAGTGTACAAATGGAACGGGTCCATTTGGTCCCATTTGTACACTCTCAGAGTTACAGATTTGCAAGGGTCCATTTGGACCCCTGGTGGTCCCCAGCCTGGACGTTGATGACCAGTGCTCTACAACAGTGGTTCTCAACTTTTTCAGGCTGCGACCCCCCCCCCAAATAATCGGTTCCACTAATAAATGAAAATAGTCAATCTACAAGCTCACAACTGGCTATTTTTAAATGCGTCCCTCTTTCTTAGGTAATATTTGACAATTTGGCCAATGTTTGATATTTTTTTACACTTATTTTGTCACTTAAGAAATATGCAGATACCCTGTATGCACAGTGAGAACACAATCTTGCACATTAAGCAACTCATCTGGGGACCGCACTAAAATCATTTGGGGACCCGACCCAGGCACATGTTGAGAACCACTGCTCTACAACACACTGGTGCAGTTAGATCTTGCTGCTCGGTGTGAAACTAGAGATTGACTCATACAGTAGTTGTCTGTAGGCAGCCATAGCTGCGGTGTCAACGCTCCGCACCGCAACACCGCAGCAATGACTGCCTACAGGCAGCGCGTCGGGGGATTCGTCTATAGAATCCTAGATACCTCATACTGCAGTTCATTGGAGCGACCTGTATCGCGGCTGCCATTCTGCGAAATCCCGGAAAAGACGCGCTGTGATTGGCCAGTAAGTCAGGACGCTTGCCTTCTCCAAAATGGCACCCGAGATACAGACGCCCCAGAGCCGGAGGAGGCGTCTACCTTTATATGTCTATGGCAGAGAGTGTCTATAGGGGCAGGACTTCTGTCGCATGTATTTCCGCCGGAAACTATATTTTTCGACCAATCACAACACTCGTTTCATTCACAGAGAATGTAAACAGATTTGTAAAGCTTTCAGGGCCAAGAATGCTGTTTTGTAATAAACTTGAAATGAGTAGAGCACACTGGACCAGACATTGTACACTTACAACTTTGTTTATGAGTTTTTGCATTGATTTCAACAGGTTTGTTTTGTTTTGTGTTTTTATAAAACATTTAGAATTAACCACATAGAGTTTTAATAAAGTAGAAACTTCTAATCTGCCTTTATAAAGTTAATTTTTTACTTTTCCTTTCCAAGTAGCCAACCAGTATGTTTTTAACTACTTGAGCCCTATATACTTAGTTGATCGGTGTTCAGCAGGGCTCTATACTTGATCTGCTCAATTTTCCCTCTATGGCAGAGAGTGTCTATAGGGGCAGGACTTCTGTCGCATGTATTTCCCCCGGAAACTATATTTTTCGACCAATCACAACACTCGTTTCATTCACAGAGAATGTAAACAGATTTGTAAAGCGACATCATTTTTTTGGGCGGTACTTCCGCCCAATTCCGGTACTTCCGTTTAGACACACATGACTACAGTAATAACCTGTAACTTAACACACATTAAATGCTCCTTTATTTCTCTCTCACAGGCCATCAGATGTTTGTGGAAACTACTGTTTGTTCATTTGAGGAAGCATTTTCAAGAGCAGTTCATGTCTGTAACGGACACAGGACCAAAATATGAAACCACTGCTTTTTCATCATGTTGTACATAAAGATATTTTTGTTTTTCTCTGTTTCTTTTTTTTTTTTTTTACGAAAGCACTGCTATCCATTCTCTGCCATACTCTTGCACTGTTAGCTAAAGCGGGGTTTAGAACGGCTCATGATCTTTGGTCAGTTGTATGCTTGTGTGTATACTTTCAAAAGTATTTTTGCTGTTTTAGCTCATTCAGATGCCTGTATTTATTGTTTGATTTTTTTTTAAACGGGAGGTCATGGTGGCTGGGCCACTCTGGAGAATTTTGAACGTTCTCTTGTTCCGTTCTGAAATATCGGAGGCTTTTCAAACGACAGGTAGCGATAGCAAGGCAAAAAAAAGAAAACTACAAAAAAAAAATACCAAAAAAAAACGTCTGTTCACTCTTTTATTCTGAAAAGCACTCATAATTCACTGAGTTGCTTTCAGGGCCAAGAATGCTGTTTTGTAATAAACTTGAAATGAGTAGAGCACACTGGACCAGACATTGTACACTTACAACTTTGTTTATGAGTTTTTGCATTGATTTCAACAGGTTCGTTTTGTTTTTGTTTTGTGTTTTTATAAAACATTTAGAATTAACCACATAGAGTTTTAATAACGTAGAAACTTCTAATCTGCCTTTATAAAGTTAATTTTTTACTTTTCCTTTCCAAGTAGCCAACCTTTATGTTTTTAACTACTTGAACCCTATATACTTAGTTGATCGGTGTCCAGCAGGGCTCTATACTTGATCTGCTCAATTTTCCCTCTACACCAAATTCCTTCACCGAAAACAGCAGATGTATAAGCTCAAAACGTGTTGCAGCGCGACGCGTTTTGAGCTTATCGATCTGCTGTTTTTGTCGGATGTTGGCCCCCAGAATGGGGACGCTAGGGTTCATGTAGTTAAAGCTGAGATCCTCAACTGGTTTCACTCTGGTCCCAACTTTTACGAGTAGAGAGTCGGGCCCGATTTGTCAAATATTGTATATATTCAAATATACACTATTCCTGTATTAAACTGTGTTTTTGTCCCATCTCTGTGAGAGCATCTTGCGGTCCATTTTTTGAATCCCAACATCACTGGTTGAGAGTCACTTTAGGACACAATAGGCTGAGCATGTCATTTATTTTGCTTACAATTATAATTGTACCTTGTTCAACGTAGCTCATTTTGCTTTCAATATTGATGCGCTTCTGTTTATAATTTTTGTTTCGGTACTATTTGCCAATCCACCCCCTCATTGCATTACCTCAAAAAACTGCCTACCATGGAAATGTCAGTAGATGTTAAAAGGTGTTGCACTGAGCAACCTAGTTTTGCCCTTTATGGTTGTTGTCCCTGATTGTATCGTCTGTCTTTTACCAGTGTTGACTTTGCTGTTGTAAAGAAATCTTCGTCTCACCTTGCTTGGAGAATGTGGTCTTAAGCCCGATTCGTAGTTCGTCTCGCAGGTGCGTCGCTTGCCGAAAATAGCTGACCTATCACATGTGTGACGTTGTGCGCTTGTAGGTCAGATGTTTTCGGCGAGCGATGGCATCGTGTCACGGAGCGTTAATTAGGCATTAGCATATAGCCCTACAAATCCTTAACTAATATTACATTTGTCCCTACTGGTCGAATTCATTGAGGAGAAAACTTTCCATTCCTTCTCCTGTTGACAAATAAAATAATTTCCCATGAGCAAATAAGTGCATGGACTTTACCAGAAGTCATATCTTAATAAACCATAACCAGCAAACCCAGAGTTCATCATTATGAAACATGAATAATTGTGTTCAATAAAGATTGTTTCATATGAAAATGGAATGTTTCATGTCAAATTTTGTTCATGTCGTTTAAAGCTTAACACATTGTAACTTCAACATTGTAATTTCCAGTCAACACTGAAAGCCTCACAGCTAGAAGGTCCTGGGTTCGATTCCCGCCGGGGAGTGTTCTCTCCGCGTCATCAGTGCCCATACCCTAGGTGGGGTTGGCGAAAGGACCTTTCTGTGTGGAGTTTGCATGTTCTCCCCGTGTTCCCTAGGGTAGGTACCCTCACAAAAAACATGCAGTAATCCTGGTCTCTATACTGCCTGTCTGCCTCCCCCTGGTCAGCCGGAGCGCCTGATGGAGGGGAAAGGAACTGGTTGGAATAACGTGTTCTTTCTACGCGCTACGTCCAACCGGGGAAACTCCCCCCTGTCAGGTAAAGAAGCAAGAAGTGGCCTGCTCACTCCTCATGCATTGAAGGAAACATGAGCTCAGTTCGGGGCTCTCCCCAGGCCAGCAGAAGGAGAGTAGTGCCCAGGATTACATACTCAGGCAATTGGCACTGGGTGAAAAAATGGGTTACAAAATCGTGGGATAAAAAAAAAAAAAAACACTGAAAGCACATTCCTTAAAACTCATTGAATTCAAGTTATTTAAAATTAAGTAAAATTTATTTAAGTTAATGAAATGTATTTATAAATTACTACAAATAAATACAAGTCTCATAGTTATTTAATATCTATGTCTTGTTTATGAGTATAGCCTTTACATTTTTGTTCCATTGATTTTTCTCACATGGAACTCGAGAGATTTGAGACCAGGTATACGTTTTTAGTTTCTTGCTCACTGATAGACACGCAGAAGTGGAAAATAGAACCTTGAGGCTTTCAGTTTACTGATTAAACAAAACAGGAACTGAAACAGGTAGGCTACCAACAATCGGGTCAATATGTTGTAGGAACAAAAGCTTACACTGCATACCTCCTCCAATACCGCAACTCAAGATATGCCTTCTCCACCTTAGATATGAGAGTAATTTAATCCTTGCCCTTGATTGTGACCTTGTCCTTTGACCTTTTCGACTCTAATGTTAATCATCCCTTGGGGGCAGTCAGTGTTGCTGATCATTCCCTTAAAGTTTTGTGAACATCCATCCAGCCATCCATTCTCCAGCTATTTGCTAAAGACAAACAAACAAATGGAATAAGGCAGTGGTTTTCAATTTCAAGGACACCCAGTTTACTATTCATTACACATAGAACCCCATAACTCTGAGATTGTACAAATGTGTACGCTCTCTGAGTTACAGGACTATAAGGGTCCATTTGGTTCCTACCTATCAATAATTTAGCTGGGGACCCTCTGGAACCCCCTCAAGGTAATGGGCAAGAGTGATATGTGAGTATATTTGAACGTCGTCAACATTTGTTGATTTTAACTAACAGTTCATTGATAATCGATTTCCATATTAAAGCAAGGCAGACTCACAACAAACACCCTTTATTAATTAAATATAAGCACTTAACATGCTAACACACATTTGAACACAGCTGTGATAAAACTTGATTTTTAAATGTCTTAAGACTTACAGTATAAAATAACATGATTAGATACTGTATGTAAAAGTATCAAAGATGGTTAATAAAGAGACAATCCACTACGTAACAGTGTTGGCAGTTTTACTAAACAGACTGAAGTTTCCTGATGTCATTGTTTTCACGCTTTTCTTGCCTTTATTAATATTTACAGCGTAGAGAGACAGGAAACAGAGTCAGACAGTGACATGCAGCAAACGACCACCTACCCTGGGAATTGAACTGGGGATTCACTGTCGGGCATCAGAGCCTATGTGTACGCACCTCAACCACTGGGCTATCTGGGCTATTGGTACCCCTATGATTCACGTAACACTGTTCTGCTGTCGACAAGTACAGGTGTTTAAGAGTGTCCCTATTCTGAGCATGTAATAATAGGCTAAAGCTGTCAAATAATTGTAGTGGAGTAAAAAGTATAAAGTATCAAGAATTGGAAAGTAAAGTAAAAAAAGAAATACCTTTAAACAGCACTTGAGTAAATATACTTAAAACTACTTTACACCACTGGTTTAAACCATATAGGATTATACGTGTAATGGCTTTAAAACCCACAGGATCTCCCAGTGGAGTGACAGCTGTCAATCACAGCCCCAGCTCCAGCCCCTCCTCGTAACCATCGTTACTGTGGTGGTGGTGGTGGTGGTTGTCTTCCGGTAGATCACTGGTCAGATCCGCCCCTTTCTCAATGCTGTCCGCCAATTGGTTGACAGCAGTATCCTCAGTCTCCAATGCTGTGTTCATGAGTGGACTTCTCAGAAGCTGATAGGTCAACATCAGGCCCTGGGAGCGAGAGAGAGGAGTAACAGTTATACCACTGTATACTTGGATGGATATACATGTGATGATCAAATTTAAGGGTAGAAATAGGGACCATCACTCGTAGCCAGTGGTGGAAAAGGTACTCGGATACTTTACTTAAGTAAAAGTAGCAATACCACAATATAAAAACACTCTCTTACAAGGCCTGTGTTCAAAATGTTACTTGAATTGTACTTTTAAGACTTTTAAGTCTTACTAATATACGTTTACGGGCTAAATGAATATTGTACTATTTTGGACTAATTAAAACATAAAACACTAGACACTAGTCTGTCTGTCTGTCTGTCTGTCTGTCTGTCTGTGTGTGTGTTTGTGTGGTCTGTCTGTCTGTCTGTCTGTCTGTCTGTCTGTCTGTCTGTCTGTCTGTCTGTCTGTGTGTGTGTGTGTGTGTGTGTGTGTGTGTGTGTGTGTGTGTGTGTGTGTGTGTGTGTGTGTGTGTGTGTGTGTGTGTGTGTGTGTGTGTGTGTGTGTGTGTGTGTGTGTGTGTGTGTGTGTGTGTGTGCGTGTGTGTGTGTGCGCGTGTGCGTGTGCGCGCGCGCACACGTGTGTTTCTCACCCTGCGGCTGTTCTCTTTGCTCTCCAGACTGTTGTCTGTTGTCTCTGTGTCAGACTCCGGTCCAGCTGCTGTCAAGAGGCTCCACTCCGGGTTTCCCTGCACCTGACTGGTGGTGGAGGAGTTAGACACACTGGCCTGGACCACATCTGGATTGGACTGGACTTGCTCCACACTCTGATGTAGTAAAATATAAACATATCTATTATTATAATGAAGTTCTTTCACATTTATGAAACATATCGTTGCTGTCAGGTGGAAACCTTGTATGTCCAAAACTGTTACTTTTCAGGGAATGGAAAAAAAAAAGAACCTGTGTTCCAATGGATCCAATGTAGTTATTATTAAGTCATAAGCTCTTGTTAATACTTTTCATTGGTTCAATATTTATAGAACCCACAGATAGAGTCACGTTCAAAATGTTTCAAATCGTTAGATCGGCTATCTTTGCTACTTTTGCCAGACACCCTTGTATGATGAAGTAGGAGTAGGGCATTAATTTAATATATATATATATATATATATATATATGTTGATAAAAGGTTTCTGCCTGACAGCAATGATATTTTAGATGATTTAACATAATAGGATATCATATTATGATTAGATGAATTACTGTATTTATAAATATGTGATTTGATTTGTTGACAGCTCACCTCCAGAGGCAAGTCTGTCTGTTCAAAGGCCTAGAAGAATTGACATCACACAAACAGAATATGACATAATCAAAACACACTTCAGGTTAAAATAGTAACAGCTATTAAACTCTGTGTGTGCGTGCGTGCGTGCGTGCGTGCGTGTCTTACTGCGTTCTCTGGGTTGTCTTCTAGATTGAGTCGAGCTTGAGCTGTCCGCTGGTCTACACTCTGAAACAACACACACACACACACACACACACACACACACACACACACACACACACACACACACACACACACACACACACACACACACACACACACACACACACACACACACACATCATGAATACTCACAAAACACAGCAAGGGTAAGCTAGTTGTGGGCACATTTGGCAGAAGACGTACTAGACTAGATCTGTTTAGCTAAATTAGTAAATTGTACGTTAATTGTATTAGACATGATAGATTAATCAAACTAATCGGCTGGATAGATAGATTATTAAAAAATAATCAATAATTTCATGAAAATAATCAATCCTTATTTTGTGTCATTATAGGTGAAAAGTTTCCAAAAATGACACTTTAAAAAAAGTGAATATAGCCAATACAGACTTGTGACGTGTTATGAGCTTTTGGATCTGTTATTATATATAAAATAGTGCTTAAGTGGTTAACACATTTTTTGATATATAAAACCTTAAAAGAAAAAGAAAATAAACCATTAATTGAAAAAGTAGTCAATATAATAATCGGTAAGTAAATAATCGACATTTGCAGCCCTATTAGTCATGTGACCTCTTACCTCTGAGGACTGTGACTGTGATGAAGATGATGATGATACTGATGATGAGGAGGACGAGGACGAGGACGAGGAGGAGGAAGAGGCGGAGGATGAAGAAGAGGTGTTGCCTGTGGCAGCTGACTGAGACTGAACGGTGTTAGGCCTCACTGGAACCTGCAGGACACATCACATTAGTCCTGCTTTTATGACACATACTAAATACACTCACAGCCTGCCCAGAGCTTACACCGACCTTAACCAACCCATATATAACCTTAACCAACCCATAAACAACCCATACCTGTGCTTAAACTTAAACCTTACCTACAGTATACTTAACCAGGCCTTAGCTAGACAATCTTAAATCCTCTTATCTCTTTTCCCTAAATTCTCCTATATTTTCTTGCATAATGCTGCAAATACTGTCACTTCTTTTTTCTTTTTCTTTTTTTCTCTTGCTGCAGAACAGGAACCGTCTGAAAATCTGCATTCTGAGAGGGCGCAAAGGTATTTTAATGACCTTTTATGGTGTTTGTTATGCTTTTCTTCCTGTTAAATAAACTTTGAAACTTGAAAACCAACCCATAAAATCTACCACTCAAACAGTGCCTAACCTCAAAACATTTCCTGTAATTCTACATAACTTAGGTAAAACATTTCTTTTAATATAAATGTGTAACTTGTATGATTATATTTCCCCTCCATGTGAACTTACCTGATCCTCCATTATGGAGGGTCTTCTATCTGCCATTGTATTGCTGATTGGAACTTCATTTTCAATCTGGAAGAAGAAATAAAATAATAAAAACAAATTAAAGTGTCAAATCTGAAAAATTTGTTCATCAAGCTTCTGTAGATGCCAGTCTTCTTTGGTCTGCGTGTGTGTGTTTCTCACCCAGGGCGTTGGGGACGGCTGATAGGAGAAGTCGTGTTCAACCTGTGTGAACAAGCACATTAGGTTTACAACGGGTTTACAGACATTAGTGTGAATGTGTATGTCTCATTTGTCGTGAAGTTTGTAAATGTGTGTGAAAATGTACTCCTCCTAAAATCAGAAAACGATATTAATCAACAGCTAGTACTGCAGACGTTCAGTCGTATAGTTTCAGTTGTATACAAGTGTGAACCACCATACATTGTGCTACCCCGTAATGACCATGGCAGAGCAGACTACCCACAAAGATCAGAGCCAATTATTCAGAGCTTAATACTCCTTCATGACAGTGTCACCGAAAATATATATTCGTTTGCTGTCGCGCAGAAACCTATCTCCATGTTTCAATTCTATATATTTCAATACTATGTTTTTGGGGGGGAAATTAATGCCATACATAGTGTCACACAAAAGTAGTGAAAATAGATTTACAAGCATCGCAACACATGAGCTTGCAGATAGGCTAAAGTCAAGCCTAGCTGGTCTACAGATTACAAATATTAGTTACAATTATATGTAATTAGTTTCTTGGATGTAAGATCTTCACCATGGTTACTGCACATCTAACCAGCAGCTCTGTTTTTTAATGGTATAGGATGAAACATTTGTATTTCTAAATATTATTTTAGATGAACAGCACATCCTAGTAGTACTAGTGTCAGAAGTAAACAACCAATCAAATGTTTATTTTACTCATCTGTTAGAGGTCCATAGCAGAAACAAAATAAAACAAATATTATATAGTAATACAAATACTGCATCACAAATTGCAAAGTATTAGCTCAAATACTAATATAGCCTAAAAAGAAATACCAATATGAATCGCATAGTAAGCATTATCTGCAAGAACAGCATTTTTATTTACAAAGTACACATGGCCTCAAACAGGTGACCAGACACAGGAAAGAAATGCAAGTCAATTCAGCTCACATTTTTGTAGGTGTGTGTTTTGTGTGTTCAGTACATACCTGTGTCTGTTCAACTTGCTCCTGAAAGATGGCATCTTCTCCTTCAGTCAACTAACACACACACACACACACACACACACACACACGCACACACACACACACACACACACACACACACACACACACACACACACACCCCCACCCACCCACTCACACACCCACACCCACACCCACGCACACGCACACGCACACGCACACGCACACGCACACGCACACGCACACGCACACGCACACGCACACACACACACACACACACACACACACACACAGAAATTACAACAGAATTATATAGTGCATTAAAGAACATTAGCCGGTTTCAACCCGGCTCCCCTATTTTGAGCATATCATTTCAGGAGAAAAACTCCAAAGAACGTTTAAAACATTTTAAAAAATAAAAATAAAAATATTTGAACTTGTAGATTGACTATTTTAGGCGACATAAGTGGTTATAGAGAACCAAATAGAATATTACAGGTCTTACTGGTCTACTGAGGGTCAGTCCCAGCAGCAGAGTCATCATCGCTAAAGTCTTCATCCTCTAACACACTATAGGAACAGGAGTCTATACCAGAAGAGCTCTAATCCACAGACAGTCCAGTGGTCCTCAGCTTGTATAGAGGTTGTTTCTTCTCTGAGTCAGGTGAAGTGACGTCTTTCTCAGCTTGTAGAGGTTGTCTCCTCTCGGTGTACGGTGGCTCTGAGCCCTCAAGAGGTCGGGTTTTCAGCAGTGTTCTACTTTCAGTAAGGTTCTGGTGGTTCTCACAGTGCTACTGTCCCCCAGACGTGGTTTAAGTCTTTATATAATGTCATCACACAGGAAGTTATGAACTATCAACATTGTCCTCCTGCGCTGTGCCTCCTCCCCCCTCCCACTCACCTCTCTCTCTCCATCCTGTCTGAACAGCCAGGGTAGGACAGGGGGTATGACACCTTGATTTACAACCCCACTGTCTGTCTGTGTGTGTGTGTGTGTGTGTGTGTGTGTGTGTGTGTGTGTGTGTGTGTGTGTGTGTGTGTGTGTGTGTGTGTGTGTGTGTGTGTGTGTGTGTGTGTGTGTGTGTGTGTGTGTGTGTGTGTGTGTGTGTGTGTGTGTGTGTGTGCACGTGTGTGTGCGCGCGCGCACACACACGTGTGCACATATATCTGTTGGTGCCGTTAGTAAGAACAAAAGAAAACCACAAACATCCACCCAGAATCACATTAAAAAAAACTTGATTCACATTTTACAACTTTGAACTCACTGTGGTAAACCACTTCCTGTGGCAACAACAATAACAAAACAAGTACAGAACAGAACCAACAATACGTTTCGTCAGCACAAGAAATGATTTACTGCCCCCCACACACACATACACACCCCTAGCATATTCCTCCTCTCATCTCCCCACTCTCTGTTCTTACATCTGACAGTAAATCACTTTATTTTTATTGAAAATAATGTAAAAAAAGAATGTTAACTGATTGAACACCATGCCTCTCCTCTTCCTAAGAGGCCTTGCACACCAAGGCCTTTTGTCTTTCTTCCCGGGGGGAAAGGGTCTCGCCTAAAAACGCTTCCGAACACCCAAGTTGAAAATATTTCAGCTCTCAGTAAGCAGATCAAAGCGCCACATTGTGAACGCGCGAGCGCAAAATAAATGCCCAGTGCCTCATCACGCTGCTGGGGTTTCCAAAAACGCAGCGCTCCCATTGGAAGCAATCCAAAACATACAGTAGGCCTACAGCTCAAACACCACAGCTCAGGGAACAAAAGGCCTGGTGGACACTGGACACGGCCCCACACGCTCCTCTTGTTCTCCTCAAACATGAAAGACAAAATGTCCAAACCTCCCCTTGGTCTCCTCTTCACCTGGAAGATGGATCATCTGACTCCATTTCCTCCCTTCCACTACTCTCCTCTTCTTCTTCTTCTTCTTCTTCTTCTTCTTCTTCTTCTTCTTCTTCTTCTTCTTCTCCTTCATCTTCTTCTTCTTCTTCTTCTTCTTCTTCTTCTTCTTCTTCTTCTTCTTCATCTTCTTCTTCTTCTTCTTCTTCTTCTTCTTCTTCTTCTTCTTCTTCTTCTTCATCTTCATCTTCATCTTCTTCTTCTTCTTCATCTTCTTCTTCTTCATCTTCATCTTCATCTTCTTCTTCTTCTTCTTCTTCTTCTTCTTCTTCTTCTTCTTCTTCTTCTTCTTCTCCTTCATCATCTTCTTCTTCTTCTGTCACCTCCTCAGTCAGCAGGTTCTCAGGTGACCTTACAGGGACAGAGGTCACAGATATCATAATCACATAGCCGATCTACAAGCTTATAGGAGCTTGTATATATCGGCTATTTTTGGCAAAGAGTTTTGGTGTAGAGTGAAATACTAGCAGACTTAGTATAAACCCAGAGGAACTCCAGTCAGTTAGGTGATACGTGTGTTTAAGTGGTTGAGCATAACTCCAGTTTGTTTTAACCACCTTCAACCTGCCATCGTACAAGCTTCTGTGTATACAAGCTACTGCTTGTATACTTTTCTGGTAAAGGGTGTGTTTATATCTTTTTGATAATTTAACCCGTTTCTATCCTGCATTTTTCTTTCCTCTCCTGCTCTTACTATACATCTATCCTCTCTCTAAAACTACAAAATGATGAAGCCAATTTTGGGCATGTAGTCGATGGGCTATTTTCACCACACAGCACCTTCGTACGTATACTGTAGATCAGGCTTACAGTTTTTAGAACCACTGAATCACAACTTTGGATAAGGTTTTTTCACCATCTCCACTCCTCTTCTCTCTAATGAGAGTTTGTGCTTCCACCTAAATGGAGGAAAGTCGTATTCTCACTGTTAGCCTGAGAGCGACTTGAAGTGTCAAGTGTGTGTGTGTGTGTGTGTGTGTGTGTGTGTGCGTGTGTGTGTGTGTGTGCGTGAATATATGGAGATACAAGGTTACTGCCTGACAGCAATAAATGTATTGTATACTGTACATGCAGTACAGACAGGTACTGTAGACTCCCTATAACAGCACGGTGTCGGATGATAACACGATTCTGTCCCTATCGGATTCTGTCCCTATCGGGACGTAACTCGAACAGCGCTGAGTCGGCTGAAGCGGACTTCGCCACGTTTGGCACGGCGACTCGCTCGCCTGAGCTTGCTCAGCGGTGCCTCTCGTGGCTCAAGTCTGCCTCAGACGGCGTGCCTCCGTCATTGTAACTGTTTTTTTTAATCCAAGAGTCACCCCAAAACACGCCTAACTACTTCCCAACTTAATTTTAGGGGCTGTATAGTCTGTTCTCACCATGCGGGGCAAGCGTTCCGGGCGAGTGTTCTGCACCGGCGTGGCGAATGGTCCGCCGTTAGGGGCGAGTCCGCTAAAAAAAATGGGGGCAAGCGTGTTTTGGGGCGACCCTTCTGGTTACCTTCAAAAATAGCCAATATACAAGCTCACAAGTCACAACGTGCTGTGCAAGCAGCGCGTTGTGAGCTCATAGATCGGCTATTTTCAAAAGATTTCGACACATTTTGGCATTTCTTTTTTATTAAATGGTAGTTGTTAATGTTTACCAGGTGTATCCACTCTGTTGGGCCCAGACCAGAGAACCTGGCACCAGTTTACTCTGCTGACGATGGAGTATTCAGTTAGTGGTTCAGTGTCTTGTTCAAGGACACTTTGACACTAGCCTCGGAAACCCAGGCTTTTTTTTTGTTACAAAAGAAAAAAAGCCTGGGGGAGCGATGCACGAACGATGGTCTTGGACCTTGTTATCTCCTAACCAATCAGAGTGCAGAGGGGCGTCGCTCTAAATTTGGTGACGTCAGCGTGCTCCGTGCACAGGCCGAGGGGGGGAGGGGAGGGGAGGCGGGGACATAGATTGGTGAAGCAATAGGAAGCCACGCACAAATCCAGGCGGCTGTGTTTGGGTCCGCCCTTCAAGACCATGGATTGAGCTCGTAGCCTCAGGCTACTTTGACACTAACCCAGGGGGAGCCTGTGATCCATCTAACCAGGAACCTTCCAATTCTAACTAAGATGTTTAATGTCCCCCTGAACACAATATCAATCTTAAATCTATTGGAGTCCCAAAGCCCTTTTCTCTTCACTCTTTGTGTATTTTTCATTCTGAGTTTTTTCCCTTTCTCCCTACTATATACTCTATATAGTAGGGAGAAAGGGAAAAACTCAGAATGAGAACTATATACTCTATATAGTAGGGAGGGACTATCAGAACTGTTGGCTGGATTTTTTTTATAAATGTCAAATTCATATTATCATTCTTGATACAACATTCTGGATAGCATTGAAACCAGATGTCATTAAACTACAATACAACAAGTTGCACTGTGGACTAAAAGTGTCTAAACTATGAAAAACTAAACCCAGGATTACCAATACCAACCAACTCCACATATCTCAATAAAGTTAATGTCAGTTGAATACAAAGTAAATAAAAGCTAGCTAGCTTAAAGGTAGGGTAGTGATATTTTTGGGTTAAAACAAAAAGTATTTTGTTAAAAGGTTAAAGCACTATATTCTGATAGTAATAATTGCTATAGAGTGTTTGTTCAGTCACAGGAGTCTCCTCGTCTCTCCAGCTCTTTAATAAACAGAAAATACATTTTCCAGTAGGTGTCAAAATCTCAACCAATCAGGAGAAAGTACCCATTTTAAGCTTCATTTTAATAGTGTTCCAGTTCCAATTTTGTCTGCTCATTTCTTAGTGTCATCACTTCCAATTTCACTTGTTTAATCTATATCCTGATTGAGTTCTCTATCCTGATTGTATAAAATTGGAAATGAAACTGAAACTGAAACGAAAATGCATTTTCTGTTTTATAAAGAGCTGGAGAGACAAGGAGACTCCTTTTACTGAACAAACACTCTATAGCAATGAGTACTATCAGAATATAGAGCTATTTAACACTTATTTTAACCAAAGAAAATCACTTACCCTACCTTTAACATTCACATGTAGATTACATCGTCATTTTAGCGTATCAAAATGATGGTAAAGTGGAAGACACATTTCATTAACATATAACCCTAATTATGTTAATAATTACCAGGCTAAACATACAGTCATTTTGCTCATTGTCACTTGTTGCCAAACAATGACGCAATTGCAGCAGTGCAGTGGCAAACGCTGACCACATGAGGGCAAAGCCTTATAAAATTGCCAACAGGAAATCTTTAATTTAATTATACTACTGTAATTTACTGTAGTATACATTAAAGATGTCCTGTTTACAGTCTGTAAACATTATAATTAAGAATTCTATTTCTAACAGGCCTACTATTGCTGAGGGGAAAAAAATCGACGTGCAGGGCAAATGATAATTGTCATATCTATGGCACTTTTTTTTATTTATAAACTTGTAGATCTGCTATTTTTGAAGATCTTTGAAAATGTTTGCCTGGATGACATGCACGGTCAATGGTGGAGTAAAAGTAGGCTACATGTATATATTGACAACAAAATACTTGAAGTACCAAAGAAAAGTAGCCTATTATTTTTTTTCCACATTTGTTCAAATTCTTTTCTCCCCTTTTCTATTCCTAGAAATAAAACAAAAAAAGTTAAAAGCAGTCAATATTTCTCTTTGAAATGTAGAGGAGTGAAAAACATAAAGATACATTGAGTAAAGTCAGTGGTGTAAAGGAACTAGGTACATTTACTCAAGTACTGTACTGTACTGTACTGTACTGTACTGTACTGTACTTATGTACATACTTTTGAGGATTTTTTACTTTACTGAGGAGTTTCTAATTTTCAATACTTTTACTTCTACTCCACTACAGCTCACAGGCAAATATTATACTTTTACTCCACTACAATTATTTGAAAACTTTAGTTACTTGTAATACTTTGTAGATTTTTACTTCAGCCCTATTACTTAGGCTATTTGAAAATAGCTGATCTTGAGCTTGTAGATCTGCTATTTTCAAAGATCTGAGATTTGGAAACTTGTGAAATGGGACATTCTGCAAAATGAGTACTTTTACTTTGTACTTTTACTCAAGTACATTTTGAATTCTGGACTTTTATTTGTAACAGAGTATTTCTACAATGCAGTATTGATACTTTTACTTAAAGGGGTAGTTCACCCCCAAAATAACTTTTTTTCTATTGATTACTGACCATCTGGAGCCTTGAATTCATAGATATTTTTTTGTTTTTGTCACATTCCTAAGCCAATAATTTGATTATAATAAATGTGTCCCCATTGATTCCGGTAGGAGACACAAATGCATTTGTGTCTCCTACCGGAATCAATGGGGCTAAATTTATTATAATCAAATAATAAAGGAAGGAATGCGACAAAAACAAATAAATATCCATGAATTCAAGGCTCCATGGGGTGAGTAATTAATAGAAAAAAAGTTATTTGGGGGGTGAACTACTCCTTTAAGTGAAACATTTGAGTACTTATTCCACCACTGATAGTAAAGTAGGCTACAGATACAGTGCAGATAATCTAATGTACAGTAGTCGAGGAATTGTAGTTATAATTACTGTCCACCACTGTTGAGAACTACTGGCTTTAACCATAGAGTTATAATATATGGGTTTAACCCATAGGCTGTGTTTAACCCCTCACTAACACGTTTTGTGAACTACACTTCCCGTGACTTTTGTAGTCCTTTGGGCTGCTTGTGCACAGGGTGAACTACACTTCCCATGACCTTTGTAGTCCTTCGGGCTACTCGCGCACAGAATGAACTAAACTTCCCGCGACGTTTGTAGTCCTTCAAGTTGTACACATTACACAGAGCCGTGTCACGTGTCAGCAGCTAATACAGGAAGTACAACAATGAAGAAGATACGAGTAGCTACTTGGTGAATCAAAAGAGGCAGAACACACACTTTCAATTCTAAACAAAGTGTTTAATTGATTTTAATGCGGACAGAATTGTTCAGCCGTGAATGTTACCAACATGGCTAAAATGTTGGGGGTCGTTATTTTATCGGTTGTTTTCCTGTCGTCGCAGGTAAGTTGATATAATGTTTGCTCAAATCTGGGTCAAAAACAGGCCCTTTATGTTGACGTGTTTATGTTCGTCACTATGTTGGTTTTCATCAAGAACCGGTGGGCTGGTAATCTAGACAAAAACTATACTAGTTGATGAATTCGTTAATGTGCCATTGGGTGAACTTGTTATAATTGCTATAAAATGTTAACGATAATTAAGCCATCGGCTTGCAGCTGTAAAGTTTACATTTACTCAAGTTTTTTTTTCTTTACTTGAGTATTTCCAATTGTCTATACTTTTACCTCTACTCCACTGCATCTCAGGTGCAAATATTGTACTTTTACTCCATTACAATTATTTGAAAACTTTAGTTACTAAGTTACTTTGTAGATTTTGATTACAAAATATACCTTAACCACTTCAGCCCCAAAATGGCCGATCTACAAGCTCACCTTGTGAGTACTTTTTCCACCACTGTTGGTTTGTAAGTTGGAGTTATGAATGTGTAGTGTGTAGATCCCATACAGCCCCGGAGGTATTTGTCCAAGTGTACTTCAAACTCTTCTATTTAAAAGCTTAGCTGATATATTTCCCTGCTGTGGTCAAACATTGGCCAAATTGTCAAATAATATAAGTAAGGGGCAAAAATTGTGAAAATAGCTGATCTACAAGCTCACACCGCCTCGCTGTGAGCTTGTAGATCTGCTATTTTCATAATATTTATCTGTGGAACCGAATCAAACTAAATGCCTCAACTCCTACAATTCCAAGGGTGGGGGGGAGTTCAAATATGACTATTTTGGGGGTCACGGTCTGAAGTTGAAGTGTGGCTGCAGGGACAGGCAAGGCTTCCCAAATAAGGTAATGAATGTTTACACAGAATATACACACACATAAAAGAAAGGGAGAGAATGTTCAGACCCTGTCTAGACAAGTATTTCTCAAAAGTGGGGTCCAGGAATTCCCAGGGGTCCTCTAGGGGGGTTTCTGGGGGTTCCCAGATTGATAGTTAAGAACCAAATGGATACTTCTAGGTCTGCAACTCTTGAGATTGTATACATGGAATGGAACCAAACATTTTCCCTTATGGGTCCATTTGGTTCCATTTTTGTACAATCTCAGAGTCATGGGGGGCCCGTGGCCCAAATCCCTACCAAACTGTCGGTCTTTGAAATGATAATGTTTGAGAACCACTAGGCTGTAAAAGAAAGACATGTCCTTCCTTGGAAGAGGGGAGGCAGGAAATAATTCATTCAGCAATGTTTTTGTCCAACAAGGCCATTGTTTGTCTCCCACTATGAAAGCCAGTCAGTCAACAACTCCTTTTGAGTGCAGGGGGGAGTTTTTGAAAATATGGTTTTGTTTTCTCTCTTCCCAATGAAACATTTTAAAAGTAAAAGTGAAAGTGGTTAAGTTTGATTGTGTATTTTATAAATATTTAACCAATGAAAAGTATTAACAAGGGCTTGTGACTAAATACTCTAATAACTACATTGGATCCATTGGAACACAGATTCTTAGTTCCATTTCCTGGAAAAAATATGTACATATACAAGATTTCCACCCGACAGCGAGGATATGCTGTATAAGTTGTCTAACCAGACTACCTCTGTCGGTGTTGCTGGCCATAGGGTAGATTACATTATGTGGACAATGTCTGATGTATTCATCTTCATCAACGTCATTCATATTGCATTGTTATGTCACAGTCATATTAAGCTGTTGGCTACATATATCATGTGAATATTATTTCAATAATCAGCTGCTATTGTGAACACCAAGGAGCCAATCACAGTACAGCACGAGGTATCGTCTCTCTGGGCTATAGGATTTTGACTGTCTAGGAATTCCCCCAATGCAGACTAGCATGTCATCATCTGTTGCTAGGTCACATAGCACTTGAAGTGGTTCCATGATTCGGTTGAGTTGTCTGCTGTAACCTCTGACCCATGTCGGTGATTTGGCTTGGACTAATGTATGCTTCATTCCTAACAGATGAACTGCCAAGAGGCCATATTGCACATTTCAAATGGATCTACTGATAAAGAGTACTGCCTAGTGTACAATAACAAGTGGAGCAACCTGTCGGAGACCCTGGAATCTGCTGTAAGTTACGTTTTCCCTGCTTTGCCACACACCCTCAGTTACCTGTCTGACTACATGATCATCTAATGGGAAGTCTAAAGAACTGATCCATGCACAGGGTTTCTGTTGATCCTTATTAACAAGTCAAACAAAGGTGCTTCAAAGGTCTTAAAACAGGCAAAATAAGATTTAGGAGTTATTTTCTTATGTTGTATTTGTGCTTTTTTGTTATTTATAAATTGGTCTTAGATCAAATCCATGAACGACAGCTACGTATTTTTTGGGGGTGAATTTATAGTTTCTACACTAAATCTCTTCTCCGAAAATTGCCGATCTACAAGCTCACAACGCATTGCAATGTGATGTGCGCTTGTAGATTGGCTATTTTTGTCCGAATTTCAACCCCAGAATTAGAATAGGGATTTACATGTAGTGTTTACATTTAATTGTGAGTGGCATTAAAAAGTCTTAAATCTATCTTTTGCCTAAACCTGCAGAAACCCTGCATGAAGATTGTGATGGTTTTGTGTTTTCATGTGATCGACCCTCTGTTGTCCTTGGTGTAGTGTGTGAGACGTCCCTATTTTCCATCCATGATTCTCCTCTCTGCAGTGTCACCATCCCATTTGCTAAATTGTAACTAAATTGTCCCCTCGTAGGAGCAGTATGCAGTGGTGAACCAGACGAGGACTCTGCTATGTGATGCCAGCGGGGTCACTCCCAGCATGGTGAAGGACAAGGCCCTGGCGGTGATGAGAGGAGACTGTGCGTTCAGCCAGAAGGCTCGAGTGGCCCAGGACCTGGGAGCAGCGGCTCTGATCCTCGTCAGCAATGAAACATTGGTAGGATGCTTCTGTGTGTGTGTGTGTGTGTGTGTGTGTGTGTCATGATATCAGGTATTTGAACATTTGTTCCCCTTCTTATTCCCTGTTTTACTGTATTGTCCTAATTAAATTCTTATGTCTTGAACAGGCCTGGAAAAGACTGCTTGGACTGCTTGGACTTTGGTGTGTGTGTGTGTGTGTGTGGTTCTGCATTCGCAGGATGTGTGTGTGTGTGTGTGTGTGTGTGTGCGTGTGCGGCCGCAGCCGCCGCACGTGTGTGCATGCCTGCGACTGCGTGTATGCATGCACATTTGTCTAGTGGTTAGAATAATACGGATGTATTAATTAGGGGTTAGAAAGAAGGTCTCGTACCAAAAGAACCAAAATTCAGAAGTGTACGTGTCTCTTTTTGGGAACTGTTGTTGCATCCACTTCTCACTTTTCAGCACTTCTCACTTTTCAGCAGGAAACTGAGCAGTGACCAGCGATGCATGTCAGGCAGGGTTGTTTGTGTATGAAATCGGGAAAGAGTTAAACAGAGGAAGCCTTCCGCTTGAATCGGGAGTGTTAGCAGGTATACAGACTGAGGGGCACGGTGGCCATGACATACCTGCCCTGGTTCATGCTATCTCCAGTTGTCACATATTGAAACAATATACACCACAGTGCCATATTAAAAGTAACAAGAATTTAATCTGGGCGGGGGATCAAGGCCACAGTGTTCGCAGGGCATATCATTCTTCGAAGGGCGTAAGACAATGAATTGAGGGGGCACGGCCTCTATGACATTCCTCCTGCCCTGGTCTAGAACTTTACCCTTTCTAAACCTTTCAGAAATGTATTATTATTAATCAGTCAATGAGTGGGTGTTTCTTGTACTAGGTATACAAAAGAAATGACAGATTTGTATTTTATATAACCAATTTATTCTAGTTCTAACTGATTTTCCTTTTCTCTTGCAGATCACTCCATCAGCCAATCAATCAGCGTATGATAAGATCCATGTGCCCGTGGTTCTGATGAGGTACCGAGACTTCCTGGACGCACAGCGGGTAAGTCCTCTCTCACAGTTTTTTTTAATAATGTTTAAGAAAATGTATATATCTACAAATCGACGTGGAAAAAAACACATTTGATTTTTTTTATAATCAACAGTGTCCCGCAAAATAAAATATGCCTATGTAGTGTGATGCATTATGAGCTTGGAATCATTTATTTTTGGTATTTTTGAAGAAGAAAAAATTAATATATATATATTTCGCAATCGATTAAATTGATTAACTGTTGCAACCCTCCCTAGAATAAAGAAATAAATATGTGTTGATGTGCTTTGTGTGCACAGACAACATTTTGTTCACATAGACTATAAAACCTACTTCCTGTTTGTAGCGCTCTCCGTTGCTTTTAGTCGGTTGGTTTCGTTTGGTTTATTTAAAATGCAAATGCTGCGTGTGTGTGTGTGTGTGTGTGTGTGTGTGTGTGCTCAGGTGTTTGGTGGGGTGATGCAAGCCCAGCTGTACGCTCCACGGCCACCTCAGGTTGACCCTAGCATTATTGTTATGCTGCTGATCGCCATCGTCACCGTGGCTCTGGGAGGCTACTGGAGCGGGGCGTGTGAGAGGTAAGATGAAGTATAAAATAGGACTTATGTGGTTACGTTCCAGCTCTTACTACAAGAATATTTGAACTTGAAATAATAGACAGGTTCAAGCTCAGCGAATTATGGATCAATTGCTGTTATAGCCCGCTTACCAGGTGTATTGCATTTAGAGCTGCAACTACGGTATGCATTATTTTCTTAGCGATTAATAACCAATTTAATCGAATAATCGAGAAGTACGTATATATTCTTATATACTAGTCCATACATGGGGATGTGCGCACCCAAACCTTGAGAAATCCAGCTACGCTATTTATGCTAATAAAATGGCAGGGACCGTACCCGTGACAACAGAGCAGATCCTATAGCCTGCGGGGACCGTATCCGTGACAACAGAGGCCATAGCCCGTGGCCACGCATGCACAATAAATAACTCAGGAAGTCCGTTGCTTACTACAGAAGAGTTCACAAAAAATAATAAACAGCTTAAATTTGGGGAAAGTGAAAACTGGACTCCGTCACTGTCTTCCTATGTTAATGGTCAATGCTCGTGTGGAAGTTCAGATCAATTGCTCAACCCACTGAGGGAGAGAAATGCGGATCAGACGGACGGACGGACTAACGGACCGATGGACAAACCGAGGTTTGTTCATTTTATAGTTAGATGTCAACAAATCGAATAACCAAATATTGGCAAAGATTTTAACGTTAGTGTAAAAAACATGGTATTTTTTCTTTGAAACCAAGAAAAAATTGTTTTCATTGTGATACAGATGAATAGCAACTTACAAAGTATACTGCGTTTGGTTCCATTGAGCCCGGTCGCAACACGATCGATTGATTGATCATTAAAATAAACATGCTCTGAAAATGCACGCACCCGTCTGACAACTTTAATTGGTCAGATGGGTGGGGGCTGCAAACGCCTTCGAGATTTTCAAGTGGGCCCTGGTCCAGAAAAGGTCGAGAAGCACTGGTCTAGAACAGTGGTTCTCAACCTTTTCTCGCTTCGACCCCCCAAAATAATCATATTTGAACTGGGGACCCCCAGTTCAAGCACTTGGAATGTACATTTAGTTTGCCTCGGTTCCACAGATAAAACGCCTCGAGGTGCGAGGCGTTGTGAGCTTATAGATTGGCAATTTTCACAATTTATTTATTACTTCTATTATTTGACAATTTGGCCAGAATGTTTGACCAGTTTTTATAGTATAGTTTGGTCGTTCTTTGTATTCTTTCTTTCTTTTTTTAATTTCTATTTAGAGTTATTAAAAGGGTCTTAAAAGTACTTACATTGTCACTTCACTGTCATCTGGGGACCCCCCCAAATAACCCCACTGGGGGTCCCAACCCACAGGTTGAGAAGCACTGGTCTAGGATCTCTGTATGTTTCATTTAGAGACAGGTAGAGGAGCATCAGGAGGTGCAGATGAAGCAGACAGCGGTGATGTCTTCCTCTACTCTTCCTCTCAAAGTCATCATCTTTGTTTGTCTCCTTTTTAGAGACCGGTTGAGCAGAGGAGCATTAGGAGGAGGAGGTGGAGGAGGAGGTGGAGCAGATAAGGCAGGAGACAGCGGTGATGTCTTCCTGTTCTCTCCTTGGAAAGTCATCTTCTTTGTGGCTCTCATGTGTGGCATGCTGGTCCTCATGTATTTCTTCTACAATGTCCTCGGTGAGTAGTATGGTCCTGTCAGATATTTGAATTGACCACCTGGCGTCCCTATTTTGGGCATGTCATTATAGGCGAATATAAACAAAAAATATCTATACATAATTTAATCATGCTGATATCGGGATCCACATGGGAACAGCGTGGCTCCAATGTGGATCTCAGACTTTATGTGGTCAGCCTGTGACATATCTATGACACCAATGACCACGGCCCGACACCTCCCAGGTGATCGACGACTCTCAGGTGATGAAAGGCTTTTTGGGGAGGTTAAGGTTAGGGCAATGCATAGCTTTTGTGAGGTAAAAAATAGCAGGTGTACAAGGGCACGATGTGTCTCTCTCACGATGCATTGTGAGCTTGTAGATCGACAATTCTAACCACGCAACGTTGCATAACAATATAAGAGAGTGCTTAAGTGGTTAAAAACGTGGCCTTTCTTGCTGGGGTTGGCGTGGCCAGTGGTTAGTGAAACATATTCCCACTTAGACTGGTTGAGATGTTGGTTGACATGCTTCTGTAATTGTACATTCTTGTTTGAATCGATCATTCTTTAATGTGTGTGTGTGTGTGTGTGTGTTTTCCAGTGTATGGCATCATCGCCATATTCTGTGTGGCCTCTGCTACCGCACTGTTCAGCTGTCTGGATGCCGTGATGGACCTGCTGGGCTGTGGCACTATAAGGTACGAGCGCACGTCTTCCAAAAAAAAAACTCATTAAAAAAAAAAAAAAAAAAACATTCAATCCGGGAACGTGTGTGTGTGTGTGTGACAACATTTTTTATTCAAATCTTTGATTCTGGGGGTCCCTGGAACGAACAACATATTTTGATGGGGGTCGGCGACAAAATCATTCAATCAATTTTGGGGGGTCCTTGACAAGAAAAAGTTTGAGCACCACTGATATAGCAACAGTAGTTTTATTGAGACAACAGTAGAGATTTGTTGAGACATTTGACTGTTGCAAATGTTCGCTTAAAAGAATATATATGCAAAGATTTGCCAAAGTTTTCTACGATTCTTTAAAAAAAATAGCAGATCTACAAGCATAGTGTGGCACTCGGTGCCTTGCCTTGCTCAAAAATAGTTGATCTGCTATTTTTGAATAGCCAAAGAAATCTTAAAATGACACAGATGCGTTCCCGGATTGAATGGGTAAACCATTTACTACCTTGTGTCCCTTTTTTGGGTCATTATAGGTAAACATAAAAAAAATATTGTGAGCTTGTAGATCGTCTGGTTTTTTTGCCTTTTGTCGTGCGAAGAAATATACTCGGTTTAAGCGGTTACGTGCCTCTGTAAATGTTTTATAACTTTTTCACACCCAACAAAAACAAACTTACGGGCACATAAGAAACATTTTGTTTAGCTTCTGTATAATAATGTGGCAAGAAACTATAACCTCTGTGTGTGTGTTCCTATCTTGTGTGTGTGTGTGTGTGTGTGTGTGTTTGTGTGCCAAATGTTCCCACAAGTCCAGTAGAATGTGAGAAATAGTCATTGTGAGGACAGTTTTCCTGGTCCTCACAAGATAAATGGTTGTTTTATGGTTAAAAAAACTCAGTTTTAGAATCAGGTAAAGGTTCAGGTTGGGGTTAAGTGCAATACATACTCCTTCCGCCGTACAAGCTTTTCTTCGGAAAGTGATATTAACAACAAATTGATGTCATTCCGAACTTCGGATGGGAACCTTTTCACGGAACTCGTGCACCTCCAGAGGTCCTGACTCTACGCACTATAGTTCGGAAAACCTGTCTGAACCCCGGTGTCGACTTGGAAGCAGTATGTATTGCGCTTAAGGATTACGATTAGGCATTTAGAGGTTAGGTTTAGGGGTTGGGGTTGGACTAGAGTTATGTCTGATTTATACTTTGCTGCTTGCTAGTGTCGTGCCCAACAGCCGATCTACAAGCTCACAATGCATACCACTGCAGCGTGTTTTGAGCTTGTAGAGCTATTTTCTGTAAAATACTATACCACCATAATGTTGATGTCCTCACAAGTCTATAGTAATATAAATGTGTGTGTGTGTGTGTGTGTGTGTGTGTGTGTGTGTAGTTTCTCCATCAGGAACTGGACATTCTCAGTGAGGTCTCTCATCCTGGCTGCATTGTGCATCAGTGTAGCTGTAGTCTGGGGAGTCTACAGGAATGAAGACAGGTACTGTCTGTCTGTCTGACTCACAATACTGCCGTCTGTCTGTCTGTCTGCCTGCCTTCCTCTCTCTGTCTCTCACACACACACACACACACACACACACACACACACACACACACACACACACACACACACACACACACACACACACACACACACACACACACACACACACACACACACACAGATGCGGTGCATGCCAGTCCTCCCACGCCTCTGGGGAATTTCTTGAGTCCTTAAGTCATAAAAAAGGAAGTGGTTATTGGTTAAACTGGAAACTGTTTTTAAAAACAAAGGGCTCAGCTCACCGCCCGCCGTTACCACTGCAACACCCTGTGTGTGTGTGTGTGTGTGTGTGCGCGCATGCGTGTGTGTCACTGTTATGGAATTGAAACCTGTGGCTTGTCATCTGAGATTCCAAACATCATGTGAGGCTGTTGTGTGCTATATAGATATTTCAAGTCTCCCAAAAAGACATATCCAACCTAACGTAGAAGTTACAAATCGTCGCTGTTGGGCAGAAACCTTGTATCTTCATATTTCATCTTTTTATGTTTTGTCATCATTTAAAGCACTATTTTATACTTTGTTGTATGCAGTGCTGGAAGAAGTACTCAAATGTTTTACTTAAGTAAAAGTAGTAATACCACAATGTAGAAATACTCTGTTACAAGTAAAAGACCTATATTCAAGAAAAGTATTGAAGTCAAAATATACTACCAAATTAAAAGTACAAAATTTTTCAACCTTTTGTTAAATATTTTATTTAAATAGCAGATCTAAAGTTTGTGGATCAGCTATTTTCAAATAGCCTAAGTATAAAATAGGGCTTAAGGGGTTAATGTATGTTTTGTAATAATAATCGAACTCTATAAAGTAACTACCGGTAGTAACAAGCTGTCAAATAATTGTAGTAGAGTTAAAATAACTAATTTGTCTCTGAGATGTAGTGTAGAAGTATGAAGTATTGAAAAATTGGAATACTCAAGTAAAGTAAAAGTACCTAAAACTTGTACTTAAGTACAGTACTTGAGTAAATGTACTTAGTTACTGTACTTTCCACCACTGGTTGTATCGACGGTTTCGCAGAAAAATATATACACGGTTTCCGCCCGACAGCGACAAAATGTCATTCTTCCATTATATGACAATACAGTCTAGAACGTGAACAATACTACCCCTTATTTTCAAATGAAAGAACCACAACCACAAGCTGATGTCACTGTGGCCCAAATCCCTGGGCCGTCCCAATGACAGTGAACAGGAGATTATTCTTTTGGCATTTTATTCTATATTTAGATATGAAAATAAAGAGAGACAGGAAACTGAGGGCAGGGAGACTTGGTGTGAGTCAGATTCCGACTCCTCATTACTCTAGGTCCTAGAGAGCCATGAGGAGTGTGAATCTGGGTAGACTCTCCAGACAGAGTGTTGACTCACACAATTTTCAAATGCTTCCGTCATACATCGTACATTGGAAGCGTTGAACCGGTTCAACTTCCTTTGTAGCGCTTTCAGGGGTGTATGTTGCAGACTATATAGCATATAGAGCTATAACTTGTGCTCTATTTGCTCAGATTGTGGAATAGTTGTTTGGCTTGAGTGACTAGAATCTGGGGGGTTGGCTAGTAAGTTTTGTCTTGGGTAAAGTTTTTCTAAGCCATTAGATGGTGGGCCAGAACATAATTAACTCATTGGCCGCCATTATCGCATTAATGCGATCTAATAAATAGCGCGCCTGGCCGCCAAGATCGCATTAATGCGATCTATGGTCTTTATTGATCTTTATGCTCTGATCACGCTATTCTGTAATGAATCAGTCTAAGTTTCAGGTTCCACTTACTCCACCCACCACTGCATCCGGTTTCATGACTTGGGTTCCGTTTCCGGTTTGAATTTTTTCCCCCCAGTCATTTTCGACCATAATAGGGAAACAAACGGTTTTTCACACGCTATAAAAAACGATCGGAGACCTCCCCTCCTATAATCTATGGTCTGGGTGACGAACAGTCATCCCCGTCGTGTATCACATCGTAATTTTCGCCGATCAGAGAATCTGAGACCATTTCACATCCGGTTCATGTGTTTGACTGTGTGAGTGGGTGTGGGGGTGGGCGAGTGTGTCAGCGAGCTGATCAAGCTGGTATGTGCTGCTCTCTAGTGGTGGAACGATCAAAACGATTCAATTGTCCAGCTAGACTTTCTATATGTGAATTAAATAACAAAATAACGAAACAAAAAAACACGAAAATCGCTGGCAAGGGCAGCTATGAACGAGGTTTTAACTCTGGCGTCAATGAGTTAAAGGCTAATTTAAGAATTGAAACTTGAAACTTGTCTTATATACAATACTAACTATTATATTGCTATAAAGGTAATAGATAAAGATGTGTGTGCTGGGGGAAAAAATATTATCTTCAGCTCTTCCATTGCTCAAGGTTTGTTCTCAGATACAGAGAGAGACCAGTGTTGTGTCTGTTGTCTGGGAGTCCGTTCTATGGCCAACACATCGATGGAGGTCGTGCCTTCGCTAGAATCTAGCTAACAAGAGAAAAATGTCATCCAAAAGTCTAAGGGGGAAAGTTGGCAGTGAAAACACAGCATACCTGGTCACTGTTGTCATCAATGCAAAGCCATTGTACAGTATCAGTTTATGTGGTGTAACAGCGTACTGATGATAAGTACTGTGTGTAATCAAATTTTGCAGGTGCAGATACTAGAAATGCTTGTGATATCATTTTGTGCAGGCCACAGCCTTGAATGTTGCACTCACAGGACCTTTAGTTCATTTAAAAAGATGTGGGAGAAAAAGCTTTTATCTGGAGCATCTTGCATTGTTCAAGGTCTCTTTCTTGGATACAAAAAGAAACAAGTGTTTTGTGTCTGTTCTCTGGCCAACACATCGCTGGAGGGCCTTCCAAACCACAGTGTCCCCTGGCTGCTGTCTGATTCGTGACTGTTATACAATCTCAACATGGATAAAAGCATAATGAGCATTCTTGTTGTGGGGTAAATGGGGT
This sequence comes from Gymnoscopelus braueri, assembly GCF_963280865.1. NCBI lineage: Eukaryota > Metazoa > Chordata > Actinopteri > Myctophiformes > Myctophidae > Gymnoscopelus > Gymnoscopelus braueri. The sequence goes on along the minus strand of NC_137603.1, from coordinate 20,822,838 downwards.
AAATTTACAGTAAATAAACAGAAAATAAAGCATGCACATAAACGATGAAAAATCCCAGGTGCTCGACCGAGGCACAGTGTATTTTTCTGCCTTTATTGATAGTATACAGTAGACTGACAGGAAATAGGGAGAGAGAGATGGGGAGTGACACGCAGCAAAGGTTGTTGGGATCGGGATTCGAACCCGCGACATGCTGTCAGGCTGCATTAGCAGCCTAGTGCCTGGACCGCTACGCCCGCTGTCTGGGCCTGGGCCAGGTATTCTTGCTTTGGCCCGTTGAAATATACAAGGTTTCTGCAACGATAATTGATTTAAAAAACTATAAAACAAAAAGATCTATACTAGAGGGCACCTAAACTCCAAAAGAGGATGTGGATGTATTGTCATACTGTATGTGTTTGACTTTTCCTCCTAGATGGATCTGGATCTTGCAAGATCTCCTTGGTGTTGCCTTCTGCTTGAACTTCATGAAGACCATCTCACTGTCCAACTACAAGGTACCTGACTGATATGTATTGTACCTTTACTATACCTGTCATACCACCATCTAATGCCTGATGTCTGTGTACCTTGTCCTACGACTGTGTATGAATTAACCACAATAGATGTCACCTCAAGAGCTGTAGAGTGACCTGTGCCAGTGTCCTTGGCATTAGCAGTATCAGCAGTATTTAAATGCAATTTGAGTCTACCATCTATATCATGTCTTATACCTTATAAAGTTTCACAATTCTGTGAAACTTGCATTTGTCATAACAGTATGTCTGTGCTGACGTTCTTAATAGAGGAAAGCAATTGTAAATATGAAGAAATGCATCTCCAGCAAATCAAATATTTAAAAGCCTACATATTAGATGTATTTATTTGCAGTTTCAAGGAAAGAAGGAAAGAAAAACACATCTTATTTATCAATTATGATAAATATAACGGGGTCAATGTTCATGGTTTAAAATACAAAAAAGGAAATGGAAAGCTAGTCCTTTGTGTGTATAGTCTCTTGTGCTTAACAGCACATATCAAAGTGTGTTAGATTATAGTTGTAATGACTCATCAGATGTATTATAGTTGTGATGACTCATTCATGTGTAAACTGTTACTCCTCCAGATCTGTGTGATTCTGCTCAGCCTCCTGCTCGTATACGATGTCTTCTTCGTCTTCATCACTCCCTTCTTCACTAAGGTATGACAGTAGAAACCATTAAAACATCAAGGTGAGATACATCAGCTGTGTGAGCCTGGCCATCTGCGTGGCATATAGGTAAAACGCACCGAACAAAATGTTTCCACAGTATACATTGGGAAAATGTATAGTGTTTTAAATTGGGGAGAGAATTAAAATAGCAATGAGTCACAAAGCGTAATAAACCAGTTCAACAGTAGTATAATGTCATATCTACTTTATTCCACATTTTAGCCATTGTCATTGTTAACTGCAGTAGAATTAAGTGTGATAAATATGTGATACAGATTAGGGCTGGGTAATTAACCGAAAATGTATCTAAACCGGCATTTAGAACCACTCACAAACTTAATCTAGCTCATGTAGGCAAATCGAATAATCAAGAAGCTTGTAGACCTCGTTGAAGAACTATGAGGGCAGTGTAAACCAAAAGTGTATAAACAATCGTTCATTAATCGTAATAAAAGCAAAAGTTTGAAATAAACATGATACTGATTTGTAATCATATCGCCCAGCTCTAATAGAGATATGATGATGTTGTGTGTTTCCTCTCTGTCCACAGAATGGAGTGAGCATCATGGTGCAGGTGGCCTTGGGCCCTGATGCTTCTGGAGAGAAGGTACGTCAATGCCTTGCTTCTCTCTTTAAAACAATCAGACTAAAATCTATTAATTCAAATCAAATGCAGCTTGTTGTTTTGCAATGTTTTTCATAGTTTTGGAGTTTTTTGACTTGTGAGCTCTTCATTGAAAACGCACTGGCTTTTATTAACAACTTGGCTGAACACTTGAGCCAAATTCCAATACTCTAACTTCCACACTCGCGCCCTCCACTCACGCCTTTGTCCCGCCTCAGTGCAAGGAGGCAAGGATTAGCTGCTAATCCGGAGGGATCGAGCAGTTTGGACCGATAGCCACATTCAATACTCACATTTCTGCCTGCTCACCTCCTCCATCCTCCAGATGTCCTGTTGTATATTGGACACTGTATTTGTCGATAATATTCTTAATTTAGGGCTGTAGGACTTGCATTCTCCCACACCCATGCACAACAAACAGCATGATTGTGTAAATAAAGATCAAACCATTATTTAATGTGTTTCTTCAGTAGCTTTGATCACTGTTATTCAGATATATGCACTTGAGTATCTCTTCCAGTTTAATCAAGTGGGACACTTCACTCTCAGACCGTTGATACACACGCACTTATCTTTACATTATTAGAATATGAGCAGATCAAACGCTTTGTTCCTTTGAAGTAAATTTGAAGTCCGCAATAAAAGGCATGGCTTTTGGATCCCATCTCCCAGACAGCGTAGTATCCTTCATATTGAGAAGAGTCAGTCCGTTGCGGTATCCAATTACAAAACAGATAGTCAGTCAACACTTCTGCCAAGTTGACTGTAAACTCACTTAAGTGAACACTTGATGTACATTCGCTGATCGTCGCTCCAAACCACCTGGGAAGCCTCCCCTCCACTCGCTCTCAGCTCCTCCAAAAGCAAAGTGATATTTGGGACACAAACCATTTCAGGGTCACGCTGGAGGACGGAGTGTGGAGTGGCGAGTGGGCAGAAATTAAGGTATTGGAATCTGGCTTCGGTGTCACAGTTGTGTGTGTGTGTGTGGGAGTGAATTCTGGACTAACTGTGCCCACCTTGTGGTTGGGTGGGGGGGCCTGTCTAGGCTCACGGTAACGAGGTGGAGGTCGCTGCTGAACCCCAGGCTCCCTCAGAGAAAGTAAGGTGTACCTCCTTACCCATCCACTGTGTTTTGTGTGCGCCACCCTGTGGTGGGGAGGGCTGAGGGACACATTAGACCCAAAGATTGTAGATTGTTATGGATTTAAGCCTGGATGGGATATTTATCCCAAAAGCAGCATATAGAAGGGGGGGATTGTGAAAGTGGTTTATACAATTCCAATTGACTAATTACTGGAGCTTGTTGACAAATTAATAATTTCCTGCTTTTCAAATTAATTCAAATTAAATTAATTCAAATTAATCTGTTCATATAATACATGTGTGATACAGTTTGTGATGTGCCCATCTTTCATATTTGACTGTATTTATATCTTCTAGAGATGCACTCGAAGCACTTGTTTACTACAACAAACATGCTAGCAAAGCACTCACTTCCTCCATTTCATTGTCATTGAAAAGTTATTAACTTGGTTACTGTAGCTAGCTTGGTTATTAGCTTTGTTTGGATGCTTGATTTTACTTTGTTGCTCGCCAGTGTCGCACGGAAGAAAATATTCGACAAGCTCACAATCCAATGCACCGTGACACGTTGTGAGTTTGTAGATCGGATATTTTTGGCTTAGGAGTGAATGACAGATGTGTACACTGCAAGCATGTTTGCTGTTGCTTTGCCCGCCCTTATTGTCTTCCTCTTGCTAATACAGTACATGGGGACAAATTATCTTTGTCCAATTACATATGTTCAAGAGTGTACTGTATATAATTTTATCTAATGTATACAATACGTTATAAACAGATAGCCTAGCCCTAGACCCTTTCATAGACATGGATTTGTACATTTAATTAAAGACCAAGCTGACAAAGCTTTTCTCTGCAGCTGCCTGTGGTGATGCGAGTCCCACGATTCTCGGCCTGGGCTCAGAACCTGTGTGGAATGCAGTTCTCCATCCTGGGCTATGGAGACATCATCGTACCAGGTAAACTAAACAAACTTCTCATTCAAAGGGTGATCTTGTCAACTTTGGTGGCTGCAGTCCTCTCTTCACCTGACGGCTGCCAGCAGACCTTTTCTCCTCTTCCTTGTCTTTTGTTCTTGTCGACGGAGCGACTTGAGAAAGTCAAACATTGTTCAGTGGTTCTCAGCCTTTTCTGGATCAGGGCCCACTTGAAAATCTTGAAAGTGTTCTGACCTTTCGGCTGCCTTGTGAAGTGGTCAGAACATGTTAATTTTAATGATAAATCAAACAATTGTATTCTGGCTTGAATCATACGAACTAACATAGTATACTTTCATTTATTGGTCACAACGAATAAATAATTATACTATTACTTATACTAAAATATAAGGAGAGTACAAGATGTGATGAGATATTCAATTCAATGTAATAGAGATCCCTAGAGAACAACCACCTTCCAGCATGCGAGATGATTGAGTGTCCTGAATACATGAAGTTAATTTTTATACACTTTACTCAAAGTAGGAGGAGTGAAGGCTGTCACATGGTCATAAGGAGGAGGAGTGAAGGCTGTCACATGGTCATAAGGAGGAGGAGTGAAGGCTGTCACATGGCCAGACAGCTAGCCCCCCCCCCAGACTAGATCATATTATTACAATGGGACCATCCTGAATACTGTTCAACTATGTCATAAGTTGAACAGTATCAGCAAACCACAGTTTCCATAAAAAAAAGGGGAAATTCAAATATCTTAACAAAGGGCAAGTTCTGTTTAGAAGAAAACGGGTTTCCTTTTTAATGGCCCTTTTCCATTGAATAAAAGTCAGTTGATGAACATTCTGTACCAGGAACTATGGTGGTCTGACCTGTTCCAAGAATTCATTTTCATTCTCTATTGCGTCCTGGTGAGCAGGCTTGCTGGTGGCATACTGCAGCAAGTTTGATGTGTGGATCAACAGCTCCAGGAAGGTCTACTTTGTCACCTGCTGTATTGGTAAGTCACAGTACAGACCATGTTTCTCACAGCTGTTCCACCAATACTGACTGCATTTATCTGATAATAAAACAGGTGTGATTCTAAATCTCTTAAACCCTATATGCTTGCCCGATGTCCCCCAGGGGTCCGTAATTGGACCCCTCCTTTTTCCCCTCTACACCACATCTCTTTGCCAAAATAAAAGACGATCTGCAAGCTTACAATGAGTCTCATTGCGAGCTTGTAGATCGGCTGTTTTCATTGAATGTTTGCCTATTTTCTCTTTCTATGAGATGCCTAGAATAGGGCTAAAGATCGTTGAGTGCTATGCTGGTTGTTGATATCCATATAATATTGCTGTATCATGTAGGATAATATCTCTCCTGAAAGCTTCAAGTTTATTGTGAGTATTGCAGTTGAGGAATGGGGGATATTGTCCCTACTACAGGAAGAATTGGACATTCATTCATTGTGTGTGTGTGTGTGTGTGTGTGTGTGTGTGTGTGTGTCTCTCTCTCTCCATAGCCTACTTCCTGGGCATGGTGGTGACCTTCGCTGTGATGCTGTTCTCAGGGATGGGTCAGCCAGCGCTGCTCTACTTAGTGCCCTTCACCCTGGTGGCCTCTGCCCTGGTGGCCTGGCGCAGGGGTGAGATGAAGCAGTTCTGGGCAGGAACCACCTATGAGGTGAGAAGACATTCAGACAGAGACCCTTTACTGTGTGTTCTGAAAGTGATGTGAGACTCTGAATTGAGTGACTATATCGTCGCTGTCAGGTGGAAACCTTCCAAAACTGTTACTTTTCAGAAAATGTAAAAAAAAAGAACCTGTGTTCCAATCGATACAATGTAGTTATTTAGTCAAACGTACTTTTCATTGGTTCAATATTTATAAATTTCACTTCAAAAATCGCGATAATTGTGGAAAAAAACTTGTCTCGTAGATCGGTATTTTTTGCAGTGTAGTATGACAAAGTAGGTTATTAATGTACCAAAAAAATAAATATGGACATACAAGGTTTCTGCCCAACAGCGACGATATGATTCAGGCAGAGACCCTCGACTGTTTCTGAAAGTGATGTGAGACTCTGAGTTGTGTGAGTGTGATTGTCTGTGACATATCTACTATATCTACGACAGCCGTTTCTGTCCATAACAGCAGTGGTTCTCAAACATTTTCGTGTCAAGGACCTACAAATGTATTTAGTTGCGGACCCCCCATTTGAAAATGTTTTGTCCCCTAGAAGAGGAGATTTGTGTAAAAAAAACCTTTTCCAATACTTTCAAGATTATTATCCCCCCCCCTCCCCAAGGACCCCTGGGGGTCCCCGGACACCACTTTGAGAACCACTGTATGACAGCACTACGCTGCTATCCTCTCACTCACTCACTTACTCACTGCATGGCCCTCAGCGAGCACATTGCAATCTGTGAAATGTTTTGGGAGTAGGAGGAATTGAATAATGTAGTGCAGACGAGGGCCAATCCACGAGGAGTTCACCTTTTTAATCATAAATCAGATCAGGTTCTTGACAATTCTAACTGACATGTTGTAGATCAGGCTGTACTGTCAGTTGAAGATTAGTTATTTTCAGCAAGCCACACCGCCATACTACAGAGTAGGGCATTAACCACTTCTGATTTTTGCAAGTCCACTTTCTGTCAGTAAAAGTCGAAGTCGCGTCTCAACGTGTCGTATGATCTTGAGGAACAAACACACTATCCTTCCCAGTTCTGCTCCCTACTGAACAGGCTCCCTGACCAACCTAACCTAGTGGCAACAGAGAACACAGCCAATTGTGTTTGTTGGAGCGCCCGGCCAAGCCGGAGGCACCGTAGACTAGAGCAATAACCACAGTCTCCAGGATGGTGGGCAGGAGTCTACACATTTAATGCAGAGTACACTGACATGTCTTGGAAACACAGGGAAATTGCAAGACATCTAAGAAATACAAATAACTTGGCATGGTGGTGCGTAAGTGCATGAATGCATGCCATCAAGGCGTGTGTGTGTGTGTGTGTGTGTGTGTATAATCTGTGTGTGTGTGTGTGCGCGTGATGACATTCTGACTTGGCTTCGTCTCCACCAGGTGCTGGACTCATCCAGGGAGCCTTTGTTAGCAGGTGTGCTTCCTTCCCTTCCACCCAGTCCCACCCCCTGCACTCCTGCACCTCTCTTCCCCTCCTGCACCCTTACAGTGTCGCTTAATGCCACCTTCACCAGCTTCACTCATTATCTTGTCTGTTTTTCTTCTGTTGACATTTAAACTCTTTTCTTTTCCGTGGTCAATAAGATATTCAAACACATAACCAAAATTTGAAGTTTTGGAATTTGGAAAAACACTTTTGCCACCTTCTTAAAATAACGACAAAATATGTTTTCCTTATATTTTTCTTTTTATAAATATAATATATTCGGTTCAGTTTATTCTTTTTTAACTTATGGCTCAGTTAGGCCATTATTTGAAGAAGGTGACAACTTGCACCAGCCAAGCACATATCACTTATTTGACCACTAGGTGTCGCCAGAGCGTTAACAATTTCCTGGGTCTCTTTGGTCATGTGGAACTTTTCCAGGACATTCCACAGTGGACCATTAAAAGCCATGACCCTGACCTGAAGTATTACCTTCACTTCACCATTAACTTCATTTCTTTATTCTTGCAGTCCGGCTGGCTTTCACAGCTTGTGCTTTTGTGATTTGACATCTGTGTTAATGTCATCCTCCTGCTTGTCTTCCAACCAGTATTTTAAGTTTCTCCTGACTCCAATAGATATGTCCTTTATTAACAACCAGATGATAACTGCCCCCGCATGCTGTTGCTTGGTATTAACCTGGGAGGCCAGTGGAAAAAAAACTGCCATTCATTTGTTGGTGTTTGTGAATGTCCTGTAATAGTGCTTGTAAGCTGTTCTGTACTCATTCTGTGCTACATGGGGATTATAAAGGTCCTTACACAACCGGAACATTTATTTTGTGAGATTAATTCATTCATTTTGGTGTTGTTTATTCGTCACGCTCCCGATGTGTAAGGGCCTTTTTAAAGTGTGACATATATCCTCAACCAGGGGTTTTCAAACTTGTCCCTGACAAAAAATGTCAGGGACCTCCACGATGACTGACATTAAGCCACGGACACCCACTTCAAATGTCTTATTAGGGACCCTGATGTTTTGGTTTAAATTAAACTAAATTGCATTAAATTGTCTAAATGTTGCAATTGTACATCACTGTCTGGTAAATACATCATTTCTATCACACTAATTTCAAGTGTATTGGATTATACTGACATTAAAATTACTCTGCTGGAAGACCCCCTGGAACCCCCTCAAGGATGCTTGGGGGTCCTCAGACCCCACTTTGAAAACCACTGTCCCAAACAATATGCGTATACAGTACAGTATAGGTCTGGGCGATATGACTTCAAGTCCATATCACGATTATTTCAAACTTCTGCCTCGATTACAATTAAAGAAAGTGATAATAGCAGATCTACAAGCTAACAACGTGTCAATGCGACGTGTTGTGAGCTTGTAAATCGGCTATTTCATAGCAAAGTATAATACAAGTGGTTAATCAGACTAATCGATTTAGTCGCTTATAAAATACATCTATTATTTCTGTGTCGATTCGTTGATATAATTTATAAGACAAATATATTCAATTATTATTCGATTAACCTACATGAGCAAGATTAAGTTGGCTATTGGTTCAGTTAATTGCCCAGCCCTAGTACAGTATGTCTGTGATGATTATTGAGCCAACATTGAATGTGTTTTCTAATTTCTCTTCATTTCTTTTTGTTTTATAATTTATTTATTGTTTTTCCATTTCCTCTATTTATTCATGTGTTTTAAATTGTTCTTCAGAGGGAAGAGCTGACCGGAGCGCCATAGGAGGAGAGAAATGCTGAGTTTGACTGATGAGCAACGAAACAATCGGCTGGAGACTTTTAATATGTTCAGAGCAAGGGAAATAAGTATGAATATGTTCAGAGCAAGGGAAATAATTTTTATTTTTATTGGTTTTGTTTTGTTTTTAGAACAATGTGGGTTAAGTTATGGCTGGGATCGAGCGCAGTGTTTTGTTTGTAATAGACAATGCTTAGTAAATGGGCCTGACAGATGCTTTTAAATAGTTAACCACTTAAACCCTATTTTCAACTAGGCTAATTAAAAACATTGCCCAAAAAATATTGGCTATTTTCAAAGATTTATTTTTAACTTTTTTTTTAAATAAATCTAAAAAGCTCACAACATGATGCATATATACGTTGTGAGCTTGACGATCAGCTATTTTGAAATAACTTTTTTGTCATATTTTTCAAAAATAGCAGAACAAAAAGCTCCCAGTGCATCACAAGGTGTCGAAGAAAAGAAAAAAACTAATTTTTGAACATTCAACTTGCCCAAAATGGGGCTGCCAGAGTTGAAGTGGTACGCTATTTTTGTGCCTGACAATACATACAGGGTGTTTCGTTCAGTCGTTCTCAAACTTCTTAATTTCAAGGCCACGGACCCCCATATCTCTCAGAGTCACAGATCTGTAAGGGTCCATTTGGCCCCCTGGAACCCCCTCAAGGCTCTTTGGGGGTTCCGGACTCAACTTTGAGAACCACTGGTTTAGTTCAGTTGAGCAAAAAAACTAACTGATGCCTTGCTGATGATCGCATTAATCCGCAGTGCACTTTATGACTCTTAACTTTTGCCAGTTAATTAATTTGTAGACAAGGTGGTGTTGATAACTTGTAGCCAAACTTTAAGATTTTTTGATAACTGTTTTTTGAGGTGTCTGTAACTTGTTTGTATAATTGATCCACGTGATTTATTTCATTGCCTTACATTAAAAGAACAACTTGTTTCTACTTTTTTGGGTATTGGTGTTATTTGAATGATTGTCCAGTTCTTTCCCAAGCTCCATTACCACATTAATAAAACTAAAGACATAAATATTATATCATTTAATTTAATTGGATGATTGGACCTGAATGCAGGATGAGTTAAAACATTTTTTTTAATTTATTTTTTTGGACAGATACTGCATATATCATAAGATAACATTGATTTTGATGTCCCAGGCGCTTTTAAAGTACAATCTCACTATAAGATTGTATCATCACTCATCAGATACAAATTGGTATTAAGATATTTGTATACATTTTGCATGTGGGAGAGCTATTACAGTAGGCGCGAGGGAAGATTTGGCAACTCAGTGGGCTTGAGGTCGGATATGGGCCTGCATGCAGGTCTATTCAGACATAACTCCATTTTTTGTAGTCATTTTTAACTAACTGCAAGCTCACAGCAGGTCAACCTGCTGTGAGCTTTAAGCTTAAAGGCCACATGTGCTTTTGTATTGAATTCCCTTTTTTAAATGATTACATTTAAAAAATAAAATCCTATTATAGCTCTTCTCTTCCTGCCTTGTTTATTGTGCTCTGAGACTATAAAAACTAGCGGATCTACAAGCTCAATATTTATCTGTGGAACTGAGTCAAACTAAACGTAATGCCTCAACTGCTACAATTCCAAGTGCTTGTCAGGGTGGGGGGTCCCAAGTTCAAATATGATTATTTTGGGGGTTATTTCTGAAAATGTTGAGAACCACTGTCTCAGAGCACATGTAGGAAGGGAAGAGCTAAATAATTGGATTAATTGTCTCCGCCAGGCCGAAGGCATGGTGGAGAGTATGTTTTACCCTCCGTCCGTCCGTCCGTGTGTGTGTCCGTCCGTCTGTGAACACCTAACATTGGTCAAGCTTCACGTGACATCACAATATGTAATATAAATAGGTAAGACAGAATCAATCAGGAACAGTACTTTTTTGTCCGTCCGTGTGTGTGTGTCCGTCTGTCACCAGCTGTGATTGGCTAGCGAGACACATGATGACATGATGACATGATGACATCACTCATATCATACCTACCTGACCTGGCGGAGACATTTACTCGTTTTTGCCAGACCCAGGGGGTCAGGCCTACTGTGGCTTTGTCAATCCCCTTTTGCTATCGTTTTCGTCCATCTATGGACGAAAACGTTTTCTTACATGTCCCTCTTTTTGATTGGCCAAGCTTAGCGTGATGTAGTTTAGAAACCATTCAGATTTCCGGCCATTCAGATTTCAACCACTAGGGGTCTGGCAGTACCAGGTCCCCTGGTTCCCTTTTTTCGGGACGGGTTGCCCAGGATGTCTTCCCTCACATCCACCACTTTCTCCTCCTCCCCCTCCTCAGGCAAGCTTCTCTTTGTTATCTAGATGTCTTCCCCAAAAGCCCTCTGCTCACTCTCCCGTCACCATTTTCTCCTTCTTCCTCTCCAACTCCAAAATGAAACCGTGGCATGCAATTTTGTTTCATTTATCTCTCTTGGTCTTTTTAACAATCCAAGAAGTTTGAAGCCATGAGCAGGTCCAGTGCGACTTCCTTTTTAATCTCAAATTCAGGAGCTTCTGGGGCATCGCCGACCTGGTTGGAGTAACGCTTCTTGTAGGAGAAGAACATGCAGACCTGAGACAGGATATGAGAGGGGATCTCCTTCAAGTTCACTTCATTGACCTCATCGTCAGCAACCTCACCTGGCCCACTCAGCATGGCTTTGATGGTGGCAGAGAGGAAGGCATAGTCTTTTTTCACAAAGAATTCATGGCCATCTGAAGAGATCAACTTCACATACATGGAATCTGGCCCCTCACAGCCACCATAGGGTTTCTCTACAACACCATCCATTATATCTGAGAGATCTGTTATTTATACTATTAGTAGGTATATTCAGATAATCCCGTTGATTGTAAAGACAAACAGAAAGCTATGAGGTCGGGATGCCACATATATACAGATCATTTGTGACGTGTCACGACGTCATATCTGCACATGTCATGTCAACGCTTATTTGCCCATATATGGGCATATGGGCATTTACGGATGACACCAGTGATCTCTAGAAGTTCCATCAATGTAGGGACCAAGAATTTTAGGACCATTTTCTAAGCCAATCTAAGCTCACAACAGATCGCATTGCGTTGTGAGCTTTTTTTAATCTTGACAAATCTTTTCTTATGGGGTCCCTGGCACAACATCGGTTCAAATGGGGGTCCACGGTCGAATACATGTCAATTTGGGGGTCCTTGACATGAAGTCAAAGTAATACAGACAGTCTACACCAACCAGGGGTTCTCAAACTTTCTGTCTCAAAGGTTCAGCTGAAGTAACCACTATGATTACATTTTTTGTCTCAATAGGAATACATGTATTAATTGCAATAAAAAAAGGAATACACATTTAGGCTACACATGTAGTGGACAATTATACCACTCAGCTGTGATTGGTCAGTAGCCACTTTCCTGAGTGGCAGTTGGGGCAAACGCTCACCCCAAAACATGATTTACGATTCTGTGCCTATCGGTACATAACGGCGCTGAGTCGGCTCAAGAGAACTTCGCAACGTTCGGCACGGCGACTCGCTCACTTTAGCTCGCTCTGCGGTACCTCTCGTGGCTCAAGTTTGCATGAGACAGCGCAAGACAGTGTGAGAAAATTCTGCAGTTGTTGTAGGCGAGAGGCAGTTCCGTGTGCGTCACAGAAGCGAGGCGTGGTTTTTGGTAGATGAGAGGCAGTTCCGTGTGTGTCACAGAAGCGAGGCGTGGTTTTTGGTAGATGAGAGGCAGTTCCGTGTTCGTCACAGAAGCGAGGCGTGGTTTTTGGTAGATGAGAGGCAGTTCCGTGTGTGTCACAGAAGCGAGGCGTGGTTTTTGGTAGATGAGAGGCAGTTCCGTGTTCGTCACAGAAGCGAGGCGTGGTTTTTGGTAGATGAGAGGCAGTTCCGTGTTCGTCACAGAAGCGAGGCGTGGTTTTTGGTAGATGAGAGGCAGTTCCGTGTTCGTCACAGAAGCGGGCGTGGTTATAGCACAAGCGGTATAGGCTTTGGCATGTGGGCGTTGGCACCGTCTGTGTCCCTTTTGTGCCCATATATGGCGATCTCTACAGTATATCTGTCTGTCCATGTCCCCTTTATGCCCATGTATGGAGATCCCTGATAATATCAAGATATTGAGCTTTGAGAACCACTGACTATGAATTTGAAGTCATAATTTACAGTTTGGATAATTGATGATGGTTTCAGCACTGTTGTCTTCCATAAGAAAATTTAAGTTAAATGCTTCAAAAATAATAAAACGTTTGGGGGGGAAAATAGTGGAGTTATAAATATCTGTGGTGTACTGGCAGTGTGCATACAGACAGACACATAGACGGCTACGCCGTAAAACAAACAAACAAATAAAACAAAAGAGGTGAAAAAAGTCATTACAACCAAATTTTTGCCAGACCCAAGGGGTCGGCCTACATGAGGCTTTGTCGGTCGGTCTGTCCCTCTTTTCCTGTCCTGTCCCTCTTTTCCTCTGCACACACGTCATGCGAAGTCCGGCCATTCAGATTTCAACCACCAGGGGTCTGGCAGTACCAGGTCTCCTATGGTTCCCTTGTTTATGTAGTTATTGTCTCCGCCAGGCCGAAGGCATGGTGGAGAGTATGTTTTACCCTCCGTCCGTCCGTGTGTGTGTCCGTCCGTCTGTGAACACCTAACATTGGTCAAGCTTCACGTGACATCACAATATGTAATATAAATAGGTAAGACAGAATCAATCAGGAACAGTACTATATTGTCCGTCCGTCTGTGTGTGTGTGTGTCGGTCTGTCACCAGCTGTGATTGGCTAGCGAGACACATGATGACATGATGACATCACTCATATTATAGCTACCTGACCTGGCGGAGACCTGTGCTCCGAGGAGCACATTTTCTAGGTTTTTTTTAAAGGGTACAAGAGCACATATGGCTGCAATCCGGACCTTATTTATAAAATCTTATTTCAAACAGTGTTTAATACAATATAACTAGAAATTAGTAGGTAGCCTACATCTGCAGCTGTTGGACGTGCGCTCCCTCCCTACTCTTCCATTGATAAATCTAGACCCTGGTGTCGGTTACTGGTTGAAGTGGCTAGTAAGCTCATAGAGTTATTATATATCGAGTAGGCTACTGCCTGAAGCTCATAGTGCAATATCTCCCCTATGCCTTCTTGGAAGAGTGGTAGAAATGTTTCTCATGCTGGATACCTGGATTTGGATCCTGATTAGGACGGTGGAATCACTTGGCAAAAATAACTGAACTAACTGTATACAGTTAGTTCACAACGCCTTGCTGAAGCAGGGGCGTTCGTTGTTGTGTGTAGTTGTAGTTCGGCTATTTCTGACGTGTGACACGGTTCTATGCCAAAGTATAAATCAGGTTGAATTAAATCAGGCTTTTGTTCTTGAATTTAGAGATGATGTCGGTGTCTGACTTTCTTTGATTCCAACTGTGAAGCACTTTGTGAAGTTGTTTTAAGCTTTAATTAAAAAAAAAAGGAAATAGGAAATCAGGCTTTAGAGCTCCACCTCCCTGCATGTACTCTCAGATTTACAAAAATGGTAACACTTGCTATGCATCCCATGTTTATAATGCAGTATAAGCATACTTATGATGCATTATAATCTCTTATAACACAATTATAGTTATAAGAACTCATAAATACTGACTTATAGACGGCATCCGGGAGCAGTATGAGTCAGCGCCCCAGCCTGTGTCTTCCGTGAGGAAGAAGCCCAACAAATCCACGGTGAGGCCTTTAGGAGGGTCATTCAAGCAAGCCGCAAGTGGAGCCTGCAGTACCACCACGGCCCAAGGTACCATCACGCCAGAAGGAAATGTTTGGATCGGGGTAGTGCAACGGATCTGGTACAGCGCTCAGGTCCTGGACCTGGTGAGACGACGGAGGAGCCCGGCCAGAAGGCCACCCACAGAGCCTAGTCCCTCCACGTGCCAGAGCCTCCCCGAGTCCCGGCAGAGTAGTTCCGGAGAAGCGGACTGAGTGGCCCTGTCTTTCCCTATAGGACTGACCGGGGGTGGCTACTGGGACGTAAGTCGGGGCTTGATCAACCCCGGCTGGGTCACCTGGGCGAGGGTGTATGTTGTTCCGAGACCCGAAACACCCTATGACCCCAGGCTACAACACTGATGATATGTCCCATGGTGCATCCATGTGATATTTTCTTTATAGTTATAAGGTCAAGTATTATAATCTTTCATAATTGCTGGAGACTCACAGACCTTGTTTTGGGCCATTTTGTAATTATCATAGTTGTAATACATTATATTAATCTAATTATGTATTATAATCACTCTTACAAAGCATTACAGTGTAATTTTACAACTTAATTTTACGACTTATAATCATACTATCGCATTATAACAGTGATTATAGTGCATTATAAAATCATTATAAAGAATTACAAGTATGAGCAAAAAGAAAAAGTCAGTGAGTGACGAGTAATTATGAAGAATTATAAGGCTTTATTGTTATGATTACATAGTACTTTTACTTACACCTGTGATTATACAGTTATAAGTGTGTTATAAGCATATTACATGGCATTTATTATTGACCATATAAGTCATTAGCCTATAGAATGCTTTATAATGGGTCATGATTATTGTTATAAAGCATTATGAGTATTTACTAGGTCTTGATACAGTGTTATAAGAAGATCATAATGCATTGACATGTGACGTTTATCAAGTGTTACCATCCATTCACCATTCTCTTTATCTCTCCTGTCGCCCCCCCCCCCCTCTCTCTCTCTCTCTCTCTCTCTCTCTCTCATATACACACACACACTCATTCTCTCTCAATTCAAAGGGGCTTTATTGGAATGTGTAAACATTTGTTTACATTGCCAAAGCAAAAGTGGAACACAACAATCAAAACAAAACAAAACAAAACGATGTATGTTCAATTAAATGAGAATAGAGAAATGTATAAAACAGAGTTAGACTCTGCAACTTAGATTCTCTCTCTCCCCCTCTCTCTCTCCCTCTCTGTCTCTTCTCTCTCACACACAGACACACACACGCACACACACACACACACACACACGCACACGCACACGCACACGCACACGCGCACACGCACACACACACACACACACACACACACACACACACACACACACACACACACACAGAGACAGACAGACAGACAGACAGACAGACAGACAGACAGACGCATTTTAGAAGATTGAATACCTGAACAGTTTGCAAAACCACATAAAGTACAGTTTAATACAAATACAATGCTAAAAGGATTGAACCCAAGAAAGCACTGCTTGTTTCCATTGGGGTCCTGTGTATTCAATTCATGATACCATAGAGTTAAAAAATAAGATTCATACCGATTCATACACCCCCCCCCCCCCCCCACGTCAAGTCACGTGACAGTAGCGCATGCACGCTGCACGGGGGGGGGCTGACTCAGCGGGGCCTCGTCGTCGTCACGCAGGCAGCGGCGTGCAGCGTCAGTGAGTCCGCCGGCATGCAGCTCAGTCCGGTCGCACCATTATGAAAGAGCAGCTACGTTCATCTTCTGTCTGTGGAGCCTCTCTTCTACTACTAGCTGCACCACACCACCACCATCATCATCATCCACTACATCTCTGCTCCACCTCCACCACCACCTCCTCCACCCAGAACCACGTCCTAGCAGCTGCTGCAGCCGAGGCACCGCATCCTCCTCATCCAGCAGCAGCATCGCATCATCCACTACATCCACGTCGCTCCTGCTGCTCCTCCGCCGGGTCCGCCGACCACCACGTCCCCTCCGCCGCTGCTGCTGCCTCACTGCCCCGGCTCACCCATCATCATCACCACAGCATCGCACACCACCACCGACACGATAGATGGATACACGCCACGACGCACATCTCCCTCCTGAAGCTCAACGGTGAAGAGAATGGTACATAATAATAATACGTTCTATGTTCGGTTCAGTTCAAATGGAGCTTCGTTGTGTGGCATGGGAACACATTATGTGATCTGTGTCTCAGTGGTTCTCAACGTGGGGTCCGGGGACCCCTACGGGGTCCGTGAGGTGGCTTCCATGGGGGGTGCCCCATGGAGAGCCCCACCATGGAAGCCCCCAGCTAGTTCCTCCTAACTATCCAATCATTGAGCTATAGTGAGGGAGGACCCCCATGATGGGGGTCTCCTTGTAGCTCAATGATTGGACAGTTTAGGAGGAACCAAAAGAGCCCCTTGGTTCTGGGGGTCCGTGGCCTGGACTGGACGTCCCTTTCTGGTCATCTTGAGTGGCAGGTCCCTCCATGCATGCTGCCTGTCTGTCACACTCTCACACCCGTGACCCAGTGTGCGGCTGTATGTCCGTCTGTGTGGGCTTATATAGCATATACATATTTACATGTTATGTTATTTACAGTCTTTGGTCAGCACAGTGTCAACGTGGACATAACGGAAACGTTACATGACAGGCAAAAAAGAGAAAGCTCCCACGGTGGGACTTTTTGGCACAAGGCTAGCTTTAAACTTAGCTTGGTGAATGCTAACTTTTACGCTAGCTAACTGGCTACGTTAGCCAGCAGTGGTGGTAGTAGTAAGGTTTGCAGTGGCACGGTTTAGCACAGCTGGCTAGCACGTTAGCACAGCTGGCTAAACGTGTTAGCCATAAGGTAAATAATTCCTCCGTCACCCACAGACATGTTCACACTGGGCTGAATGACTGACTGACTGACACCTCACGTTTCTGTAACACGTTTCTTTCTGGCTTGGTTTAATTTATTTAATGTGGAGCCTTTTGCTCCCTCAAATATTTGTCGTTTTCAACTTCAAAGTTGTTGTTTTGTGTTCTGCCCCTCCACGTTTTTGAGTGGTAAGGGAAGTGCTTGCTGTGACGTCGCTCGAGACCGGACAGTCAGCCAGGCTGTAATTGATTGATTGATTGAATACTTTATTAGCAGTTTGCAAAAAAAAAGCACAGGAAAGTACAGTTCAATACATGGTCTGTTAAGAGGATTATACCCAAGAAAGCGCAATGGCTTGTTTCCATTGGGGTCCATTGCTCCATTGAATTCTCTCCCTGTGCCACCTCGAATGTTAGCCAACGTATTTGATTATTACATAAGTGTGAGCACCTTAAAAAAAAAAAAGATAATACACAGTATGTTTTCCACAGTAAATACTCTCTCTGAGAGTGTGAACATGGACCCAAATTGGCCATATTTTCACACTCTCAGAGTTAAATGAACCTTTGCAGACATTACTGTGTGGTGTCAGGAAAAGTGTTACTGAAATAGCTATTTTCCTCCCAGTGTGTTTGAGTTGTTTCCTGCTGCTTTCCTAGGCGTAGTAGACCTCAGTGCTCCCAGTCATGTTGATTACTGTACTGTGTGGTTTTGTGCAAGATGTTTGTCAGCCTACACGTTACCAGACAGAGAGAGTCTCAGTCTGAATAGGCTGTGAAAGAAAGGCATTGCTCGGTTGGTTGCCCTGCATGTCTTCTTTCTGTGACAGCCAAGCGGTTTCCTAGATTACAGTGTACGTGCATCGTTTCTGCTTGATTAGATCCTGTACAATTGTGCCTGTTATGTTCATACAAATATCATGAATTGGTTTGGAACAGAGGTCATCACCATGCCGGCCTGTGATAGACATTTTCGTCAAACTTTATTTTTGACACAGACATACTACTGTAAATGACCCCTCTCTAGTGGACTTTCCAGTGGCCTCCTAATGTGCCATATTGTACCAATGTGCTACACATTTTAAAATTATATGATTTCTGCATTAATTATATCAGTACTGATTGTATGACGTTCTGCATAGTAGTGTATATTTGTATGTCTTCTTAAATCTCATCATGATTTGAATGCACAGGGATCTCATTTTAAATAAGGCAAGTGCTTTTATGAGCGATCCAGTTAAGAGGACCTTGTATTGTGAATTGTACTTCCATGTACTTTTACCATGTCTTTCTAAATAAAGTATTCAATCAATCAATCAATCAGTAATTAATTATATCAGTAGATAGTGTCCTACCTATTCTAAAGAAAATCTGGTGACTGCCTGGCAAATCAGCCACTATATACTGTACAGTATCGTTCACTGACCGTACAGGCATCAATGCAGCATGGTCCAAGTCTATCCCGTTTGGTATTTCAATAATTGGGTCCCGCCAGTACAGTTTGTGCTTTTATTGTATTTTACACGAACAAGAGAGCATTGTATTGAATAAATAAATAAAAAACTCATTTTTTTAAAATCGAAGATTTGCCACGGATATGGACTTACCGTGGTCACATTTGTCTGTGTACGGACACATTGATGACCTGCGGTTTGGAACCAGGTTGTACACGGTTTGTGGTGCCTTTTGTCCTTTGTAGCGCTACAACATGCAGGGGCCTCTGTCTTTGGCCTCAGTGCAAACCTTCCCACAGTGCTTGCCTTTGCCAGTCACATGCCCCAGCTTACCCCTGGCTGTGTGCGCAGTCCAGGGAAGTTGCTCCTGTTGACCCAAAAGAACAGAACACAGTGAGGGAACAGTGGGGAGTTGAAATATCACAAATTAGCCTATATAACTTGGGCCACCTACTAAGGCTGGTTAATTAACGGAAAATATAATCGAAACCGACATTTAGAACCAATAACCCACTTAATCTTGCTCATAGGTTAATCCAAGAAGCAAGACATTTTATTTTTCTCATTTCAAGGCATCAACAAAATGTTCTAGTAAATATTTTAAAGCCCTGTGTTATACTTTGTTGTACAATGGTGGTGTGCAAAAATACTAGTGACAATAGTCGATGGATCTACAATCGTCCAGCCCTAATACCTACTGAGACTATTAGTCACTTAGAATCATGAATCAACTTGATGGAATGTGTCATTGTATCATCTGCCCAAGCTTTATTATTATAAGTGCCTGCTTCTTATGGAACAACAGATGGGATTATGGTGGGAATTGTCTGCATTGTGTTGTCTTGTGCTCTGTGTGTATTTATGTGCATGCATGCATGCACATACGTGTGTGTGTGGGTGGGTGGGTGTGTGTGTGTGGGTGTGACTGTGTGTGTGCACATGTATTGTGTGTTTATGTATGTGCTTGCATGTCACTCCTCTTGCATTTCAGTCTGTAGTCTCTGTTCTGCCTCCCTGCACTTTCTTATCTACACACCGATCTATTCTCACCACACACATACACAAACACACACACAGGCCCAATTAAAGATGACCAATAAAGCTTTCCAATGACTCTGGACCGAGGGGGGGGAGTTCAGTCTCAGCGTTGACTTTATGAATGGAGTGTTCCCTGATAGTTGTCATCCCACTGACAGCACCCCCCACTCCCCCTCCACTCGCTGTGACTCCTCCTGGTCAGCCATGGGGCTCAAAGTCACACGGCTGCTATGAGGGAACACTGAACAGTGACACTGCTGGACTGGCTAAGCATCTTTGGCGCGGCACAAAACGAACCATTTTGGCTGTCATCCATAGTGGCTGGATTACAGAATTCACTTATAGTCATTGTTCAAGGTTAGGTAATAGGTTCCCCTTAGGGCTGGGCGATATGACGTCAAATAAAATAAAATAGTGAAAATAGCAGATCTGCTAGTTTGTAAATATTTTAGCTATTTTTGTATAATGCCACCATTGTAATATGGCGTTTAATACAGGGTTAAGGGGTTAATCAATTAATCAATCTAATTCATTGGTTATAAAAAAAAAGAATTTCAATCAAATAACGAAACAAAAGCTGCTTCTCGATTATTCGATTAACCTACATAAGTAATATGAACCACTTGAACCCCAGCATCCATATTCTGTGGGGAACAGTAGCCAAAATAGTAGCCCCATTTAGAACCTCTCCCTCCGCTATGGAGCTCCGAGATGAGGTCCTACGTGGCCCGGTGCCGTTTTAGCAGAACCTTTTTCGCACATGTTTCTTACCCCTTTCTGCACATCGTATCCAAAAAGTAAAGGTTTTCTGAAATGCTCTCAGATGTTTTAACTTCTAGCGCGCAATAAAATGTATCCAACGAGTTGAAAAAAGCGTTAAAATAGCTTCTCTCCTAAATGTTTTTAAGACATACCCGGAAGTTGCGTCCGTAGAGATAACATTACTGATTCCCCTACTGGTCAAATGTTGAATTGCATCTTCTAATGCATAATATTATGGAACCGGCTGAGGAGAGAAGCTATTTAAACGCTTTATTCAACTCGTTGGATATATTTTATTGAGCGCAAGAAGTTAAAACATCTGAGAGCATTTCAGAAAACCTTTACTTTTTGGATACGATGTGCAGAAAGGGGTAAGAAACATGTAAAGTGGAAAATGTGCGAAAAAGTTTAGCTAAAACGGCACTGACAAAAGAGGAACCTCATCTCGGAGCTATACAGCGGTTCCGACTGGAGCTACCAAAATAGCAGATCTACAAGCTCACAATGTGTTGCAACACAACGCGTTGTGAGCTTGTAGATCGGTTGTTTTTGGAGATTTGGAAGAGATTTGGTGTAGATGGAAAAAAGTCAGGACTCAGGTCCAGTTTACTAAGTCTAGAGGGTTAAGTGAGTTAATGGTTTTAAATATTGGCTTCGACATATTTTCAGTTAATTGCCCAACCCTAGTCTCTCTACGTCGTCCTCAGACGAGCCCTCCATCGGAGTCTCCAGTCATCTCGGTTCTCCATACATCTGGCCAGCTCCTTTGTGCTTTCTGCACCAGCATCTTTCCTTAGTACATCCACGTAGGTAGATGTGGGACGTCCTCTTGATCTAGTTCCGCATGTCAAATATAATTTTGTCTTGACTAATTGGATGGAATTGAACCTATTGGCTAAGGGAAGGCCTGGTAAAGTAGACAAAGTTGGCAGCATCGCTTTTTTGCTATTGGTCAAACTTTACCAGTAATTATTATCTAGTGGCCGGTGTTGAGTTATCTCCCTGGGTGACCAAGGGAATGGTATCCTAGTTATTTCATAATCTCCCTCTACTGTTCTTGATTGTGTAATGTGTGATGATAGTTTTCTTTTTCTTTCTTTTTTCTGGTTTAAAAAAACAAACAAAAATAAATTGTCAAAAGTAGCAAGCATAGGAGCCCATCTACAATCCTACAACGCGGCACATTACAGCTATTTTAGCTTTTTTTGTTTGTTTTTTAATCGGATTTAAGTGATTATGGGTCCCGGCTTGGGTTTTTGAAAATAGGGTCACCCTAGTCTAGAAGCTACAATATGGAAAGAGTCCCCTGCTGCTTGTGCCTATCTCTCCCTAGGTTTATATAGGCTCACATAACTATGAGTAGCAGATGTTTGAAGGAGGTGTCACGTCACGTGCACATGATGTGCTCTACATCAGCAGCATAGTGCTCACAGTCATGGTACAGCCACAGGGCACAAGTTGGCAGATCCAGAGACTCATTACACTAGTTAGTAGTTGGCCCCGTGACAAACATGAAGTGAATGTGTCTTACTGCATTTCCACTGGTACACACATTAATACACAAGGATAAGCTCAATGCCAGACCAGCTTTCAAGTAATTCAGCTTTAAACCAGGATAACACTTCTATCAGTTGAGTGGATGCACTGACTTGCCATATTTTAAGCTATACCGGAATAAAAAAATAAAAAAAATCTTGGGCCGAAACAGGCTGCGCATTTGATGTAACAGGACAGCACAGAGCAGTGCTTTCCAACATGTAGTCCATCATGATATTGCCAAATAATTGGCAAAACACTTTATTGATAATGTAAAAAACATTAATATAAAACAAAATAGTAATGCAAAACAAATGTATTTTTTTTTTACAACCTTGGAAAAGTGTTTTCATTCTGATACAGATAATTAGGAACTTAAAGTATACTACGTTAGTTCCATTGATCCAAGCCGGAACATAATCGATTGATTGATCATTAAAATAAGCATGCTCTGAAAATGCACTCACCCATATGACCACTGAACATGGCAGCTGAACGCTCTTGTCAAGGTCCTCACGCTCTACTTTAAAGGGATATTTCACTTTAGAAAAATGTTGGGTCATTTTATCGTCTACTCAGGCTTTTGTGAGCCCCACAGACAGTTTTTAAGTTGCTTGATTCAGTATTTGGATATTTGATATTCATTTTATCAGACACGCCCCCTTCAGTTCCTATACAAACCCATTATAACTTCAAACTCCATTGTCCTTGGTTGTCCAGCCTACATTAGCCTGGACAACCAAAACACTGTTCCATGGGGGAACAACAACAACAAGCCTACATTAGCCTTGACAACCAAAAACACTATTAAGCCACGTTTTCACTACAGTGCCAGAATTCTTCCAGCTAAATTAATAGCATAACTTGCTGGAATGGCAATGGGAGAGGCCGTTTTCACATTCCCTCTTGGCAGCATAAGTTCTGGTATTGCCTGATAAGCGACCGTTTTCATTTGTTTAATTTCTAATGTTATAGAACTTTATACTCGCACGAGAGGTCACTGTAAGCACAAGAGATTGTAACTTTAATCCATCGATCCAGAATAAGCATGCTGTTTTCTCATTCTTTTTTTTCTCTCTCAATCATTCATTATCACAGGGAGGCAGGGGTTAAAGGGTAAGGCCAAAGGTGGGCAAGAAATCAAAAATAATTGCTCCATTGATTAGAAATTGATAATTCTAAAAATGCTCCTCATTGACTTACATGGTACGGTAAAACAGCTCTCAAAGTCACTCTTTTAGCACATAAATGAACCCAAACATAGCTGATTCAGGCAATATAGAGCATCACCAAACCCAGTACTGTTTGTTTTTTTAATAAAAATGTCAACTTCCTGTTGATTTTACTATTTGAAGATCTGGATCCGGATCCGCGGATCCAGTCCAGGTTTTCTACTTATTAAAAATGGCAAAATCAACAGGAAGTTGACATTTTTATAAAAAAAAAAAACAGTACTGGGTTTGGTGATGTTCTATATTGTCTGAATCAACTTTGTTTGCGTTCGTTTACGTGCTAAAAGAGTGACTTTGAGAGCTGTTTTATCGTACAATGTAAGTCAATGAGGAGTATATTTTGAATTATCAATTTCTAATCAATGGAGCAATTATTTTTTATTTCTTGCCCACCTTTGGAGTTACATCATGGCAAGGTAACTACACAACCCAAACCTCTACCAAAGTGGTCTTGCCCTTTAACAGGTGGAGTGGAGTTTGCAGATCTGTTTCTAGCATAACATCTCGAGACATATCTTGAATAAAGGTTGTGCGATATGTCCAAAATATTCCTTTTGACCATCGGCAGCAAAAAATAAATAAACTAGAAGATGTGCTCCTCGGAGCACAGGTCTCCGCCAGGTCAGGTTGCAGCACGTCCTGCAAAGCTTAGCCTATGGGAGCTGGTGACAGACGGACAGACACACACACACGGACGGATGGACAGGGGGTAAAACATACTCTCCACCATCCCTTCGGCATGGCGGAGACAATGACAAAGCAAATTCATGTGAGAACAGCTCCCCAGTCGTTAGCTCAAGTAATACTTCGCCTTACAGCTGGTCACAGGTCGATAATGGCAGGTCTACAAGCTCACAATGCATCGCATTTGCGACGCGTTGTGAGCTTGGAGATCTGCTATTTTCTGCGAGCGACCCCGTTGTATGACGAAGTATACATTTGGCTGTAACACGTGCAGTGTCGGGTTACTATAGTAACCCTAATGTGACTGCGCCCTGTCGGTGAACAGAGAGGAGATGACATGCACCTCTCTCACTGACCAAAACTTGTTCAGACAACGAACAAAAACACTGTTGCATGGTGGCACAACAACAACAACAACAAAGCCTACATTAGCCTGAACAGTGGCAGTTTTACTGGAGAGGGGAAAAAAAGACTCGCTATTACAGTCCTGCAAGTAGGTTAACTCCACAGAGCACTTTTAAATAAAGCCACAGCTTACCTTAATCGTTCATGTAAAAGGTATCCACGTGTCCTACAGATGTCTGTAGTAAACCCCAGATAGTAAAATCCTATCCCGCTGTGAAACAACTGTTTAATTTGGGTATTTAGACAAGCCTGTACGTCATTCTTTACCCAGTGTTTTTCATGTAGTGCGCTTCCGTGTTTACACGTTCCCAGTCAGTCTCTGTGATTGGTTGAGATGGCCGTATAAGCGAATCCCACACATAGAGATTGTCCTTAACTTCCCTCCCCCCAAGCGCTGTGATTGGTTTAGATTCGCAGAGGGAGTGTTCAGATCAGGAAGCCATGCGGAGCTTAGATCTACGGATGCTTCAAACGGTCCAAAAAGGAAAAAAAATCCTTTTAATGGTCGATTTCTATAATTTTTATCCCTCGATTTTGTAACCCTTTTTTCACCCGGTGCCAATTTGCTAAGTGATCCTGGGCACTACACTCCCCCCACCAGCCTAGGGAGACCAGGGCCGAGCTCATGCCTCCTTCAATGCATGAGAGTCAACTGACCTTCTTGTCACCTGACAGGGGGGAGTTTCCCTGGTTGGACGTAGCGAGTGGAAGGAACACGTTATTCCAACCAGTTCCCTTCCCCTCCATCAGGCGCCCCGGCTGACCAGGGGGAGGCAGTATAGTGACCAGGATTACTACATGTTTTTGTGAGGGTATTAACTACCCTAGGAGACACGGGAGAACATGCAAACTCCACACAGAGTAGGCCCTTTCGCCAACCCCACCTAGGGTATGGGCGCTGGTGACGCGGAGGAGAAGACACACCCCCAGCGCCCACAGCGTCCCTGGCGGGAATCGAACCCAGGACCTTCTAGCTGTGAGGCGACAGCGCTACCGACTGCGCCACCTTGCCCCCTTTAATGGTCGATTTAATGCGATAAAAATATTAACGCTGTTAATTTCGGCGTTAACGTGTCAATAACGTGTTAACTTTGACAACACATTGTACAATTTGTATGAAAGTGCATTATTGCGTCACATTTTTGCATGCTATGCCCACCCTGCTGCGCAGGCGCGACTACTGCTCATGCGCGATATACTGTAACCAACATCTGAGCTGACTTACTGCGCATGCCTGGAGATCGGCACACGCTGTTCAAGGAATACCAAACAGCAAAACGCGTACAAGAGGACATAACTTTGAAACCAATCGCAGTTTTTGCTCTGTTGTTCAAACATAGCCTACTATCGGACACGGTCACTCAGCATCTGTTCACGGAACAATAACCAGCACGTCATGGACAGAACTTCACTTCTTACCGCGGTCTGTTGTCCAAACAGACTGTATAAAGGCATATGGGATCACGGGAAAAACATGTCTGGGCCGCCGGACACGCAGAGTCAAACGGCAACACTTTACTTTTGTCCACTTTGTGACAAAGTGTGTGTGTGTGTGTGTGTGTGTGAAAAGCGTTGCTTCACACTGCCCCCACCTCACAGCTTTGTCTGTGTATCTTTAAAACTGCTTGACCACTTTCAATATAGGCCAGGGATTCCCAAATGTCTTTATACCAGGCAACCCTACACATCATTTACTACATGCCAATAAACCATGTCACAACAAATGCTATGTCCTTTCCATCGACAACTGCCCTGCTACATTTACTCCAAATTCTCTACTCGCATCATATCCACAAAAAAAAAAAAAAACTTCATTGGCATTGCTCACTACATCTATCTAAACAATTACTCTACTTTTGCCCCAATAACACAACAGTGCTAACCAAACAGAAATTGTTCACACACCCGAAGGGCGCTTTTTTCTAGTAATTGTAATGCGTCGTTAAAAAACAACAACATCAAGACAAAGCAGTGACACATGCCCCCTTTCTGTCATTCTAATGTCCCATTTCTGTTCTGTAGTAGACACTCTTCATGGCTGTCAAAGAGCCTTGGGAGACCCACCTTTTCAAAGTAATTTAATTTGTATTTCTCAAGAACAGCACTTTTGTAAGAACTAATCAAAGTGCTAATCTTGCTAAATGTTCTCTGTATTTAAACACTAAACTTACATTTATTCAGGGCATCCCTCTTGCATCGCAGGGGAAATGGAAACGGTGTGTTTTTGCACCAGTTTCTCTAGAATTAGAGTGGTCTGATATCTTCATGTTGGACCCACTTGTGGGGGGTCCCAAACCAGTCTTTGAAAGCAAATATTTTATTCATCCATTTCTCTGATCCGTTTGTTTTCCCTCATGGCCTTTTAGACTGAGTTTAACCACTTTCAGCCTGGCGTCCCTATTTTTCTTTTTCTTTTTTCTCTTGTCGTGTTGGGACGTGTTGTAAGCTTACAGCTATTTTTGCTGCGAGACACAATTGTTCGAAGAAGAGCTTGTGACTAAATGATAACTAATAATTGGATCCATTGGAAAACGGGTTCTTTTTTTTCTCCATTTTCTGTCAAGTAACTGTTTTGGACATACAAGGTATGTCAGGAACGATGTGTTATGTGTGTGTGTGTAAAGTTGCATTAGAATAAAAAACGAGTGTCTTCTCCCAGAACGCACGCCAACTTCACACAGTGTGTCTGTAGTAAACAAAGTGCCTCTAATAGTAAGAGCCCTAAATTGTTAATCCAGTGGAGATGGAAAAGGTGGAGAGCTTTATTTCCTACAGGAACTAAAGCTTGATCCTAAAACTCAGCCTGTAAGCGGCACACAGAGAGGAACCAGAAGGAAGAGGGCAAAAAAAGGCGTGTGTGTGTGTGTGTATGTGTGTGTGTCTTTTGTTGCCTGACATTCTAAGGTACCATGGTTACAGTTTGGCAGAACCTAGACTCACTTTAATAAGTGAGTGTTAACAGTTAACGCTGAGTTGTATTAGGCAGGATGTCAATGAGAGAGAGAGAGAGGTGACATTCTGCATGCTTCCATCTTGTATAAAGCATATGTTGCAACATGAAACATGGTAAGCCTTGTACTATACAACAAGTCAGCTTTGACTTAAAGAGGGATACACACCATTAATAACAAATATCACATTGCCAGTGTTTTGACAGATATTAGTATTTACATTCACTATTTCACAGTTAGTTAGCTGCCTCCCCCTGGTCAGCCGGGGCGCCTGATGGAGGGGAAAGGAACTGGTTGGAATAACGTGTTCCTTCCATGCGCTACGTCTAACCAGGGAACCTCTCCCCTGTCAGGTGATAAGAAGCGGCTTGCTAGCTCTCATGCATTGAAGGAGGCATGAGCTCGGCTCTAGGCTCTCCCTAGGCTGGCAGAGGGAGTGTAGCGCCCAGGATTACTTAGACAATTGGCACTGGGTGAAAAAACTGGGTTACAAAATCGTGGGATAACAATTTTGAGAAAAAAAAAGTTTCAAAAATAGCTGATCTACAAGCAAACTAGGTCCATTTTTATAATGATAGCCTGTAGGCCAAAAATAGGTATACCAGGTTGAACGTGGTTAAGCTCATACTTTGAGTAGAGGTTAGCCGTAGTCTGTTCTGTAGGAATACTGTAGGTTTACAGATGTGATCGTGACACAACAAATTCTATATCTTCCCCAAAATTGTTTTATTAAAATCTTTTTTTTTTATTGATTAAATCTACCCCTAATTTGCACCTTAACTGAAATATGTAAAATAGCCAGAAACCCTGCTTGAAGAGAAGACTGACTGCCCCCTGGTCAGAGGCTGTACGGCTGCTCGAGGCTTTTAGATTCCTGATCGCTGTTTAGAAAAATGTCCGGTCAAGTCTTACGATTTATATTATTTTGATACTTATTTTGAAGCCCTATCATGTTGTAAATTAGACCTGTCACTTAATGGTTACGTTGCTTTACCAGTGATGTTGATGAGAAGAACCCTTATTTAACCCTTGTTTCAATCCGGGAGCGCATTTGTGTCATTTTAGATTTTAGCTATAACCATTATTTTATACTTTGGCTATTCAAAAATAGCAGATATACAAGCTCATAGCGCAGCACCGAGTGCCGCGCTATGAGCTTGTAGATCTGCTATTTTTTGAAAAATCGTGAAAAATTTAGCAAATCTTACAATTGTTCACTTTAAGAAAATATATATTCTAACACAAATCTTTGCTTTTGGGGGTCCCTGGAACTAAATATTTTGACATGGGGTCGGCGGCCAAAGGCATATCATTTTGGGAGTCCTTGACATGACGTTTGAGAACCATTGATATTATAGCAACATATACGTTTTTTCAGAAACCTGTTTTTAGAAGACATTTGTAGATGCGTTCCCCGGATTGAACGGGTTAATATATTTAAAGAAACCCCTCTTTAGGCCAGTTGATGGAATAGCATAAATATGTGGCTGGTGTTCTGAGTGAAGAGCCCACCACCTGCTAAGCATTGGTGGCTCTACGTTGGACCCGCCCAGATTGACAGCTTGGCCCACCGTGTGTGTGTTCCATGAAAACTTTGGATCCGCCGGCACGGTAGCGCCACATGCCGGCTGGACCGTGGCAGCCCGTACATGGTAGTGGCCTCTCTAGACAATGCTTGTGATTCTACCAGACGCGTCCCAGAAGCAGTGAGTGACTGTGTACTCCTCTAAAAACACACACCTGGTCTGTTCTTTCCGCGTGTCGTTTGTGGCCAAATAGACAGTGGAAAATTGTCATATTTGACCTCACCCACCAGTTATTATAATACTATAAGCTTAAAAACCTCAGGCCCACCCAGAGTTTTACAGGCCCAGTTATTAGACATGTTCTGTAATATACACCCCTGCTACTGAGAATAGTTATTTTAGTAAGTAGTAGGGCTGGGCAATTAACTGAAAATATATCAAAACCAACATTTAGAGCATCTAACCGAGTCAATCGAATAATTAAGAAGCAGGTTTTTTAAATAAATAAAACAAAAGTCTTATATATCAACTAGTATTTTGTACAATGGTGGCGTGCAGAAATAGATGATCTCAGCTCACATGTCGCATCATGATGCGTTGTGAGCTTGTAGCTATTTTCAATATTAAAAACAAATGTCATTAATCATAATCGAGGCACAAGTTTTAAATATTCATGATATTGTTTTGAAGTCATTTCGCCCAGACCTCCCTTGTAAAGATGTCTCATGAAAAATGTATCAAAACCCAGACCTTTGTGTAAAACAAGTGCTACAGTGGGGCCTACCTGCCTTGGTGTTCAGGTTGGTGTTTGTGTGTGTGAATGTGAATCACAGTTGGTGGTGTGTCTTTAGTCGGCAACTAGGTATAAATCATTGAGGCCTCTGCCCATCCCCTAATCCTCTCCCACACCTCCGCCTCCCTCTCTCTCTTTCTCTCTCTATCTCCCTGGCCTTAAGTATAATATCTAGGTTGTCCCAGACACATTCATCAAGGCCCCATCAGTGGCTTCTTACAGATTAACAGTGTACAGAGTTGGAGGAGGCTGCAACCTCATAACTGATCGCTCAGCTTTTAACCGAGCGATGGGTCTCTGTGTACCAGCCCTGGCATAGACTTTGAGACCTGTGGGGAAATCGAAGGAAGAGTCAGAGAGAGCTACAGTGAGATTAAGAAGAGACGGCGTGAGAGAGGGAGAGAGAGTTAGAAAGTGAAGTAGAGAGGCTCAGCCAGTAGCTGATGATCCAGTCGTCCTGACAAGCTGCGGTCACTGTGGTCTTGTTCAGGAGATGCTTGAAGGAGCCCTGGTATGTTCCTGTACAAAGCCCTTAAACACAGAGATGAAGAGGAGCCAGTCAAGGTACATCATGCAGTGTGCGTTTTCATTTGGAATGAATCACGGCTAAGGAAACTGGAATAATCTGTTCTTCTCATACTTCTGTGGGACTTTTTGTTGTTGTTGCAATGATGGATAGAAGGTTAGGCATTATGCATAATGCTATATACTGTGGATAGATATTTGAACACGGATTTTACATAGGATTTTACAGTGATGATGATGATGGACCTTTTTGAAAGTGGGAATGTTTTGGGGGGTAGAATTTGTGGCACTAGTTACGGGAACTTACGGGTAATACTAATAAGAGTTACATTTATGGCATTGGACCAATGGGCTATTTGACTTCTGTTGTAGTATCAAAAATATAGCAGAGGCCCACACTCTGAATAAGACGGGTTCAGTGTTCTCTCTTTATTCAGAGTGTGGACTATATATTTTCTATATCCGTTTTAGTTCTTTTGGAGAGCTGAAGCACCGTTTATAAAAGCAAACAGAAGCCAGTCATGGTGCAAGGTGAAGACATCACACTCTGACTATTGTCCCATACCAGCTCCAGTTAACCACAATACGAGGCTTGTAGCGATAATGTTGCACTAGTCTCAACAGAAAGTGACATGAGTCCATTCTAGCAGGTTGGTAACATTTCAGTCTGGTGGTTTTACTGTAATGCCATTGTTGTTGGACTACACAAATAGCTGAAGGGGTAAAGCACTGGATTGGGTAATCCTCTGCTCTGCGCTGTTGTTAGGAGAAGCATGGGGAGGTTTTCAGGGTTCCCTCTGTGTGAAGGGACGGATTAATGGTGCTAATCGCCCATGGGTGCCTCTGAGCTTTATTGGAAGAACAATAAGGGCATGAGGCAGTAATTGAAAATTCTTGTGATATAAATCCTTGTACAAACACACCGTGATGTTAGATGCGTTTCTTAGGTTGTGGCTAACATTGAGACACAACTATAGTCTTCCTGTTTGTATTCATTCATTTTAAGTTCATGTCTTTATTTATTTTCAAAATGTGAGTTTGAAGTCCACTATTGTTTTTTGTTAATATCTGTCTTTATTTTCAAGATGTGAGTTTGAAGTCTGCTCTTTATTAAGGAAGGAACCAGATGGGCAGTGTTTCTTGGTCATACCATTGCAAGTTTATCAGTGGTCCACAAAGTGGGGTCCATGGACCCTCAGGGTTTTAGATCTGCTATTCCCACCGAATGTTTGCCTATCAAGACAACATTCTAAAACGGCTGTAAAGTAAATGTTTAATGCCTGTCCAAGTTGCAGCATGGCTGCAGTAAATGCATACATGCACTTGCATACAAGTGGTCAGATAGCTGGGCTGTGGGCATATCACAATGAAAACACATTTTTCAAGGTTTGAAAGAAAAAAATACCATGATTGTTTTGTAGATATACATGTACAGTATTATTATTATTGTTATTATATGTTAACATTATATCACAATTTTAGTGTTTTGCTAATTATTTGGGGGCCCATTTGCAATATCCTCACCAATGAGGCTGGGAATCGCTGCATTAAGTGCAACAGTGCTGTGATTTCCCGGGACAATTGGTCACACGGCTATTGCTTAAATCCATCTCTGTCTTTCTCAACAGTCCCAGAAACCCTGGATAGAATCCACTTTCACCAAGAGGGAATGTGTGTACATACTTCCAGTGTCAAAAGACCCCCACAGGTATGTGTGTGTGTGTGTGTGTGTGTGAGTGTGTGGCGTGTGCCCCTTGTGGCACGGTGGTAAATGGTAACGGCGTAATTGTATGGTGTTTGTGTCAAGGTAAGCCAAAAAGCCTAACCACTACTGTGCACAGCGTAAATGAGGCCGTTCCCGCATGATTTCTCTGTCTGTGTCTCAGTGTAATTACAGCCTCCAGCCATAGGCAGAGGCAGGGCCAGCAATGAACACTTGCATCATCACTTCTTTCAGGCGCTCTGTGTTTGGATTAGAGCCCCCTGCCCCATTTATTTATATTGGACAGTCCTGATTACATGCTTTATTAATAATCAGATTTTCTTTTGTGCTGTGGATTATGTAGAAGATGGTGTGAGTATTACACTATCTTATGTATATGTGTATATGTATATGTATATGTCTATATATATGTCTATATGTGTGTATATTTGTCTCTCTATATATCTATGTCTATATATATATATCTATGTCTATATATATGTCTATATGTGTGTATATTTGTCTCTCTATATATATATATCTATATGTTTCTATCTCTATATATATACACACACACACACACACACACACACACACACACACACACACACACACACACACACACACACACACACACACACACACACACATTATAGTAAAGGACTTTTGTGAAGTGTTCTTCTCCAAGTTATGTGAACTTTATGGGAATTTGTCATACCTATGTTAGAAATATGACTCTTACTGAGTGTATTTGCAGGCCAATGAACCACCATGTGTACATTGGACGCACGCACGTGCACACACACACACACACACACACACACACACACACACACACACACACACACACACACACACACACACACACACACACACACACACACACACACACACACAGACAGCAGCTTACATAATATATTGGTCAATTTTTGAAGACGAGAGAGAGCAGCCAGAAGTAAAAGTTGTTTGTAAAAATCCAACCGGGTTTGATATAGGGATGGTACGATATGAAAATGTCTTGTGGACAAAAGCTCGTAAATTTTTGGCAAAGAGATTTGGTGTAGAGTGAAAAAAGCGGACCAGGTACGCTCTTCACTGGTTCGTTTTGCTAAGTATAGAGGGTTTAAGTGGTAGCGGATAATGTGCAGCTTGGCAAAAGTAAACTAATCCCAGTGTATGAAGGAGGACAATTTCACGATAATTTAAAATCTCTGCGATACGATTATTGTGAGCGTTATTTTTCTTCATGATAAACGATAACGATGATCGTCCCATGCCTAGTTTTATTTCATCATGTCACAAGGCAGCCATGGAAGGTTCCAGAGCTCAGTGGGTTAGTCATATCTGCTGGAAGTTATACTTTGTTGGAAATGCAAAGTATAACTAAAATCCACATTATTTGTCACTCAGTTACTTGATTGTGTACATCAATGATTTGCTTCTGACTGTTTCTCTCCTACTAAAGCAACAATCCCACGCCACTAGGGCTGCAACTATCCATTTTGTAGCGATTTATTCTTTCAATAACACACACGCACACACACACACACACCCCCACACACACACACACACACACACACACACACACAATGAGAGCGGAGCATGTTAAAGGTTGAAAATGGCAAGTACACCTGTACTCGTCTAGTAGTAACTAGAGAATGTACAAAAAAATCCCTTGCGGGTCCATTTGGTTACATTTGTACATTTTCAGAGTTAAAGGTAGGGTTATATTTTTTGGTTAAAACTAATTGTTTTTGGTTAAAAGGTTAAACCTTTAGTCTATATAATATGATAGTAATAATTTGAGTGTTTGTTCAGTAACAGGGGTGTCTCCCTGTCTCTCCAGCTCTTTAATAAACAAATAATGAAACATATTTTCAGGTGGGTTGCCAATTTCAATCAACCAAGAGTGTTCCAGTTCTGCTTATTTCTTTGTGTCATCATGCACTTCCAATTTCACAGTAGGGGTTAGGGTTAGGGTTTGGGTCTGGATTGGATAAAATTGGTATTCTGACCTCAAAATGTATTCGCTGTTTAGTGTTTACTAAAGAGCTGGAGAGACAGGAAGACCCCTGTTACTGAACAATTACTCTATAGCAATGATTGATATACAGAATCTAGAGCTATTCAACACTTATTTTAACCAAGACGTATGACTTACTGTACATTTAAATGAACACTGAGGATTTTACTGTGTACAGTGACGGTAAAGGAAATGTCCATATGAGAGTGATCAAAGTGAGAGTCCAGTGCAGTGGGCAGACTTTCATTACTCTTATCTTTGGTTAAAAGCCAATCTGTCCCGGAAAGCAGCACAGTTGACAGATTACCTTCCTTGAGTCCTCAAACAAATCACCATTTCCTTCTGGAGAAGATCTGCCCATAATATAGGCCTGTGACTGGGGCCTCACAGTGTAGTTAAAAATTCACTTTCCCTTTCCTATTTGGTTTTAAACTGAAGGGGTGTTTATTTTTTATAGTTGCAGTCATTGATTTGTGCATTTGAACAAACTGTATTGCTGTTGTATTTCTCCAGATGCCTTCCAGGATGCCAGATCTGCCAGCAGTTGGTGCGGTGAGTGTTTCTTAGATCCCCATCCGATTTTGTACCCGTTTATCACCCTACGAGTCTTAAGGCCAATTTATGCTAGGAGCGAATGACGCTTCACAACTAAAACTAATTGTCAAAGGAGGATGTCTGCAGACGGTGTCCTGTACCTCTGGAAAAAAAGAAAGGTTGCAGATGCTTAATAAAATGTCACATACTCTGATACGCTGAAGATGAGGTAAGCTCCGCTGCCACGGAGACGCACGGGACCACATTCACTTCCTTGGTTTACATTTTCTGGCAAAGCTGTCGGCGAGTCGTGGACAGTATGAATGCTCAATTCTCACAACGTAGTGAGACACGTAGTGCGACGCGTCGCTCGACACTTGTCGCTCCAAGCATAAATTGGCCTTTAGTGGACGCATTAGCCTGCAATGAAACCTGTGAATGCACATTCCTTGACAGTGTACTTTCAGTGTACAACACCCCTCCTCAGGAAATAATTAGCTTCCAGGCTTTGTGCGTCAGGGTAAACATTCTCGCCTCTACGGTAACAGAACCCACATGGGAGGGACAAACTTGGGTGGTCCCAGATTTGACATAACGCCAAGGAAAGATTGCTTCCCAAAAAGTATGCTTAACTCATTGTCTGCCTGGAGTAAATAAATAATTCAGCCCTTGCCAGCGTTTTGGAGCGTTTTTAATAACCTTTCAAGAGCCATAGAATATTTCGCTCCAGGACGATCGACACACAGAGTGCCGCAAAAGACGGAGGAGTGTCTCTGGTTCCATCGCGGGGGAAGAGTGTCACCACGACCCTCCGTTCTTTAGTTATTGGCTGTTGAATATAGCTTGTTCTCGCCAAAAACGCAGAAAAAAACAAAGCAGAGAATTGTTTTTTCTTCTAAATCCTTTAACATTAGATCAGACCGGGCTGGGTTTGTGATCACGTTATTTCCGGGTGTACACTTCTTTGGGAGTTCTAGGATCACTCATAGTTTGGCGAAGAGCGCCCTCTAGCGTAAACACTGAAAACACCAGAATGCGTCAAAACACGTCAATGGCAGTCAATGCGTTAAGCTGTGCGTCTGGAGCAGCGATTCCCAACCTGTGGGCAGTGAGGATATTGCAAGTGGGCTCCTAAATAATTGCCAATAACACAAAGATTTTATTAGTAAATATAACGTTAATATAAATAATAATAATATAATATATGTTATAATATAAAAAAAAGTCAAGGTATATTTTCTTTAAAAAGTTTAATAATGTGTTTTCATAGTGATACCAATAAGTAGGAGCTTAAAATATTCTACTAGTATACTTTAAGTATCCATTGGATCAATAGAACTAATATCCATTGATCAAGCCGGAACACAATCGATTGATTGATTGATCATTGAAATAAACATGGCTGCCGTGTTAAGTGGTCCGATAGGTGGGCCGCAACCGCTTTCAAGAGATTCAAGTGGGCCCTGATCCAGAAAAGGTCGGGAAGCCCTGATCTAGATCTATCCTAAAGATATTTGTAGGAATAATGTCTTGTACTGTTAAGATATTTTTGAGATATTTGGTGTAAAGTTACCATTCCTGTGTTATGCAAATTGCAAATGATCATACCTTTCCTTATGACTTGGCAAATGGCAAGTCCCCTCAAAGTCAAAGAAATCAATAATTATTACAAAAATGACCAACAACAACACTATGACATATGGAATTGTAGTCTGTTATTTTCTCTCCTCCTGCTTATTTGTTCTACTCCAACATTTTGGGAAGTTTCTTAATTGGCACTTCGGGTGCTGAAAATGCCTTCTTAGTATTGTTGGTGTTCCTTAGCTAAGCCCAAAGCTGAACTGTAGTAGCATCCAGCTAGTAGAATTCATTGGTTTTCACTGGGGAAACCCACAAGCCAAATTCACTTAACTGAAGCCATCGATTCTTTTTTTTTGGGGGTACTGCAAGTGTATTTTGATGGCAATAGTTTTAGATACATATAGTATTGTTATACTGTGTTAATGCTACACTGATTGAGTGGTCAGTGTGATTTGGACTTGTTTCTCCTCCCCGTCCAGCTGCTGCTGCGGTCGTCTGGTGCGGCAGCACGAGGGCTTCACGGCCAGCCTGGCGGTTAAGTACTCGGACGTGAAGCTGGGTGACAATGCCAACCTGTCCGTGCCAGAGGTGGAGGAGTGGTCTGTGGACAGACACACAGAGGAGAGCCCCACAGATGCCTACGGGGTCATCAACTTCCAAGGGGGCTCACACTCGTACAGAGCCAAGGTTAGGCCCGATTTACACTCTACGCTCTACAAGCTCACAAAGTATTGCGTTGTGACGCATTTAGAGCTTGCAGATCAACTATTTTCGGCGCATGACGCCTGATTGCACACTTTCTTTTCTTGGTGGATTTTTTTTTTAATGTTGCACCCCATTTCTTTGGACAATTTTGTCATTACAGAGATAGATTGATGACAAGTGGGTTGCACAGATCCTAGAGCAGGATCAAGGAACAGGGCCAAAGATACTGTTTTACAATAATGAATATACCTATATCTCTTAAAACTAATGTTACACCATGCCATGAAGGCAACTCAAACAATCATGTTTTATATTATATAAACATAAAAACATAACATAATTTCTCGTTGCTTTCTTCTAACCCTTTTTATTCCTCGTGTGTGTATGTTGTTTGGGCATCATGTGTATTTGTAATTTTCCCCGCAGTATCTACGTTTGTCCTATGACTCGCGGCCGGAGAGCGTCCTGAGGCTGATGTTGAAGGAATGGCAGATGGAGCTTCCAAAGATCCTCATCTCGGTCCATGGAGGCATCCAGAACTTTGAGATGCACCCGCGCATCAAGCAGGTGGTGGGCAAGGGCCTCATCAAAGCCGCTGTCACCACGGGGGCATGGATACTCACCGGAGGGGTCAACACGGGTACGCACATGCACACACACCAATTTTTTCAATTTCATTTTAGTTTTGAATCGTTTTTGAAGCCGGTTTGGTTGTTTCGTTTATATATATATAGTTTTTAAAAGGCTTACTTTTAGTTTTTATTGTTAGGTTTAGATTTATTTTATTGTAATTTGGGGTATTCAGGAGGATTCAACAAGCTTAGACAAATAGTGAAAATAATCGGTCTACAAGCTCACAACGCATCGCACCGCAACGTGTTGTGATCTTGTAGATCGGCTATTTCATTCTTTTTTTAAGATGTTTGAAAATGTTTCGCAACATAGGGCTTAAAACTGGTAACGCTAAACATATTGGAAGATATAAGATTTCATATCCACCCAAAATATTAGGCATACTACTTTTCAGTTTTTAGTTGTAGTTTGGTTAGTTTTAGTTAACTATAATGAGCCCGGCCCGGCACACACCCCTTTCAGGAAGGGGGGCCAGAGTTTGAATGGAGGCCAAAGAGAGTGATGCTGACATGACAGTCGTAAAAACCCTTATGTTCTTTTCCTTTGTCCACGACAGAATAGATATCGTCAGTCGGGTGGAAACCTTGTATCTCCTTATTCAGTCTTTATTTTTTTATTGTTTTTAAAAAAAATTGTTTTAGAATCAGAATCACGTATCACAGTTTACAGGTATAAAGCAGTGGGTGTCGTGTTCCATTGTTTTGTAGTATTCTGTGAGAGATAGAGGTACATTCTACAAATACCTTCTAAATCAGTAGTTCTCACACTTTCAAGATTTTTCAAAAATGTAAAAAAAAATAGCAGATGTACAACCTCGCAGCACGGCACCAAGTGACACGCTGTGAGCTTGTACATCTGCAAAAATCTAAAATGACACATATTTTGCTTTCCTGGTTTTAATGGGTTAAATAAAACAAATAAAGATATATACATGCAGTATATACTGTACCGATGTGAAAGCACCGGTGTATGTATATACATGATATCATAGATCAATGCTATTGGTCACACTTTGTCTCTCTGTCTGTAATGAAATGCCCCAAATAGCTATGCCAGGTTGAAAGTGGTTAAACCACTGAAAATAGAGCTTGTGGCTATATCTCTAAAAGTCCATGCGATCCGTTGGAACAGGTTTTTATTTTATTTTATTTCATAAAAATGAACGGTTTTGGACATACAGGTATAAGGTTTCCGCCTGACCGCGACACTATACACTGTGTAGAGTCCTCATGTAATGGAAGAGCCCACACACGCACGCGCGCGCACACACACACACACACACACACACACACACACACACACACACACACACACACACACACACACACACACACACACACACACACACACACACACACACACACACACACACACACACACACACACACACACACACACACACACACACACACACTGATGTACGTCTACCATGTACCTTCGGTGGTGCCAGCTCACCAGACTGTGGCTACTGGCTAGTGTTTCTCGGCTAAAGTTAGCTTAAAATTGTTCTTACTCGCCGCAGGAGGCCGAGACGACATTCAAGTTGATATATTGTGTTTGTGAATGCAACAATGGAGTGTGATGGAAGTGGTCTCCACATGGCCGAGCATTTCATCCCTACTCCCTTTACAATCTAAATACATTTAAACACTATAGATTGACCGAGGATTTCACCCTTGATCACATAAGCAGCACCTGGGTGTAGATGTGAATTTAGGTTGCTACCAGCCACAAAGCTTTCTCTTCTTGTTGAGCTGATGTAAGCACATGCTGTCACACCTGCGTGTGTGTGCGTGTGTGCGTGTGTGTGTCAGTAGTGGAAGAAGTACTCAGATTTGTTTTACTTAGGTAAAAGTAGCGATACTACAATATAAAATACTCTGTATTAAATGTATATATATGTGTATATATATATATATATAGCATTTGACTTGAGTAAAAGGAAAAGGGCATCAAAATATACTTAAAGTACCAAAGTAAAAAAAACATTTTTTTGTGTATTAAACATAATTTGCCTCTGAAATGTAGTGGAGTAGAAGTATAAAGTATCAAAAAATGGACAAGCTCAAGTAAAGTATGAGTACCTCATAATTGTACTTAAATACTGTACTTGAGTAAATTCACTTAGTTACTTTCCAACACTGCTGAGTCAGTGTGTCATTGCATGTGTGCGTGTGTGTGTGTGTGTGTGTGTACTGTGCTGGTCGAGGCGTTGTCTGCTGCCATGGTGCATCAGTGTGCAGATATTGCGGTGTGATCATAGTGTTTAAATTCATTTTCTCACAGGGTCAATTACCCACAGCGGTGATTATACTGCTAAAGCCTGCCTCTTCAGTGGTACCCCTTGGCCAAGCTGGAACACACTCCCCATGCACTAATTAGTCTGGTATCATTCTCTGCTGGTGGTCGTTAAGCTGTAGCCTGGTAAACCATCCCGGTTGCAGAATTCACGTTTTATTTTCATTCAGCGAATGAAAATGAAATGTGAATTCCGCGACCGGGATGGTTTACAGGCTACAGCTCCCAGATGAGGGTCAGGGATGCTTATTGCTTACGCCCTAGATTAATATAATATATAAATATATATACACTATATATCGTCACTGTCTAGCAGAAACGTTGTATCTCCATATTTCTGCTTTTTATGTTTTTTTTTGTTGTAAATTAATAACCTATTTTTTTAAAGTCTTGATGAAGAATTGATGAAAGTCAAAGTGTAGTATTAACCAGAGCTTGTGACTATAATAACTACAACATACAAGGTTGACAGCAATGATATACAGTATGCTAGTTATGTTAGTCAGGTGTATATTATTTTCTGTCCACAGATGCCAAGTATGTTATTTAGACAGATGCTGGGTTTGAGGTCTACCAGCTATTCCAGTTAGTTTATAGCACTTCATAGTTTTCTCTTAGCATTCTACTTAACGCTCACTTAGCACTCACTTGGTCCAGGATCATGCTGATCCTGCTCTTTGTAAGTGCATCTTTTAAACACATTTAATCCTGGCATCTCTATTTTGGGAAAACCCTATTTTTTTCAAAAATGCGAAAACAGCAAATCATCTATATTTGTCGTCGACAAAATATATAGGGCTTCAGTGGTTAAAACAAGAGAATTATGTTCCAGCGGCATATCATATTGGCATATGAGGGGTTGTTTCTACAGGCATATTGGCATAATTAATAGATCCTGGAATTCTAAATGAGGGCAAAGATAGAGCCAAGTTTGATGTACTATAAAACTCCTTTATGGAGGTTTTTTGGGTGTGTAAAATACTTGACATGTAGATCAAACATTTACTGTATTTTTCTGAAGATTTAAACCACAGTATGGACATGCAAACTTCGTAGTCAGTCCTAAAGATCAGATTTGAGAAAGACGTAAGATTTGCCTGCTTTATGTGAACAAAGCCTTATTGATGGCTGTACCCTCTCTCTCTCTACCCCAAGGTGTGGCGAAGCATGTGGGCGATGCTTTGAGAGAGCACTGTTCCAGATCCTCCAAGAAAATTTGCACTATCGGCATCGCTCCCTGGGGGGTCATCGAGAACAGGAACGATCTCATCGGGAGAGATGTAAGGCTTATGCTCCTTTTCATTAGAAATACAATTACACTATATTATTTGTTAGTAGTTTCATTTAAACACTTTCAGCCTGGAGTCCCTATTTTAGGCATTATAGGCGAAACAAGCAGCGAAATGTTGGTGTGACACGTTCCACAAGACTTTGCTAACAGCAATACAATGTGGCTAGATTTGACAAAGATTAGGTCTTTAAAAATGTTAGCATTTTTATTATGATTTTTTCATTTCATATCATATTAAAGTAGAGAAGTATAGCTACAAAATTAAATATTGGTTCTGCAGTTTTACTCACCGGTTTTGGAACAGGCCATAGAATTGTCTTTTTGTGTAAAATGTCATTCTGTGTGTAAACAGCCTTGCAAGGCTTTTCACTCTCCAGAACACACCTCAAGCTAGGTCAATCACACAGCCCACAATGCATAGGCTCTGATGGATGGGCACGTGGGCAGCTATACAATTTAATACAAACAATATACAAGAAAACAATATAATAATAGTGATAATACTAGATGTAATGAAATGAAAAAACAAACAACTAACTTTATAACTTATACAGCATTGGTGTAATGGCCATCGTTGTTAATAAGTGTTAATGTAGTGTATATATAGACAGGAAGTACAATCAGGAAATAGCCAGATGTTTATTACCAAGCGTTTACGACTTTATTGTCTGACAGTGTACCCCTGCTGTGCTGTAGGTAACGGCTCCGTACCAGACCCTGCTGAACCCTCTCAGTAAGTTGAACGTTCTCAACAACCTGCACTCCCACTTCCTCCTGGTGGACGACGGCACCGTGGGGAAGTACGGCTCTGAGGTGAAAATGCGCCGAGAGCTGGAGAAGCACGTCAACCTGCAGAGAATACACGCACGTAAGAACACACTCACCCCAACATGTCCACCTGCAGAGAATACACGCACGTAAGAACACTGTCACCCCAACCGCTAAAGCCAGTGCTTCTCAAACCTTCTCATTTCATGGACCTCAAACATTTAGATGAATTTGGCCACAGACCTCCATCAAAATATTGTGACAGGGAACCCCAAACAAGATTTGAGTTGTTAAAAAGTTTCAAAAATAAATAGTTTTTTTCCAAGAAAAAAAACTAAATAGATTTACAAGCATACTGTGTGACATGTTCTGAGCTTGTAGGTCTTCTATGAAATAGTGCCTTTGTTAAAACAAAGGCACATTTACTTACGACCCATAAAAATGGGTCCCGACCCAGTCTTTGGGAAACACTGTAATAGTCACTCCAATGAACCAACACACTGAAGTACATTTATCACGGATCACCAGGGTTCACCCCTCAACATTTACATTGACATAGTCTGCTATGTGCAGGACGTCTGTCCGTTGGTCTGGCACTGATGAAGTAAGATAACTGCTGAATGGACGTAATCACATGAACTGTTCTCTTGTGGCACTGCCTTAGAACAGTGGTTCTCAACCTGTGGTGATTTTGGGGGGTGACAGTGAAGTGGCAATTGAGACTTTTAAGACCCTTTTAATACCAAAAAAAAAGAAAGAAAAGAAAAAGACCATTACTGCATC
Source organism: Gymnoscopelus braueri (assembly GCF_963280865.1). Classification (NCBI taxonomy): domain Eukaryota; kingdom Metazoa; phylum Chordata; class Actinopteri; order Myctophiformes; family Myctophidae; genus Gymnoscopelus; species Gymnoscopelus braueri. Next base: position 20,780,236 of record NC_137603.1, on the reverse strand, counting down.
AAAAGTAATCAACAAATTATACTATAAAAACTGGTCAAATATTTGCCAAATTGTTAAATAATATAAGGAAGAGGCAAAAATTATGAAAATAGAGGATCTACAAGCTCACAACGGCTCGCGTTGCGAGGCGTTGTGAGCTGACAGGTTGCCACCCCAGCGGCTGCCTTGTTAAGTGGTCAGATTGACATCACATCAACTTAAATTAAACCACAGATTTTTAAGTTGCATTGAGCTGTGATAATGACTACAAGGTTATTTGTGGTCAGCATTTACTTTTAACATCGAGAAACGTTGTCTCTGCTGTTGGCCACATGCCAGCGATGTTCAGAGGGAGGAATGTCCTTGAGGCCATGTTAACACCCAGGGAACCCTCACCAATCACACCCATCCACTTACACTGTGCCACGTTGCCAAGGCACAGAGTGAGAGCTACCCCCAGGCCTGTCACCGTTATTACATAATCACCTGATCGCAATTATATGACATAATCGACATTATCTTGCAGAATAGTCAGAACCGTTTCCATTCATCTGTATGAATTCATCTGTTGAAAACAGCCGATATACAAGCTCACAACGTGTCGTCATGCGACGTTTTGTGAGCTTGTAGATCGGTGATTTTCAGAATTTTAGATTTTTTTTTTAAGTATAAAATTATTAAATGCATGGCTTGTTTTGCCTGTAGTACATTATTTAATTCTATTATTAGAGCATTGGCAGCCCTGTGCAATTTTAGTTTACAAATCCTAAAAGCCAAACAGATATTTTCTTTTCCTTTATATGTTCCAGTGTTTAATGCAAAAAAAGTAAAACACAACTAAATCACTAATTGCAAAATATGTGTGACAATTAATTGTCAACAAAAAATGTCATGATCATGACAGCCCTGGCTACACAATGTACTGAGTCCATGAATCCAACCCCAAATGAAGCGAGGTTTGCGTTTTTGAATTAAACATTTGTCGTTCAGGTTCCACCATCATGTTACATCGTTATACTTGTAACATGGACACTTATAACCCAACAGTGGTCATTTCCTCTACCTTGACAGTGTTAGGCCCTGAAAATGGAGAATGGACTGCGTTGCATTTATGTAGCACTGGAGCACGATTGTTCTTTTATTTTGAAATGACATGAATCTGACCCGTGTGTGTGTGTGTGTGTGTGTGTGTGTGTGTGTGTGTGTGTGTGTGTGTGTGTGTGTGTGTGTGTGTGTGTGTGTGTGTGTGTGTGTGTGTGTGTGTGTGTGTGTGTGTGTGTGTGTGTGTACTGTAGGTATTGGTCAGGGTGTACCTGTGGTGGCCCTCATCTTTGAAGGGGGTCCCAACGTGATCCCCACAGTATTGGAGTACCTCCAGGAGAGCCCCCCCGTGCCGGTGGTGGTGTGTGAGGGCACCGGCCGCGCTGCTGACATACTGGCCTACATACACAAACAGACCGAGGAGGGAGGGTAGGAAACACACACACACACACACACACACACACCATATGTTTGTATTATTATAAAGCTGATCTACAGGCTCACACACTTGTAGATCAGCTATATTCGATGCACAGCACTGGCACACTAAGTATAAATCAGGCACAACTCTAACTCTAACCCATACTGTAAAACAGTATGGGTTTCTCTGGTGAGGAGTGGGGACAAGGAAAATTGTCCTCAGAATGGCTGTTTCTCAAATTCTACTATACTTGTGGGGACATTTGGCCCTCACAAGTATAGTAATACAATGTACAGTACACACACACACACACACACACACACACACACACACACGACTTGGTTAAAGATAATGTCTTTTCATTTCTTTTTTTGTTTTGTCACCTACAGTTTGTCAGGTTGTGTGTTATCTGGCTGTCAGCATCGGAAAATGTTGATCTCCCAACTAAGCAGGCCTACTATAAATACATTTCAGGCTGATTTATCTTGGCGAGTGTGGAGCAGAGGCTTTCATTGCCAGTTTTACAGGACTCACTGATAGACACGCGTCAAGGACAACTGGAGCTGAGATGTAGTCTAAAAGGACACCAATAAAACCTACTGTGGACAGTTGATCGCTGTTCATAATGTGTTCAATATTCTGTACCTGTGTCGTAGTGAGATGGAATACAGTCAGACAGTTGTGTTTATGCATATCAATACCCCAATAACGGGGTTCAATCCCCGGCTGAGTCATACCAAACAAAGACTATCAAAATGGCACCCAATACCTCCCTGCTTAGCACTCAGCATCAAGGGTTGTATTAGGGGTAAGTCCCTAATCTAGTGTTATATCCAGGGGGTGTACTTGCACCTACTAGCGTCATGTCCAGGGGGTGTACTTGTACATCAAGCTGCCACACGCTATGCAGAAACAAGAGATCCTGTCCTATGGGCCACATGGCTCGGGAACCATTGGTTCCAAAGGCTACTTACCCAGTTATAGCAATACCATAGGCCCTATAATCGTGAAGCCCTATGGCATAGGGCTTCACGATTATATCTAAAATGATAATCACCATTGTTTTGCTCAATACTGTAATCATGATTATTAATCACAATTATTATTAATAATGGTGATTGGTGTAGAACAATATTTTTGGTCAAATGAATACATTAAATGGCCTGTGATTCTATTTTCTCTGTGAGCCTGATTAATTGGGAGATGGGTTGTATGATGTTCTGGTTTTGAACCTTAGTGTCCCTATTCTGGGTCAAGCATAAGTTGAAAATAGCAGATCTATAAGCTCAAAACGTGGCACGTTGTGATGGCATTTTTTATATTATCTTATACAGTATATCGGTTATTTTCAGCAAAGATATTTAGTGTAGAGCGAAAGCATCAGGGGCCCTATAGAGCCCTGAGGGACTCGGATCAACTACGTATAGAGTTTCAGGTTTTAAAAAACGTTTAATGTTTCGGAAACAAGGTGCAACAACTAACCAAATAAAATGAATTATTACCAAGTTTCACCATTATGCAATTGTTCCCATGCAGGGGTCTACCTGACGGTGTGGAGGCAGACATCATATCAACCATCAAGAAAACCTTCAACTTTAGCCATGCCGATGCCTTTCATCTCTTCCAGACACTCATGGAGTGCATGAAGAGCAAAGAACTGGTAAAAAAAATCTACAATGTTTTTTTTCTCCAGATAATTTTTGAAAGTGTTCTTTTGGTTATGTCAGTGATGACACTCCACCCGAACCCGACCCGACTCAACGTTTTGGGACCGGGTCGGGCCCAAAATCTATGCTAATTATTCAGGCCGGGCCGAGCCTCGGGCTCCGTGAAAAAAAAAAAAAAATCTCTATATAAATATATACTACCCCCCAAAAAAGAAATTAACTGCCCCTAGCGGCCTAACGGTAAGGCAGACGGAAATGGCGGTGAATGTGTTGGATGCAGCTCAAAGTGAACTTAACTCGGGTATCTAGTTTGTCGCCGTCCGACCTCCATAGCCCGTGTTATTAAAGATAAAAAGGGACGACAATGGCCAACACTCATCGAAAATCGGCTAAAGTGGCTGTTTTGGACATTATCTCTGGAACGGAAGGTCCAATCTACTCAGTTCAAAGCTGGTTGGATGCGTGACTTTGAGGACATAAAGCATACAAGGACACCTTTTCGGGTTTTCTGGCCTAAACGTATGGTAATTGTTCGGGCCAGGCAGAGCCTCGGGCCGGCCCAGTAGGGCCCAGTTAGGGCCAGGCCTTAACTTTCAGGCCCGTTGAGAACTCTACTCCACTTCCATTTGGATGGGCATAGCACATCCTTTTGAATCACTCCAGTCCACTAGGGATGCAAGGTTGAAAGTGGTTAACTGTTGCAGCCGTATTGGACTTCACGTTCCATTTATGCCTTTTATTAAAATGTGCATTGGCATTGGCAACTTGCCTTTGGCGTTATTAAATCGATTAGTTTGATTAACAGTTGCACCCTTAATACAGGCGGTTTGAATCTCCTTTGTAAACAGATCACTGTGTTCCACATCAGCTCAGAGGATCACCAGGACATTGATGTGGCCATTCTGAGGGCTCTACTCAAAGGTTGGTCAAGTACAACTCTCCTCTCTCTCTGTCTACTGTGTCTCTCCTCCTCCCTTCTTTGTCTGCGTCTCTGTCCATTTCTTTCAGTTTTTCTCCTCTTTTATTGTGCTTCTCATCTTTCTGTTTTCTGTGATCCCATCTTCCCTTCTCTTTGTGTCCCCATTACTCCTGATGGACTAACACTGTGTCTGTCTCATTGTCAACATGAGGAGTGGTAATGAATACGATTTAGCCTCTTCATCCTGGGATTGTCCCCTGGCAGCACATTATGCTGCTGTACTTTATAGATTAACATCTTGACTTTGGCTTGACCTTGTCGTGTTTTCATATCGATATAGATATGTTTTGAGAAACCCACACACACACACACACACACACACACACACACACACACACACACACACACACACACACACACACACACACACACACACACACACACACACACACACACACACACACACACACACACACACACACAGAGAGAGACATGTTCTCCCTCTCTTTCCCTCTCTCATTCCTTTCTGCTTGTGTGTGTGTGTGTGTGTGTGTGTGTGTGTGTGTGTGTGTGTGTGAAGAGATCGTGTTGCCAGCCAGCGTTCTTTCAACAACAGCGTCATTCCTCTTCTTTCCCTGCATGCCTCCATGCTGTTGCCTCTCTCTCTCTGCAGTCTGTCTGAGACAGGGAGACACACTCTCCTGAGGGGAGAGCACAGGGTTGCTAGGTATTCACCTACATCAGTGGCTCCCAACCTTTTCGGGGATCAGGGCCCACCTGAAAATCTCAAAAAGAGTTCGCGCGGCCCAGCCATCTGACCGCTATTCGGCTGCCATGTTAAGTGGTCAGATGGGTGGGCCGCATGCATTTTCAGAGCATTTTAATGATAAATCAATCGATTGTGTTCCGGCCTGGATCAATGGAAATAATGTAGTATACTTGAATCTTTAAAAAAATGTTATGTTATCAATTAAGTTTTTGAGTGTTTTGCTAATTATTTGGGGGCCCACTTACAATATCCTCACAGCCCACCAGTGGGCCCCTGCCCACAGGTTGGGAACCACTGTCCTACATTTAGCCATGATTACGGTAGCTTGTGTCTGCAATATTCCGTATTTTTTTTCTTTCTTTTTTTTTTACAACAAAGAAGGAAATAAAGAGGGCCATGAACTGAAATGTCCTCCAGCAGGAAAAAAGAGCGTGCAACTATTTAGTTTCCTCCTTTTTTTTAATGATCAGATAAACCATTATTGATTCCGAGGGGGGAAATTGAGGTTTAACAGTTACAATGTAGGCATTTAGCAGACCCTCTTAGCCAGAGTGACTTACAATAAGCAAGGTAATCACATACAGTACCGTACATAGAACGTAAAGAGAACAGTGTAGTGCCTCAAGAAACGAGGATCCCAGGTTAACCAAGAACCTGGCATCTGTCTAAACAATATACTATCTAAATTACATTTGTTCCCATTACTCTAATTGGAGACAAAAGGAAGGAATGTGTGTGTTCAACCCCACTCACGTAGTGCCCTTTTCAAACTGATTAGAGTTGTGGAGAAACTGGTTCTGATACTCAAAAGACTCATTGAGGATTGTGACAGAACAAAACACCCTGAAGAAGGCCCGCACGGGCAAATATTTGGCCGGCAGAGCCGCATTCTTCAGGGTGAAACAGTAACTCACCCCGGTGGGAACCAAACCTCTCAAGTTGTTCAAAGACTATTGACCGCCCCGTCCCACTCATACATAATCAATTTATCACAGTTGGTTAACCCTTTAAGATCTGTGTCAGGATTTCTTTGGTTATTAAAAAATATCAGATGTACAAGTCATAGTGCTATGAGCTTGTAGATCTGCTATTTTATTATTTTTTTATCGTGGAAAATGTGTGCAAATCTTTGAATATATATCTTTTAAAGCGAAAATATTTAACTCCGATCTGTGCTTCTGGGGGTCCCTGGAACAACATATTTTGAGATGGGGTTCCGCGGCCAAATACATATCATTGTGGGGGTCCTTGACATGGAAATTTTGGAGCACCACTGATTATAGCAGCATATGTTTTTTTCAAAAAAACGGCACGAGATTGTAGATCTGCTATTTTTGAATAGCCAAAGAAATCTAAAGTGACAAATGCCTTCCCGGATTGAATGGGTTAAGGATGTACAGTAGTTGTATATGTTTAGTTGTTTATAGTTGTATGTACCGTAGTATGTTTAGTTGGTTAAAGAAGTTATTCTGTGTAGTTAGTTTTAGTTGGTTAAAGATACATTTGTATGTTCTCAGTATCAAGTATGTTTAGTTGATTAAAAAGTGGAGCTGTGTAAAAAAAAAGTTTAGTTTAGATTTAACTTGACTCCTTTTCAGACTAGGGATTTGAAGGTAATTCAGTGTACTTTTTTGTTATTGACAACTCATTACTTACTCAAGTGCTTCAACTAGTCCCGCCACCACAGACCCTGTCCCTCAGGTGCACCAAGTTAGCTAATAACTTAAACCCTGTGTACCTGTGAGTGTACCTAGCAATTAATGTCGCACACGTGTATGTCTTCATATGGTGTGTGAGTGTACCTGGCTTGATTTGTGCACGTGTGTAGTATGCTTATTCATTTACCGGGGTCCTCCAGGCCTCTGTTCTTCGTTTGCTCATTTTGTCCCTCTACACCGTCGAAAATAGCCAATCTACTTCAATAGAGTAGATAGAGTACCGATGTCCTGACGTCACTTCCACTACCCCTGGGTCACGCCGTTACTTTTTCTCTTGAAAATCCCATAGAGAAATCTTAAGATTGCGTCATATAAGAAGAACTGTGTTCCAAAAATAAACAAACCACCCTGGCGATTTTGTCAGGTATGCGACTCTGTGTCGTTTATGATTTATATAACGTTTTGATAACGTCTTTGTTTGGAGAATCGTATTTTTTTTCTTTAGATAAATTAGTACTTTTCATGCTTCATATCCATATGAGAAAATCGCCCGGCCGATATGTTTATTTCTGGAACACAGTTCTTATATATGACGCGATCTAATATTTTCCTATGGGATTTTCAAGAGGAAAAATAACGCTGTGACCCAGGGGGATAGCGCCCTCTAGCGGCAGTGATGTCAGACCTCGGTGCTCTATTGAAGCAGCTTAATAGCTCTGTGATTTCACAAGACCAGCTGCTGCATAAGGGTACATGCGTCCAGAGCCTCACGACAACTCGTGAGGCAGTTTTTTTTACAGTTCAAACGTTGATTATTTTTTTATACAACATTCAAATATTTGAATATGGAATATTTGTTGACAGCCCCACTGTTCAGCAGGGAGCTGAACAGTGGGAAAGAAGTGGCTATGGAAGGTGACATGGATGTCTACACCCTTTCCAAGTAGGGGTTAATACCAACTCAGCTTATTGTTCAAGGGGAATTGGCATAACAACTAAACTGGCAGAGAAATACATCATGTAACAAAAGAGGGAAATACACAATTTAATATGGCTTTAATTAAGTAGCAATTAATGTCGCACGTGTATGTCTTCATATGGTGTGTGAGTGTACCTGGCTTGATTTGTGCACGTGTGTATGCTTATTCATTTACCCTCCCCCCTTTTTTCTTCAGGCACAAATGCGTCTGCCTTCGATCAGCTGGTCCTGACCTTGGCGTGGGACCGCGTCGACATCGCCAAGAACCACGTGTTTGTGTACGGCCAGCAGCTCCTGGTACGTCCCCTATGTCCGGGGTTCTCAAAGTGGGGTCCGGGGACCCCGCAGGGGTCCTTGAGGGGGTTCCAGTGCGTCCCCAGCGACGTGAGCTCGTAGATGTGCTATTTTTAAAGATTTTTTTGGGGTCTTTTTCCTGCCTTCTTTGATAGTACAGTACATAGACAGGAAATGGGGAGAGAGAGACATGAAGTGACGTGCAGCAAAGGTCTCCGGGATCGGGACTCAAACCCACGACGATCGAGCCTAGGTGCAACAGATCTGCTATTTTTGAATAGCAGATATACCTTGGCATAAAACCTTTTCAGCTGGGGTCCGCAATCAATTTGGGGGCGAAAATGTTCAGAGCCACTGCCCTACATTTGCTTGTTTGAGTGGCCAGATGCTTCATAATGATGTTCGCTTGCCTTGACATTCACGCAAAACCTTTTCAAATGGTCCAGAAAGCCCCAGGAATCTTCTGCTACCCAGCCGGCCTCAGAGGCTCAGAGGAGCCAGGGCACAGAGGGACTCGACTCTGGCAGGCTGCCATCAAACCATTTGTCTTGACTTAACATGTGTAACATAAACCCCATTAGATTAATCTTTTATAAGCTCGTGATAGCTGTGCTGATGTAAAATTTGGAATCCCTGAGGTTAGCATTGACGCAAGGAAATGTAACCATGTCCTGTTTTTATGGCTGTGTTTTCTGTTTTTTCCCTTATTGTTTTTTTGTATCCAAAAAATACTTCCCTTTAACCACTTGAGCCTGAAAAAATATACAAAATCGACGTCAAGCCACAATGAGTTCCATACCCTAGGTGGGGTTGGCGAAAGGGCCTACTCTGTGTGGAGTTTGCATGTTCTCCCCGTGTCTCCTAGGGTAGTTAATACCCTCACAAAAACATGTAGTAATCCTGGTCGCTATACTGCCTCCCCCATGACAGCCGGGGCGCCTGATGGAGGGGAAGGGAACTGGTTGGAATAACGTGTTCCTTCCGCGCGCTACGTCCAACCAGGGAAACTCCCCCCTGTCAGGTGACAAGAAGGTCAGTTGTCTCTCATGCCTGAAGGAAGCATGAGCTCGGCCCTGGCCTCCCTACTGTGGGGGACTGGTGTAGTGCTGGTGTAGGGCTGGTGTAGCGCCCAGGATCACTTAGGAAATTGGCACCGGGTGAAAAAAATGGGTTACAAAAATCGCGGGATAAAAATTTAAGTAAAAAAAAAAAGCCACAATGAGTTGGGAACTTGTAGGTTGTCTATTTAAAGCTTGTAGATTGTCTATGAAAATATATACAATATTCTTATATTTTATACAGTATATTCCACCTTTATTGACATCCCCAAAATGGGGACGCCTGTATTAAAAGTGTTTAATTGTTTAACCACTTAGACTTAAGCCCTCTAGACCGGACCTTGTAAACTGGACCTGAGTTGGCTCTGTTCATGGTCCGCTTTTTCCCGTCTACACCAAATGCCTTCGCCAAAAATAGCCGATCTACAAGCTCACAACGCGTCACGTGTGAGGCTGTAGATCGGCTATTTTTGGCTAGTGTTCCCCCCCGGAATATGGATGCTGGGGTTTAAGTGGTTCATAGGCCAGTAATAATGAAATGTATTGTCTTGTGTGTGTGTGTGTGCGTTCAGGTGGGTTCTCTGGAACAGGCCATGCTAGATGCTCTGATTATGGACAGGGTGGATTTTGTCAAGCTGCTGATAGAGAACGGTGTGAGCATGCACCGCTTTCTGACCATCAACCGCCTGGAGGAACTCTACAACACGGTAACACACTGACTGCACACCTACCCACACACACACACACACACACACACACACACACACACACACACACACACACACACACACACACGGTAACACATGGATGTACATCTAATGATCTGTATCAGATCATTAAAATAAAAATGCTCTGAAAATGCATGCAGCCCACCCATGTGACCACTTAACACGGCAGATGTGTCAAGTGGTCAGCTGGGTGGGCCGTGAATGCTTTTGAGTTCATTATTTTGCTGTTAATCTTTTAATAAAAAATCTTTATGCCTTGAAATCATGTCGTGTTTCCCCCCAGTGTCATTGCATATCTATATTTTTCAAGGTATTTTATTGAAGTTCCAAACACTAAAACACATGGATACATAATAATGGTTTATCATAGCTCTGAGCTCTTCCTTCCTGTTTGTCTGCATGTCTTCTGTTACAGAAACAAGCTCCCAACAATCCAACTCTACTTCATCTGGTCAGGGATGTCAAACAGGTAACCTATCGGCTCTTAAGTTTAACTTATACTTAGTTGCACGTGGGCGTCGCACACCGAAAAATAACAGATCTGTAAGCTCTTTGTAAGCTTGTAGATCGTGGTGTTTAGTGCGGGACACAGCCCGAAGCTAACAGTTAATCAAACTTTTTTTTGTTGTTGTTTGAGAAGGAGCTCAGCAGAGTCATTGCTTAATTTCCGTAGGTGTTAACCAGAGCTAATGAAAGAGATGACAACACTCCCATTTTTGCAAACTGCTAATAAAGTATTCAGTCAATGAATAAAAATTCTGTTGTAATTTTTTTTTCATGTAATATTCAATATTCAATCATGTATTGACAAAACCAACTTAAAGTTGATTTGGAATTAATTTCATTGTGCTAAGACAGCAGTTCTTAGCAGACAGCAGTGGTCATTCTTCTTCCATTGTTTCCTTTAACTCTCTGTAGGGTAACCTTCCTCCAAACTACAAGATCACCTTGATTGACGTGGGCCTGGTCATCGAGTATCTGATGGGCGGGACTTACAGGTGTAACTACACCAGGAAACGCTTCCGCATCATTTACAACAATCTCCATGGCAACAGCAGGGTGAGTTTGTGTTAAAGGTGACCACAAACACACACACACTCACACACACACACACACACACACACACACACACACACACACACACACACACACACACACACACACACACACACACACACACACACACACACACACACACACACACACACACACACACTCAACGTAAACGATAGCGGCCATGTCTTACTGCCGTCCCAGATGGAAGTTCCACGTCGTAGTATAAACATGGCTAAATTGTTCGTTGCTGTATTGCTGCTACACAATCCTATATTAAAATTGCCTAGAGGGTCAACCGACGGCAGACGGGCAGATGGACGGTAGACGTCACAAGTGTAAGATGCAGACCTACAAGGCGCCCGTCGCTCCGATCCGCACCAAACTTGGCACCAACACTGGTCAGGGGTCTGCCATCAATATAGCCACTTCCCTGGCTGCCACATGCGCACCGTCGCTCCGATCCAAACTTGGTACAAACACTGTTCAAAGGTCTTCCATCACAATAGCCACACCGGGGGCCCCTAACGTGCCCCCTGGGGTGCCTCATTTGCGCAACATAGAAAGTACACATAAAATAAGTACACATAGTCATATTGGATATTGGATCGCTATTGAGATATTTGGCAGCTATTGAGGTATGAAATGATGTCCATATTGTGCAGCCCGAGTATTCGCAGGCACGTGCACCCCCTCCAGTAGCACCTAGATCAGGGTTTTCCTGCAGGAAACCCTGTTCTGTATTAACTGTTGGTAAAACCAACTAATGATGCAACACCTTTTCAGTGGCTGGCAGCACTCAGTGATGTCATGTAGTCACTGCTTCATTGGCATTGAACACAGTGCTCAATTCTTGTCACGTGAAAGACGCTTTAGCCTCAGTGACTCAGCATATAATGAAGAGAATGGACCCTTCGCTAAACCCCACCCCAAAAGCGATTGTCCAATGCCAGCTTAGCAACCGTTGTTAGCCTGGCATAGGTCTGGCAAGCTTTCGTCACCTGCCATAGCTGTCAATGTTATTTCGCCCGCACACACACAATCATTTGCAACATAATAGCAAGAATAGGAATACCACGATAACGCAATGGTGACTATGAACCACGTACCCAAACCCGTTGGAGGCTGCTTTTCCCAATTAAGCTGAAATCTGCACTTAAACGGCAAGGCTGAATATGGCTGTGTTGTTGTCGAACACATACACAGCTGTCAGAAAGTTACACGACACGACTCACTCGCCCAGGTGGTGTCAATAATAGGCTACTAATCACCGTAATCGTAACAAAATTCAGAATCACAGCGCTGCCTGTTTCGGATTCCGCACGTTAAAGTATATTCATTCATTTGTTCGTCTATTTATTAACTGCTACTGTAGTCTTACCCTGCGGTACATGAAAACTCCTGTTACAGTCATGGATCAACTTCAACCTGGTGTTTGCACTTTCTCCATTTACGGTCCGTACATATATATAAACGTTCAGATTTCAAATATAAATTGCTTACCCTATGGCCACGGATGTGAAAATGATGCACGGGACTCTCAAAAGTACCCGTATATTCTGTATTGTTCAATAAAAAGCATTTTAATCCGATCGGTGGCCATTTTCTCATAGAGTTATAACGTATCAGAGTGCAATACACCTACCAACCGATAGGGTCGCTTAGTTGAAAGCATATGGATAAAATGGCCACCGATGCTTTTTATTGAACAATACGGATGATACCTGTACTTTTGAGAGCCCGTACATAAATGTAACATCCGTGGCCATGGGATAAGCACTTTATGTTTGAAATATGAACGTTTCTGTAGATGTACGGGCTATAAATGGAGAAAGTGCAAACACCAGGTTGAAATTCATCCATGACGGTCGAGACAGATGACCGTCGTGTATCCATGGCTATTACTCCCTCTAACATTTCCCGTGTTTTTAGTTTATTGAAATAATGTCATGCACATTTGTCCAGTGCATAGCCTACTGCAGGCCTTGTTGACTAGATTTAGAAGAGATTTTGAAGCTATTGCTGCTGAAATGATCGATTATTTTTAAGGGGAAAAGCCGTCATTTAACATGCAAGTCAATGGGTGAGAAGCAGAGATTGCCAGGCGCTGCCAGGCCTGGGTGTGACTAACTTCGCACCACCAGTCACAGAGTGGAGTGGGTGGGGCTTAGCGAAGGGTCCATTACATGCGTGTACCATGCATTGTGGTTTTAAACCCATGAGTTTCACATAAAGCACTGTACTGCTGAGCTGGGTTTGCTTCTAGCCATCTTACCAGGGACTAAGCCTGCTAGAGGAGAAAACTGTTCAGAGGAATGATCCTTAGCGTGTCATTCCTGACAATCTAATCTAATCTACATGATAACCTGTCTGGACACGTATCGCTTCTTTATTGATATAATGAGATACAAGAGCTTAACAGAAGCACCGGGAGAGTCCTCATGTTTACTCTGTGTGTGTGTGCGTGCGTGCGCATGCGTAATATATTAATACGTGTACTCTTTCAACTACTGCAATAATTAATATAAAGGTTTTTCTGCCCATGTTGCCTACATATAATACATAGCTTCTATCTTTGTTCCTATCTTTATATTTTAAGAACGTTATTAATAAATAATTGAATGTTTCTTAATACTCAAATAAACCAAAGAATTCTGATGTTGATGTCTTGTGAATCTTTGTTTTAAGTATTTGAAGTAAATCCTTTTAATTAATTTAATTAATTTAACCATCAGAGAGTGTACAAGTGTACCAAACTATGTGGTTATAATTGTGCACCCTAATTAAATTAACACTGTTGTGTGTGTCGTTTACAGAGATCAGGTCGTCATACTAGTCCAGGCTCTCATCTGAGGAAAAGTCACGAGTCTTTCAGCATCCAGGCCGATAAGAAAGAGAAGACTAGACACAATCACTTCATCAAGACCGCACAGCCTTACAAACCCAAGGTAATCTCATTCTGCAACCAGCTGGACAGTAGGCTCGCCATATCGTCGCTATTTTGATGCTAATACCTTTGTACTTTGAAATTTGAATGTGGGACTAACAAAGCATTTTTACACTGTGATATTGCTAACTTAAGTTAAAAATTCTTACCCTAACCCCTTTCAACTCCCTCCCTCCATCCCTCTCAGCTGGAGTCTCACGTGGAGCAGAACAAGAAGAGGAGCAAGGAGGAGATCGTGGACATCGACGACCCGGAGACGCGGCGGTTCCCCTACCCGTTCAACGAGCTGCTGGTGTGGGCCGTGCTGATGAAGAGGCAGAAGATGTCGCTGTTCTTCTGGCAGCATGGAGAGGAGAACATGGCCAAGGCCCTGGTGGCCTGCAAGCTGTGCCGATCCATGTGCTACGAGGCCAAGAAGAGCGACGTCGTAGATGATACCTCTGAGGAGCTGAAGGAGTACTCAAAGTAGGGCTGGGCAATTAACAGAAAATTTGCTTAATCTTACTTGTACAGGTTAATTGAATAATCAATATATTTCGACCTGAAAACATTCTAACAGATTTTTTTACTCAACTAAATCGATTAGCACCTTTTTAGCACATAAATTAACACAAACAAAGCTGATTCTGCCAATATGTAACATCACAAAGGCTGACATGGTGGGGGTTTAAAAAAATGTAATGCCGTTTTGCAATTTGAATTGCAAAATCAAGAACCGGACTGGATCCACAGTTTCACATTTTATTTAAAACAAATAAAATACATGAATTAATAAATAATAATAATAAGTGCTGTGTCAGATTTGGTTACATCAGAATCTGCTTTGTGTTCGTCTATGTGCTAAAAGAGAGTTTCACTGTGCAATAAAATTTTATGAGGAGACTATTTTGGAATATCATTTTCTAATCAATGGAGCAACTAATGGAATTACATCATGACAGGGTAACTACCCAACCCAAACTCTACCGAAGTGTCCTTGCGCTTTAACACAGGAGTATTTTGTTGTTGGTTACCAGCTTGATATGACAATGAACATTGTACACAGTTGGTTCATAATGCTCCCAAGAGAAGAGCATATAAACAGAACACAGGGACACAGTATTGATATGAGATATGAAATATGAAGCATCTACAAATGATTTTAGAGTATCAGTGTAGCTTGGTAATCGGAGACAACTTCCTGTAGCGTCCAGGTCTTTCACTCACCTTGAATGTCTTTGAACAAGCACACTGTGTGTGCACTAAGGCTAACATTCTAAAGTCTCTAAGATGAAATGAATGGGGATTCAAGTTTTATAATGTTACTGTCAGGCAGAAACCTTGTATCTCCATATTTCATGTTTATTTTTTCATAAATTAATGCCATGCTTTGTCATACAAGAGTGTTGTGCAAAGGTATAGCAACAATAGCCGATTTACAAGTGAGCTTGTAGATCTGCTGTTTCCACTATTTAAAGGTATCATGACATTCATTTTCACTTTTTTTATTTTCAATGTTTTATTTGGGGTTTTATGACCTCAATTACACCCAAAAAACCTGAACTTAGAACATTCAGTGGATTTTCTGTGGTCTGGGGTTTTCTGAATAATTAGGCTGAAAAGTAATCTGAGCTTGGCCCTTCGACAGTGAGGTCACAGTCGATTAATCCCGCCCACTCTCCTCCTTGCCCCTCCCCTCCCCTATCCTTTCCTTTGGGGGGGGCGGAGCAGAGGCGATGATTGACAGGCAAAATCCCTCACCAGCGACACCCGCAGGCAAAGATTTCTTTTTTCATTGCAGTTGAAAAGGCTTTAGAAATGTGAGAGAAAAACACCTGCCATGGATCACTGGAATGGAATTTTCACTTAAAACTTTTTGTACACTTTTGAAGGACCATGACAAAGACTTTGAATGTGGTGTAAAAGTGAATGTCATTAAACCTTTAAAACAAATTGAAAATGAAAGTCTGTCTGTGGGTTTCATCCATATTTATCTAATGAAAATCATCAACAAGAGATAGTGACCAAATAAGTACGTTGGCTCCATTGTAACACAGGTTTCCCCCCCCCCCCCTTTCCTGAAAAGTAACAGTTTTGGGACAATCGTACAAGGTTTGCACCTGACACCGGTTTGTCCTTTGTTCCTCTCCACTGCAGTGAGTATGGGACGCTGGCGGTGGACCTGCTGGAGCAGTCGTTCAGACAGGACGAGACCATGGCCATGAAGCTGCTGACCTACGAGCTGAAGAACTGGAGCAACAGCACGTGTCTGAAGCTGGCCGTGTCGTCGCACCTCAGGCCTTTCGTGGCTCACACCTGCACCCAGCTGCTGCTCTCCGACATGTGGATGGGACGCCTCAACATGCGCAAGAACTCCTGGTATAAGGTGCAGTCTGCGTGACATCAAAGTAGAAGCTTGTAGAGCAGTGGTTCCCAACCCTTTTTTTTTCCCCTCCAGGGCCCACTTTAAAAAATCTCGAAAGCGTTCGTGGCCCACCCAGCTGACCGCTTAACACGGAAGCCAGATGTGTGTGCCAGTGGTCAGATGGGTGGGCCACGTGCATCTTCAGAGCATGCTTATTTTAATAATCCATCGATTGTGTTCCGGTTTGGATCAATGGAACCAACGTAGTATACTTTAAGTTCCTATTTTTGAGCGGTGTAACCGCTCCTATAAGAGGGTTTAGGACCCATCCGTGGTGAAAGTTTTTCCGTCACGAAAATTTGTCTTTCGCTGTGACGCCATGCTGTGGAAAACACGCCCATAGGCTAAGCTCTGCAGGACGTGCCGTGATTGGCTAGCGAGACACATGATGAAATTAACTTCAAACTTCGCAGACGCGCTGTGATTGGCTAGCGAGACGCATGATGAAATTAATAATAATGTAAAAAATGTAAGCACGTCACTTCGCACATCACTTCGCAGGAGTGCTGTGATTGGCTAGCGAGACGCATGATGAAATTAATAACTCATAAATAGCACCGCTCACTTCACACTGGGTGTGATTTTTATTATAATCCTATATTATTTTTTGGGCGGTGAAACCGCCCCTATAAGTGAGGTTTGGATATTTGTACAACAAATCCTGCGCTGTGATTGGCCAAAAATGTACCCCGCCTAACCCTGCACCGTGATTGGCCAATCACAGTCTATTCAGGACTGTGATTGGCCAGTGTCACATGACACATGTGCATAGCCCTATCTAAGAAACCATAACTTAAAAAAAAACATAAATTAGTTTTTTTTAAGTTATGGTTTCTTCCATCATAAAGAGTGTTTCAATAAATGTATTTATTTTTTGTACATGATTGGTTGACTCCATTCAGTATTGTGATTAGCTAGCAAGACACCGCCCACTTCACACAGGGTGTGATTTTTTTATTGTAATATTATTATTAGAATCATTAGTGTGTGTGTGTGTGTGTGTGTGTGTGTGTGTGTGTGTGTGTAGGTGATCCTCAGCATCTTGGTGCCTCCTGCCATCCTCCTGTTGGAGTATAAGACCAAAGCAGAGATGGCTCACATCCCTCAGAACCAGGATGACCACCAGATGACCATGGAGGACAGTGAACACAACTTCCACAATGTACCGGACGACATACAAATGGTCTCGCTACGCTTTATATTTATTTATATTGTATTTATTTCATTTATTTTGCTGGCAATTTCCCCACCTTTTCTGCCAATGTAGTTGTTATGCCAATTCCCGAATTCCCTATAGTGCTGACCCCTGCTGGTTGGTGACGGGACTGTTTGGTCCTATGGGATGATATTGAAACCAAATGCTTCCTCTGATACACATGGAATCACCTGTCAGAGAGGAGCCTAGCTTAAAAAATGTTTAAGCCTCACTTAAAAATGATATTATGAATTAATTACTTTTTCCCTATTTCATAAATAGCTGATCTACAAGCTTGTTGATTGGCTAGTTTCAGTATGTCTTAATTTATTTACTTTTTTATGTTTATGGATAATTTCCTTTTATTTCTGTAATTCTTTTGAAAAATGAAAAGAAAGTGATTTCTTTCTATTTTATCGTTTGAAATAATACGTTTTAAAAACATTCAAAAGGGGCCCATAAAACTAGGCCATTGTTTGGGAACCACCAGCCTAGCACGTGTGGAGTCTGTTTAACAGCCCTGCTGCCAGGTGCCCTGGCTTGAGCTTGTTTGTGGTGCAGGAGGGTCATGAACATGGCCTGTATGGAGCACAGGAGAGGATTCAAACTCTTAGTCCTAACTCCTAGTGGGATGCAGCAACCTCCGCTTTTCTCTTTTTGTTTGTTCTTTTCATTTTCTTGTTCTCTTTTTTTTCTGTCTTTCGCACAGACTTACTTTCTTATTTCACAGCTTTTTTCTCTCTCTCCCTCCTCACTCTATCATGTCTGTTTCTCTATCTACCTCTTTCTCACACTTTCCCTCTCTCCCTCGGTCCCTCCCCTCTCTCACTCACTCACTCACTCACTCACTCACTCACTCACTCACTCACTCACTCACTCACTCACTCACTCACTCACACTCTCTCTCTCTCTCTCACACTCTCTCTCACACTCTCTCTCTCTCTCTCACACACACACACACTCTCACAATCTCTCAATCGAGAGAGAGACCCCTGAGCAGGGCCCAATTTAGGTTCTGAGAACCTTATGTGAAACGGAGTATGGAAACAAATCCAGAACCTGTGAAATATGTTAGGCGGCAGTCACGGCACGGTTCACTCGTGCCGTGACTGCCGGCACGAGTGAAGTTGTAAGTTGTGTAGTTGTAAGTGACATTAGTTTCCCTCTCTGCATAGATTCCTCATGTTGTGTTGATTTGTTGTTGCAGGATGTGTTTAAAGAGACCAGGGTGCATGACCATGTTGAGCTCAAGAGTGAGACGGAGACCCACGTTCGCTCCAGGAAGCTGCCGTTGACCCGCAAGATTTACGCTTTCTACCACGCCCCCATCGTCAAGTTCTGGTCCAACACGGTAAACAAATCACACCTCGTTCTCTGTCTGACTCTGGATTTTATATTGATATTGGTTTGATACGGATTGCATTTTTAAGAACGATATTGCCGATACTAATATGACTAATTATGCATCCCTAATGTCTTCCCACATTATATGACTAACGTATACAGTACCTAATGCTTACGTGAGAGGTCTGGTCTATTGTTGGACTAGACGATACAGGATAGTACGGTATAATGTACGAGGCGGTGGATTGTATAGCAACGTGGAGTCAGTCCTCGACATTTTCATGAGATGCTGAATTTGTCCGCTTTGCTTGCTCTGTTTTCCGAGCCAAAAATGAAAACTGTGCTCACAGGACACAGGATTGAATGAGTGAACTTCCAACATAGCTAACATTGCTACGTAAGCACCGCCGTGCAAGGGCCTTTAGTCTCTCTCTCTCTCTCTCTCTCTCACACACCTGTATGTAGGCCTGAGGCCGGTTCCCAGGGACCCAGGCATCATTGTTTAGAAGTAACGGGCAGACACGGTTGTTTTTGCTGCACCGTTCAGTGCTGTGGCTGTATCGATAGCATCAGTGAAAAGCACTCATCCACATAATGAAGCCCCGCTCAGGGCTTATCTCCACACACTATGCCTGCCTCAGCCCTGATCTCAGCACTGATGAGCCAGTCCTCCAGGCAGCGCTCAATCAATGACTTACCACATATAGAGATACCGTCAATGCCTGAATGTGTTTCCCCCAACATCTCAGAGCTTGCGCGTCAAGCTTCGGCAATTTTCCCTCGTAGTTTGACCTTACGACGTTAACACCAAGAGACTGGACTTGTCAAGTTTGTGTCCATGCACAGAGATGCATACGTAAGTGTGGAGAACAAGTACAATTGAATTCACAAATGTTGTAAAATAGTGTTTAAAAAAACAACAACATAATGAGGTATTGTTCCCTCCTCTCTCCACTGACAAAATGTGTTTTGTAGAGAAATGTGAATCTGGCTTGGAAGAAAGCAGAGAAAAATGTCTCTCCCACACAGCTCTCTTCACACAACCGCATTACACACACACACACACACACACACACACACACACACACACACACACACACACACACACACACACACACACACACACACACACACACACACACACACACACACACACACACACACACACACACACACACACACACACACACACACACACACACACACACACACACACACACTCTCTCTCACACTCACACACTCACAGAGGTCCAACGGAACAGGCAGGCAATGTTGTCCTGGCCTCACAGTGCCTTGATGGGATCCCGTCCCTTTGGAGACCGGCTCTGTTGACCTCTTCTATAAATATCTTAGAAAGGGAGGCCCCCACTCTGGGATTGCTCAGTTTTGTTTTATATCATCACAACAACAGTCACTTCCCCCCTGTTATAGACTGAATCCACATTAAGTGGATTTTGACATGGCCAAAATAGAGACACCAGTTGAACATGGTTGAAATGTTGGGTTTTATAAATATTTAACCAATGAAAATCATTAACAAGGGCTTGTGGCTAAATTATAACTACACTGGATTCATTGGAATAGAGGTTATTCTTCCTTTTTTTTCCCCTGAAAAGTTAACTGTATTGGGCACATAAGTTTTCCATCCGACAGCAACAATGTTTGTTGATGTATTTGAGCCCAATGTGTCAACATATGGGACTAGCTTATGATGATATACTTCTTAACAACAAGTCTGTATGTTCTTATTTCCATCAGGTCTGGTATTGTGTTAAAGGACCATACCGGTGGTCTGGCTTGTTTAGCTCAGCGATTCCCCAACCTGCCCACTGGTGGGCCACAAGGATATTGCAAGTGGGCAGTATGTGCAAGTTGGGCAAAACACATATTGCATGTATGTTTTTCATGATCAATGAAGAAAAAAGAAATACTTTTGCACTTTCACTAAAGTACATTGTTCTATAAGCTTCCTGTCCTTCAAACCCTGGATTCAAACCCGGATCTCCTGCGTGAGTGCTGAAATTTTAACCACTGAGATGATGGCGTCTACCTGCTTGCTCAGGGGTGAAATTGAATCTTGACCTTCAGGCAGTACCTCGTGTCAACCAGCCTTGTCAAACCAGACACAGGATCTAAACGTCTCAATAGAAGAGCAGGGAGACCAAATACAACCACCTCGATTGTATAATCTGAGTACTTCTTCTAGGTTTTTATCCTTCTGGTTGTGTGTCTCCTCTGAGCAGCTCTTCTACCTGGGTTTCCTGATGTTCTACTCCTATGTGATTCTGGTGAAGATGCCACCAGACTGGCCTTCTCCTCAGGAGTGGGTGGTTATCCTCTACATCTTCACCGCTGCCGTGGAGAAGATCAGAGAGGTGGGTTCAACCCAACACCTGAAAGAGAACAAGAGGTCCTCACACTGGATCAAGCTTTTTTTGGTTACCACCTAGGTGATGTTCGAACCTGGTAGATCTTCCTCAGACTGAGGAAGATCAACAGATTAAACAGAAAACCATTAAACAGATTCTGATACTGATTTTTCTTTTTTCTTTTTTCTTTCCAGATGTTTATGTCTGAAGCGGGAAAGATAAGTCAGAAGATCAAAGTGTGGTTCAGTGACTATTTCAACATTTCTGACTTTCTGGCCATTTTGACGTTCTTCCTGGGCTTTGGCCTGAGGTTGGGCGGAGACGACACTTTTGTCGGGGGGAGGACAGTTTATTGTCTTAATATCATATTCTGGTACGTGCGTCTCCTTGATATCCTGGCCGTCAACCAGCAAGCAGGACCATACGTTATGATGATTGCCAAAATGGTGAGTTGGCCTTAACATCAGCCATGTACGATACATGTGTATAATTTCTTATAGGGCTGGGCTTTATGACTTCAATTCAATATCACAATTATTTTGTACTACATTGTAAGACAAAGGATAATACAAGGTTAAGTGGCTAATCAGACTAATTCGAATTAGTTGATTATAAAAAATCTATTCGTTCTGCTTTTTTACCCATTAAAACCGGGAACACATCTGTGTCATTTTAGATCTTAGCTGTATATATTGCTGTATAGCGAGTTTTTCAGAAAACTCTTAGGATTTAGAACAGTGGTTCTCAAAAATAGCAGATGTACAAGCTCACAGCGCGTCACTTCGTGCCGCGCTGTGAGCTTGTACATCTGCTATTTCTGAACATTTTTGAAAAATCTTTAAAAGTGTTTGAAACATTTTAAATACATTTTTTAACACAAATCTTCTCTTCTGGGGGTCCCTGGCACAAAACATTTTCAGCTGGTGGTCCGCGGCCAAATACATATCATTTTGGGGGAGCTTGCCGCGAAAAACTTTGAGAACTACTGATTTAGAAGGCATATGTTGAATCAGCCTCAGGTCTTAATGGGTTTAGGATAAGAAATTATTAAAAAAAATGTTTTAATTAAGCTGCTTCTGGATTATTAGATTATCCTACATGAGCAAGATTAAGTCTGTTATCGGTTCTAAATATCAGTTTCGATATATTTTCGGTTAATTGCCCAGCCCTACATCTAGTGTAGTTCTTCAAATGCCATTGAATGTTCTGAGCTTATCTGACGATATAGAAAACTACTTTTACTGTCCAGTTGTCGCTATGTTTGTGCGTTCACAAAATGGTTGATCATCTTAATCTGGACGTTTGCACTCTAGACAGCATTGTTCGTGCGCATTCTGTGACCAGGTACTGTAAGCATTGTGTTTTCCTAACCCGTTAACAACTACCAGACTTTACCACCAGCCCAACCACTATCAGTCACTGACCACTAATTCTCAGGTCTAATCCCCTCCGTGTTGTGGGTTTTGTACAGACAGTCATCATCATAAGCTTTAGTTGAACCAAGACAGAATTCACACATCCATGTTCAGTGCCACCGCTTGAAATGTTGCTTGAACCGAACATTGACTTGTGGATTCTGTTTTAGGCTCCATTTTTCCTTTCCATTCGGTGAGGTTTCATTCCATTAGATTCTATTGATTAGAAGTCTGGGATCCAGAGTCATTACTGTCAATTTAACATTTATAAATCTCCTTAATATTGATAATAAGGTAACAGATCAAATAAAAGATGAGAAACAACTCAAAATACTAGCATCTAAGACGAAACAATAATGAGACCATATCTGAGTCTAATATTTCCAGAATCTACCAAAAACCACCCGTGTATTGGTTACAAAGTAAGTTTTTTTCCGGAGGTTTTCAAAACAAATCTTAAGAATTCAGTCCTGATTATGGGTCCCTAGCTCAGCCATATTGGTGGTTACCAACAGTTGAAGTCCTATATGAGGTATGTGAACTATATTAAAAACAGAAATGTTCTACTCAAGTTAAAACGCTTCACACTAACACTTCACACTAACACGTTTACATACAGTACTGGCAATAACATCTAACATGTGTTCCAGGTCGCCAACATGTTTTATATTGTAGTAATAATGGCCATAGTCCTGCTGAGCTATGGTGTGCCAAGGAAAGCCATTCTGTACCCAAACGAGGAGCCCAGCTGGACACTGGCTAAAGACGTGGTCTTCCAACCGTACTGGATGATGTACGGGGAAGTGTATGCCTATGAAATCGATGGTAAGGCTGATGAGGATGGTAAGGGAGATTATGATGGTAAGGACGCTTTTATTCAAAGCTTCTCACCACAGCATGGCAGCTGATTGTCACTGAAAATACCCCACTATCAAATCAAAACCACGACGACCTAATCATCATCGCGCCCCCGCACTACTCCTTCTGCCTCTCTCTCTCTCCGTCTCTGTCTCACAAAACAAGGTTTGCACAGAGAGAGGGATGGTCACCTCTGGTCTCTCTGTCTCACAGAACAAGGTTCACACAGAGAGAACCTCTCTCTCTCTCAGAAGGTTCACACACACACACACACACACACACACACACACACACACACACACACACACACATACACACAGAGAGAGACAACATTGGTCTCTTTCTGTCTCACAAAACAAGGTTTGCACAGAGAGAAGAGAGAGCCAACTCTGGTCTCTCGGGTAAGGTGGGGGGGGGGGCAGCAGAGGGCGTGTTGCTTCACCGCAGCATTCAACGGACTTGACTCAACTGTTAAGTGATCTGGATAAAAGGCTGCGATTAAGTGATCACCAGTTGAATCGGGAGCGTTTGAAGCTAAGGCTAGAACAAAACACCTGGCTTTGCTCCATGACCCGAGTTGGCAACCTGAGGTTTCACATACTCACACTCACCACAGCACCGCAGGCATTATGAGCTTAGATCAGAAGTGAGGAAGCGACCATTCGTCATGCTTTTATTAAGGGGAATTTATTACTTGGTTTGCGCGGCGGTATCACATAGTTAAAATTGCCTATCTACAAGCGCACATCGCGCTGTGACTTGCTGCGAGCTTGTAACTCTGCTATTTTCTGTACAAGACACGGCACGAAACCAAGTAACAATCGGGCAGTAGACAAGTCACACTTTGTGTATCGAATGGGGAAAATTAACCAAATGCTAGTTATTAAATATCAACTAGATGGTAATTCAAATTATTCTCAAGTAGGGCTGCTGAGCAGTATATCGACATAATACCAATATCGTGACCTGGGTTTCCGTTAGGCTGTATTTGCCGGCCATTGACCAATTTAAATGTTAATTGACCATTAAATATAATCATTGCCGGCCACCGTGGCCGGCTGGGAAAATGCTACTTTATTATTTTATCATTGTTATTATTATTTGGACAAGCTTGTTTATTCACGCAAGCAGATCACTCATCTGTCCTCCTGACTTATTCTGTTCTTTTTGGCAAGAGACACCTCTACATGATGGAGTAGATATGCTTTAGGACACTATAAATGCAGATTGTATCTGTGATAAAGTGGAAAGAAGCGCTGCGCTAAATGCAACAAGGTGTTCAGTTGGGTGGTTCACTCACTGCACGTACAGTATATGCGTTTATTATATTATGGCCGATTTAATTTATCCTCTTGGCCAGAAAAGTTGAATCTTGCCGGTCACGGTGGCCGGCCAAAACATTGCCTATAGCGGAAACCCTGATCGTGATATGAGACTAGATATTGTCTGGATATCGTCGTAATATGTTATCTTTTGCTGATTATTAAAGACTGTATTAGTAAAGTTATGCAATTTTCTGAACTTGCCTGACTGATAGCCGTTCTATTATATGCCTTGCCCCACTTAGGTATTATAGAGGCATTACTGATGATTATAAAAATTGTGTGAAAGCACCAATGATCATACTCACAATATCGCCACATTATCTACGTATGTCAAGGTATTTGGTCAAAAATAACGAAATATTTGATTTTTGTCCGTATCACCCGGCCCTCATTCTCAAAACCAAATGGTAGAAAGTAGAAACCCATTTTGTCGAGCCATGCGATTGTTTGCCTGTGCACCGCTCCTGATGGAGCTTCTGTTTTGAAATCAGCGTGCTCACACCTCAAGTCGATGATTGTGTGTGTCTCTATAAATGTGTATAATGTGCCCTTTCTCCACAGTGTGTGCCAATAACAGTGAGGCAGCGGTCAAGCCTCTGTGCACGGCAGGAGTGTGGCTGACTCCTCTGCTACAAGCAGTCTACCTCTTTGTACAATATATTCTAATGGTCAACCTGCTCATCGCCTTCTTCAAGTAAGACCCTGGCGTGTACGCAAAGACCGCTAGAATGCTGTATGAACGACTGTGGTTCTCAAATGAGTCTATTTTCATGGTCCCTAAGTTTGGTATGCGTTAGAGGCCATGGATCCCCTTTACTCTGAGCGTGTATGAATGGAACCAAATGGACCAGTAAGGCTCCAGTTGATTCCATTCGTACATTCTCAGAGTAACAGACCTGTAAGGGTCCATTTGGTTCCTAACTATCAATTATTTAGCTGGGGATCCCCTGTAACCCTCTCAAGGACCCCTGGGGGTCCCTGGACCCCACGTTGAGAACTACTATATGAGATTAAATCCCATTTGGTTCCTAACTATCGATCATTGAGCTGGGGATCCCCTTGGAACCCTCTCAAGGACCCCTGGGGGTCCCTGGGCCTGCCCGAAAATTGCAGATATACAAGCTAACAACGACCACAAGCCTGATCACAAGCTTGCAGTTCGTCAATTTTCGAATCGCTAAAGTATAAAATGGGGCATAAGTGGTTAATTATCTAGACCAGGCATAAATAATTGCATTCAGTCCCGTCTGTTCTCCTGTCTGTGTGTCTGCAGATCAACCTCCAAACTACTAGGGCCTAGTTTCACCTGATCGCCTTGGAACGCTACTGTAAATGCCTATTATCTAGGCGATCATCAGCATCATATTTCTTGTGCAGGCTGCCAGCAGCCAAGGGACCTTGATTCCTGAATGTTTTTCATATCGGTCAACGATGACTATGTCTATTTATGAATTAATAATAGCCCTACAATACTGACTGACTTTATGGATCGGACTATTTGTGTTGTGTTCTGTCCCGTGCTGATTGGAAGAAGTGTGTTCTCTCCCGTGTTGTGGTCATGATGTTATCCTCTTGTTTGTTGGTTCCAGTAATGTGTATCTGCAAGTGAAGTCCATATCTAACCTGGTGTGGAAGTACCAGCGCTACCATTTCATCATGGCCTACCATGAGAAGCCTGTCCTCCCTCCCCCCTTCATCCTGCTGTGCCACGTCTACTCTCTTTTCTACTGTATGTGTCGGAAGAGGAAGAAGGAGAGGATCTACGGACCAAGTATGTACAGTGATTTATCAAACTTTTTCATTTCAAGGACCCCAGTTTGGTCCATCCAATAGCACTTCACTCTCCCCGTACCGCTTCCTGCCACCTTCTGCCTCGATTGATGCTAGCAATTGGTCAATCTGGGAACCCATTCCGTTAAAGAACGTTTAAAATTTAAATAAATAAAAAGTTTGCCTTTGAGGGCGCGTTTAGTATTATTGTTTAGACTGATGCTACGTTTTTGGTTTACCTGGATCCTAGTTTCTTGTGGCACTACGCTTGCTTCTAGGGCAGGCTAACTCCAGCCTCACTGCAAGTTTTATTCAATATTAAACTAAACACAGCACAATGTGACACAAGTTTAAAGTCCACCATCACCACATTCCCCATTCTTACACCCCCAGTCTTGCATCCATTATGTTATGTTTGTTTTGTCATTGGGAATGGCAGCTGCATGGAATGTAGCGATCTTTCACGGAAAACAAACACTGAATTTCAGACATTATATGTTTTAGTCATCAAGCGCTACCAACTCTGTACCAAGTGACACAGAGCCTCCAACAAGCAGAGTACAGCTCATTAACCTCAGATGGTCGGACTTCAAAAGCTACTCAGCTATATTACACTCACAGCTCATGTTATGACATGTGAATGGGAAATGAATTGTTGTGTCCTACAGATTTTAGTCATTTATTTTCCTTTTTTTCCCCTATGTATCATGCGTTTTTGGTAGGTTGTTGCATCCCTAGTAGTAAGTCACTGTGTTATAAGCCGTCCACCACAGTCTGGTAATTATCAATACCGCTGTAACTCTCCTGGATGGATTCATTAACTAACTAGCATTTCTTGGACAAATAACAAACCATCAGAGAGCTTGACATGTGAAATGACATGTGAGATTGGTGGGTACGTAAGGCAGGTACGTGGTAGCTTCAAACATAGGGAAGTTAGCAGATCTACAAGCTCACAACGCATCGCACTGTGTTGTGAGCTTGTAGATCTGCTCATTTCACTATTATAATTTTTGGGAGATTTCTAGAAAATATTAATGTTTTGTGTAAATAAATAAAAAACGCATTAATAGAAGAGAAAGAAAATGTATATAGTAATTTGTACTTAGCATTCTTAAAAACTATTAAGTATTTTTAAAAGCAAGTACTCCAGTTCTTTAACTCAAGTACAAATTAGACAGAGCAACTTTCACTTTTAGTTGAGTTGTATTTGACCAGGAATATCTATACTTTGACTCAAGTACTGGGTTGCGCTACAATTCTATCTCATCGATCTGTGATAAGATTGGACTTGACACAGAGGTTTCACATTCAGATTCAGATCAGCTGTTTGTATGAAAGCCTACCACAATGATGGCTAGTAGTGTTCTCTGCAGGCTCATGCCACTTGACATGCCACTTTCCGCCCACGTGCTCGGGTTGTGTGTGTGTGTCTCTGTGTGCAGCCACGCTCTCATTGGCTCGCGCCCCCATGTGACTCACGTGCGTGCACTGCCTGTGTGCAGCCGCCAGAGTGCGCCAGAGTGCAAAACCAGGAATGTAGACGATGCTCTGATTAAAATGCACAACAGCCTGCAACATGCCTAAACGAGCACGGTTGCATAGTAAGCTCCACTTACCAAACACATTTCACAAACTCTTCTGGCGGCCCTGTTCTCACTAATTTCACTGTACCACCCACTTCTCTACAATTGCTCATTCCTTTCGATTCTTCTTATTGTTATTTTCGAGCTGCGTTCGCTTCCAGCGTTCGCGCGTCTTACTTGTAGTAAAATAATGGTAAGGCTGTGTTCCTCTGTCCTACAGAGCTGTTTCTGACTGAGGAGGACCAGAAGAAGCTGCATGACTTTGAGGAGCAGTGTATGGAGAGCTACTTCCACGAGAAAGACGATCAGTTCCACTCAGGGAGCGACGAGCGCATACGCCTCACTTCAGACAGGTGCCAAATATTGACTAATTTAGCTGGGGACCCCCTCAAGGACCCCAGGGGGGTCCCCATACCCCGCTTTGAGAGTTTACATTATTTTAAACCAACAAGATCAAAGCGGTACTACACCAAGATTAACTTGTGAGCCTGGACTGTATTTATGTGGCTTGATACACTTAAATAAAACATTAGATCTGCTAAACCGTTCCTCCTGCACCGTTTAACAGGACAGTCATGACTTATTTCACATTTTTCAATTTAAAAAGTGTTGTTCCTCTGTGTTCTGTGGTGTGGAAATCTGATCCATGTCCTTTCTCTGCTCGCAGGGTTGAGACAATGTGCATCCAGCTAAAAGAGGTCGGAAACAGAGTTAACTTCATCAAACGCTCTTTGCAAACACTGGACTCTCAGATCGGACACCTCCAGGACCTGTCCGCTCTTACTGTGGACACGCTGAAGGCCCTAACGGCACAGAGAGCCTCTGAAGCCAGCCACGTCCATAACCAGATCACCAGGGAACTCAGTCTCTCCAAGAACGTGGTCCCCAGCCTTGGCCCCGGCTCCAGCACAGACGCCGGGCCTCTTTCTAAGACCTCTCTGCTAGGGGGCAAACGTAGCGTAGGGGCCTACTTTGGCTCTTCCTTTGCCTCCTCCTCCTTCCCGCAGGCAGGAGGCAGCATTGCGGAGTCTCTGTTCGGGAGCGGGAACGCAGGGAGAGGGATGCTCGTGGGGAGCAGCAGCCGGAGAGCGGGACTGGGGCTGGACCCCAACCCGAACCCCACGCTTAGCCCAGAGAGGAGGGGGCTGGCCGGGCAGGGGCAGGGGCACGCAGCAGCTGCGGAGGCTGGCTCCTCGGGCAGCGCCGGTGCCTTTGCCCACAGTGCCACAGTGGCCGGTTTGACCCCTCCAGAGCTGCGTCTCAGAGGCCACTCTTTCACCCAGAGGCAGCTGACCCGTCCACAGGAGCCGGGCCTCTCCGACTCCCCCTCCAGCCTGCCCAACGTGCCCTCCTCCCCCGGGGCTCATTTTTATGTCAGCAGCACCCCATCCCAGCCCAGCGGCTCCAGCCACCCAGAACTGGCCCTCGCTGGGCTGTACCAGCATCCCATCCAGCCAGACAGCACCACGGTAGAATTCGGGGCTTTTGTGGGTGAGTATAAAAGGGAAGGCTGAGCATGTGGAGGTGGAGAGAAAGCGGTGGAAGAATGAACACTGTGTGTGGTTGTGTGTGTGTGTGCGTGCGTGCGTGCATCTACTGCAGTGGTTCCCAACCTGGGGTCCGGCCCCCCCTTGGGTGGGGGCGTCAAAGATCACAAGAGGACGTGAGGCCTTTTATTTGGAGATAGTCCAACATTTTAAACATTTTTGGGGTCGTGTAAAAACGTTAAACATTTTCCAAAGTTTTTCCAAAAAGGTTAAAGAAAAATTATTGTATTACTTTAGGGCTTTCACCAACTAGTCGACTAGTATAACCACTAGTCGACCTTGTTGGTACTAGTCGAGTAGTTGAATATATATATATTTTTAATGCCATAGTAATGAATGAATGAATGAATGCTTTATTGCAGACTCAAGGTCCATAGATACATACAGATACAGACTCCAACAATAAACATGAATTAAAAAGAGTCCTTTTCACAATAAATTGGGACGGTTATAAATACAAGCAGTTAAGCCAATGTCTCCTAAGACTTCACAGGATTATTTATATTGACAATGATGCTATTCTCAGACTCATCCAAACGGCACATGAATCTGTGCATTAGATTCCTAAGAACAGCTTGGAGAGTATTGACTCTTGCAGCCACAAACATTTCACTTGCACTGCTCCATCTAGGCCTTTTGAGTAAAATTCTCATTGCAACTTGCAGTTTCTGAAAACTAGCTCTTTTGTACCTTGACCACAAGTGGGCAGTGTAGAATGGTGTGCAGTAAGCTCTGAACAGAGTGATCTTAACTGCTTCAGAGCACATGCTGAACTTACGCTAATGGCCCATCTTACTATTATTATTATCCTCCTGACTTTATTTTTTATCAAAAGGGGGTCAAAAGTATGCCCAATAAAAGCCTATTATTGGGCAATGGGGATCCTTGGAGACGCTGCTGTGCCAGAAGCGCTTCCCTTAAAACGCCATAAAAATAAGGGCTGGAGGATAATAATAATAGTAATATAGTAGTAGGATGGCATTAAAACAATGCCCCCCTAAAAAAATAAAAAATAAAAAACATTTTTTTTTTTTTATGTAAATTTCGACTAGTCGACTACCACTGGGTCAAATTAGTCGACCTGTAAAAATCTGTAGTCGTGAAAGCCCTAATTACTATTAGTCATACAAGAAGTACATAGGTGCATAACATGTTTGAAATGCACAAGATTGTGTGTGTGTGCGTGTGCATGCGTTTGTGGGTGCGTGTATGTGTGGGGGTTCTCAGCTCGTGTCAGATGTAAGAAAGGGGGGTTCCAAGGAAAAATGGTTGGGAGCCACTGTTCTACTGTTGTCATTGTGTCTGCTACCCCTCTCTGCTTGCTTGCTGCACTGACAACCTTGCCAGGACAGACAGGGGAGTGGGCAGGGTTTCTGCGGACCCACAAAAAAGTCTATAAATGAATGCATTTAAAAAATAAGGCCTTAAAAAGGCTTAAATACATGCTTAAAATGCCACAGACAGGTCAAATATATTTTTTATTTTGTAATGTTTTTGTTATTGATAAAGTGGTCTTAACCACTTTATATTACCGGTAGTTCAAATCCATGAACGACAGTTATGTTATTTTTATGAATTTATCATTGCTACACTAAATCTCTTTGAAAATAGATCACATGTTGTGTGCTTGTAGATCAGCTACAAGGCCAAAGCCCCCCTCCCCGTGAATAGGGATGCTAGGGTTTAAGTGCTTTAATTTAAGTCTGAGTGGCATTGAGAAGTTTTAAAAGTTCTTAAATGTAACTTACCTGAACCTGCAGAAACCCTGGTGAGGAAGGGGGGAGGGGGGTTGGTAAACGTGGACGACGAGGGCAGATCAGTCGCTGACGCCCCATTGGCTCCCGAGGCTGTCTGTCCGATGACCTTGTCATCGGCCCAGGGTGGTGCCCTAGCCCCTGCTGCGGTGCCCAGGAGACACCGCGGACGACGGCAGAACAAAAAGGGCAGTGCGTCTGAAGCGGCGGCCCCACCAACGGCCTCCCGACTGAGGCAGAGCAGGTCAGAGGACCTGCTTACCAAGACACCGAGGCCCAGAGAGCCAAACGGGACCAGAGGTTTGAGACGATGAAGCGCAGGGCTGCGTATGCTGGGTGCTGGGGCCTCATGGGACCCCTAGATCATCAGGGTCCCAGGGGACCTTTTCCGGTTTCCTTTCCCAAGCTTCTGTCTGTCTTTGTCTGGGCTTTGTGTGTTCTGTTCCTCTGTTGGGTGTTTCTGAAGGGCTGTGACCTGACTGGAGCATGAGTGATCGGTTGTTTGTACGTTTGTTACCCTATTAATATGATCGGTTATGGATTTGTCTGACATTTGAAGATGAGGACATGAGTTCTTCATGAGTGTGTTTTTATCTACTTAGAGTACTGTACCACATGGGTGCCATTTTGCCATATAGAAATCAAAGGGAAATTGATTTGAAAAGATCATGTAGTTGTATTTAGTTTTTCTATTCAACTTAACCACAAATTCCTATATACTTCATCATATGGCATTATAGTTCACAATGCATCACAATACAAATCAGCTATTTTATCTATTTCTGGAAAAAAAAAGTTTTGACATTTTTTTATTAGACTTTCATATATAAAGCCTACAACTGCGGTACTCGAAATAGACTAAAACAAACTTATGGAAATGTATATCTTAGTATTTGTGAATTCTAGCTATAAGCATGGTGGCAAACATCAATCCACACATTTTCGACCATTTCTACCACCTAAACATTGTGTAAAAAGAGAAAGGTCTGAAATAATGTAATGTATACATGATTTGAACACGGTACATAATTATCAGACCTAAATTTACTGTTCAACTTCTTGTTTATGCCCACAATGACTGGCTAGCCACAGGTTTTGTAGCAATTTGTACCAATTGAAGAAATATTAGGCCTTAAATGTCAAATGTTCAAGCATTTTCAAAGTGTATATACTTTACACGACTTCAGATCATTTTCCAAATTGTTAATATTTTTTACATTTTGGAAAAATAAATGCCAATTTACCACTGACGTGCACACAATGTTATTATTTAATGTAGTCAGGACATAGAGACAGTATGGAGCTCATCACAGTGTTATTTTAATTTTCTTCAGGACATAGAGACAGTATGGAACTCCAGCATTCATCTCCTAAAGACCTGTCCACCTCCAGCAGACAGCAGAGCCCAGTCATACGCCACAGACAACAGGTACTGTTTGGTGCATGCGTGCGTGTGTGAATCTGTTACTTTGTCCCTATACCACTGTGTGCTCTGTCATCAAGGCCTTTTTCTTTGAGTCCTGCAGTGCTTTGCCATTTAACAGGACATCTGCAGGTCCTGGATGAAAAGATTACAATTGTGAAATATCACATTTAAGTCTTAAATAAATTACACAGTTTAAAAAAAGAATGGAACAAAAATAAAATATATTTTCTTGGTACACTGAATTTCAAGTGAGTAATCCAGTAATTCAGTCTTCTCTCATTTCACCTGTGAAATTGTTTTTTTATATTTCATTAACATTATAACTGCTACAAAAAATGTGTTTCACACTGAAAATCAACAGTTGGGAGAACTTCCTATCCCCTTAACGTGAATGTGTCTCTCTCAGGGTCATTCTGAAGGTCAGGGTCATATCAGGGTGGTCAACTCGTACGCTGGCTTCACAGAGTTTGACAGAAGTCCTGCCCTCCTCCACCCCGACTCTAGTAAGTAAAGGGGTAACAAGGGGCCTGTAACTTTCACGCCCAGTGGTGATTCCAACCCGGGTCCCCCGCACAACTGTTGAATTTTGTTCCCCCACTGAGCCAATAGAGCAGTGGTTCTCAAACTTTTTTAATTTCAAGGCCCCTGAGTTAGTATGCATTAAGTCATAATCCATCCAACCTAAGAACTTTTTTCTGAAAAAAAAGTTTTAACCTACCCTGTCCGAACTAGTTCTTACTTTGCATGGGAAGCATGTAGGGGGCTTTGTACACTCTCAGGGTTACAAACCTGTATGTCTACTTGGCTTGTAAATATAAATAATTTCCCCGGGGGTAAACAAGGTAGAGCCTGCAATAGAAAATACTGCTTTATTCACACGCAAAATTATGGATTTCAGCTTTCACGACTATTGATTAGGATTATTCTTGTCTTTCTCTGTAGCTCTGAAAAAGAAAGAGAGGAGCCGAGTGTCGGCTGAAGACATCCTTGTTCACGAGGACCCCAGAGCTGCTATGCTGGTCAGAATACTGATTTTAACGAATTGTGTGAATTATTAATAATATGTTGATGAGCTGATTACTTATTACCGGTGGCAACCTCCACAGAATGTCCACTCCAGTCAGAACACAAAAGGATGTATGTTAAACTGAAGGATTTATTACAGTCTAAGTCTTCACACCCACATCACAATTATGTACAAACATTATTTTTATTATTAATACAAAACCCCAATTCTAACTACTAAAAATAGCAGATCTAGAAGCTCACAACGCTTTGCATCGTGACATGTTGAGAGCTTTTACTTTTGGTACTTTTAAGTACAATTATTTTGTACTTTTACTTTAAGTAACGTTTTTTAATTCAGTCTACTTTTACTTAAGTAACAAATCAGAGTACTTCTTCCACCACTGGTGTTTACTGTAAGACTTAAGCCTTTGTAATTGACTGTACGTGTGTTTTCTCTCGTTCTACTGCAGGAAAGGGTTCAGGTGAAGTCGGCCCAAGCCAGCAGCCTGTGAGTATTCTGCTATTCACAAACACCACCTGCCATATGCACACACACGCCTACACACGCACATAAACAACCCACACATTAGGCTCTGTGTATAACCGTAGTCCCAGTTTTCAGAAGGTGGAATACCTGTTTTCTGTTCCTGTTCCCCATAGCTTCATTTCATTGTCTCAGCTGCAGGTTTGAACTGGAAACCACATGTGACTCCTATACAACATGCACATCCTATAATGCAACGATTCCAAACCTGTAGACCAGGGCCCACTGGTGGGCCATGAGGATATTGCAAGCGCCCCCCCCCCAATATTTGGCAAAACAGTACGATTTTAATGATAATATTACATTAATTTAAACAAATATGTCATGGTATTGTTTCTTTAAAACCTTGAAAAATGAGTTTTCATTGTGATATAGATAACTTAAACAATACTACGTTAGTTCCATTGATCGGACCACCCATCTGACCACTTAACAAGTGGGCAGATGGGTGGGCCGCAAATACTTTCAAGATTTTCAAATGGGCCCTGATCCAGAAAGGGTTGACAACCACTGCCCTAGTGTCCCTATTTTGGGCATGTCATAATATGTGAACATTCTGCAACAAAAAGGCAGCTTTACAAGCCAATTACTTACTTACTACTCACACACACACACACACACACACACACACACACACACACACACACACACGCAATACAAATATACAACACGCATATCGTAAAACTTCAGGCTCTAAAGAAGAAACAGAAAATAGAGTGGTTTATTATGAATCCTGTGTTTAGTTGGTTCTCTAAGTGTATGTTTATTTTGTTCTGTGTCCATGTGTGTCTCAGAAGAGCCCCTGGGGAAGAGGCCCTAAATGGTAAGAGAAACACTGTCACTGACGTAGTCTGACTGCACGCGCACACACACACACACACACACACACACACACACACACACACACACACACACACACACACACACACACACACACACACACACACACACACACACACACACACTACTATACTTATGAGGACATCAGCATTTTAGGACGACAATTTTATGAATATAATCTTTACACATTTTTTGCCATTTTAACCCTAATCATGAAGCCGAAAATAGCCGATCTACAAGCAAAATGATATTTGTGTGTGTGTGGGATGATAATGTTTGTGTGTGCTTCCAGCTGCAGTGTGTCTCTACACGTCCCGACATGGCCACTTGGGATCCAGGAAGGACTGTGAGTCATCCTTGATTTACTAACCTTTTCTTGTTAAACTCTGGAGCCTGAAATTGTATTTGTGTTCTATTAAAGGATTTAAGGTCGGGGTGTCCCGATAGACAAGTGGTTAGGGTGCATACAGTACCACATGGGCACATAATGCACCACGTTCCATTCCCAGCCAGCCATGCTGAATGTCATTCCCCTTTTCTCTCTGCATTTCCCGTATCTCTCAGCTGTCATTATGAAAAAATGTAATTGCTCGCCAAAAATAACCGTCTACAAGCTCACAACGCCTCACACTTGTGAGCTTGTAGATCAGCTATTTTAAGTGAGCATCAAATGACAGAGTATAAATCAGGCCCAGCTGGCACCTAGCAGTGAGCCACTGTCAATTTTTTGGGTGGCCATAGCTGAATGCGGCACGTTGTGAGCTTGTAGATCGGCTATTTTCGGTGCACAACACCTGCACCCTTGGGTGCAATTTGTTGTACAGGTCTTCTTGTAAAGGAGTGGAATAACACCATCTACTGGCAGGTGCTGTAACGGATCAGGGGGTTGGTCCCTCAAGTGGACTGAGGCATTTGGCACTACAGATCATTGACTGACGTTGGTTGACATGCTCATTCAATGCAAAGAATTGTGTGAAATATAAAGCAGCCCTGGGTTGGTTTTAATGTTGAGGATGTGCATCTGGAAACACTGTAGTTGACTTTTCTTTTTGCAAATCACCTGGAAAAGATCATGTCTACAGTGTATCTGTGTTTTTCGTGTTACAAACATTGCTGGGCTCCATTGCGGACAGGTTTTATTGCACTGCAATGGAGCCCATCAGTGTGCGAGTGATTTTTAATTATATATATATATATATATATATATATATATATATATATATATATATATATATATATATATAGTTTTTCGCCCAGCACCTGCCCAACTCTGAGGATTGGATGTTTTAGAGAAGCAATAAGCCACATGATTTTGTGGTTTACCTTGAGTTTACAACAGCGAAGTGGGTCGACGTCATTCCGCCTCAGGCGTCCGACGCCTCTTAGCTGTGGTAAACTCCACGGTAAACCATGGCCTCTTGTGGCCTATTGCTTGAGCATACACATTTAATGTACTGTATGTAATCTCTCCTTTCCACTCCAGCTATCGGCTCCCCCTTTAAGCCCATGGAGAGTTACCAGTACTCAGGTGAGTCACATATACCGTAATCACTTGATTTATTGAAGTATATGTAGGGTTTAAGCACTTATAAATCTATTTATACGTCATTATGTAAAGTGTAAATTAAGGGTTGGAAATTAACAGTAACAGTATTTCAACAATGGATGGCTAGTTTATTTATCTTACTGGCCAATCTTTACCACTTAGCAGCCATTGTTGTAATCTCTAGGTAAAAATAGGAAGAAGGGCAATTCGTTTTTTTTTTAAACAATCAGCACCCAAGGTGAATAAAAGTTACTGCCCTTTGTAAAGACTCCTTACTGTAATGCACTCTCCATATATGTAAATTATGCTTGTGTGTGGGTCTTCTCCTGATATGCATGTTGTGTGTTTATTCCTCTAGCTGTGGAGCGTAATAACCTCATGAGGCTTTCTCAGAGTATCCCCTTTACTCCGGTGCCCCCTAGAGGTAAGACCCTGCTATATATTAAATTTGAGACTTTTGTAACGAACCAAACGGCTTGAGAATTTATAATTTAGTGAGTTATTATGATGGTAATTGTGGAGAGACCTCCTGCTTCAATAGACATGCAGTATAATGTTGCCCTGGCTTTGAAGAACCTGCAGTCTGCATTCAATACTATTCAGTCGCATTTGTTCCATCTACTGGTGTTGTATGCAAACAAAGCCATTCCAGAACCTTCCCTAACAAAAAGAAGGTTCCAGCTGTTCTCCTTTCTATCCTAACTCTTCAAGGGACTTGCATTGAGATTGTGACTACCTATACATATTTAGGTGTATAGTCAAAAACCTTTCTTTTAAATCTCATGTTGATAATCTTGCTGTCCTGTCTTTAGTTAAAGCAGGAGGAGACTTGCTCTTGCAAATTTGTTATCACTTACACTTACATGTATATCCTATTATACATTTGGCAGTGGCGTGCATGCGAGGCTGTGCGTGTGCACCGTCTTTCATACGGGTCCTACGTCGAGTTAAAACCGTGCCTGTGCCTCTGCCTGTCTGCAACAGAGCAGCCACGCAGCCACAGGGTTGCCAGGTTTGGAGCAGCCACAGGGTTGCCAGGTTTCGCGCGACTAACAAGCAATGCACACACCAATTGGATCCATTGGAATTTTTGGATTTTTTCCATTTCCTGAAAAGTACCAGTTTTGGATATACAAGGTTTCCACCCGACAGCGACGATACCTACAATTGTGAGCCCTGACACAACCAACCCTGTGGGTGCTTTGCGTCCCTCAAGGTGAGCCAGTGACAGTGTACCGCCTGGAGGAGAGCTCCCCCAACACCATCAACAACAGCATGTCCTCCTGGGCCCAGCGGGGCCTCTGTGCCAAGATCGAGTTCCTCAGCAAGGAGGAGATGGGTGGTGGGCTGCGGCGGGCCCTCAAGGTGCTCTGCACCTGGTCTGAGTACGACATCCTGAAGCCTGGACACCTCTACATCGTCAAGTCCTTCCTGCCGGAGGTGGTCCAGACCTGGCAGAGCATCTACAAAGATGACACCGTGCTGCACCTTTGTCTCAGGGTGAGGGCCTATGTATAACTTCATGGGGGATCTCAGGAGGCACACACACACACACACACACACACACACACACACACACACACACACACGCATGCACACACACACATACAGACAGACAGACACACGAACGTGTGCACACACACATGCATTTGTATTACTATACCTGTGAAGACATCAATCATTTAGGAAGGTGATTTTATGAATGGCATTTTTAACCCTGACCATAAAGCCAAAAATAGAAACAGATCTGTGCACGACACTGGCCCATAGCGAAGTATAAATCAGGCATAACTCCAATCCTAACTCCTAAACATAACCTCTAAATGTCTAATCCTTCTCCTAAGAGTACACATGCACATGCACATGCACATGCACATGCACACGCGCACACACACACACACACACACACACACACACACACACACACACACACACACACACACACACACACACACACACACACACACACACACACACACACACACACACACACACACACACACACACACACACACACACACACACACACTCAACTTAACTTGATGTGACCTTGTGTAAATGTTTGTCATTACAGGAAATTCAACAGCAGCGCGCTGCTCAGAAGCTGACCTTTGCCTTCAACCAAATCAGACCCAAGACCATCCCTTACTCCCCCAGGTACATGGAGCTGTCAGTGGTGGAAAGGGATACTAAATTGGCTATTTTTTCCAAAATGTAAAAAAAAAATAATAATCACGTGGGCGGTGTCTTGCTAGTGTATTTACAAAAAATAAATACATTTATTGAAACACTCTTTATGATGGAAGAAACCATAACTTTAAAAAAACATTTTTTTTGTTTTTTTTAAGTTATGGTTTCTTATATAGGGCTATGCACATGTGTCATGTGACACTGGCCAATCACAGTCCTGAATAGACTGTGATTGGCCAATAACGGTGCAGGGTTAGGCGGGGTACATTTTGGCCTATCACAGCGCAGGATTTGATGTACAAATATCCAAACCTCACTTATAGGGGCGGTTTCACCGCCCAACAAACCTCACTTATAGGGGCGGTTTCACCGCCCAAAAAGAATAAATCTATGCTTTGGAAAATGGTCTGAAGTATACATGATTTGAACATGCACGGTACATAATTATCAGACCTAGATTTACCCTTCAACTTCTTGTTTATGGCCATAATGACCATGAAATATTAGCATTGTTAAAAAAAAAAAAAAAAAAAAAAAGCCAATTTAACATTGAGGTGCCCACAATCATAGACATATAAAGGTAGACGCCTCCTCTGGCTCTGAAGCTTCGGCACGGCGGGCGCGCTTCCGCTTCCTGGGCAAGGAAGCTTTTGTTCCTGGGGGGCAGCTTGAAATTTCCGCGTGCGTCACAGAAAGGGGCGTTCAGTATGCCAATGAGAGGCAGGTGGGGGTGGGACAGCTAGATTCTGACAAGTCCTGGAAAAGACGCGCTGTGATTGGCCAGTGCCCGTTCCCCCAATTTCCGGGGGGGACGGGCACTGGCCAATCACAGCGCGTATGGCGGCCACCATACCAAACAGGTCACTCCAACGAACTGCAGAGGCCAATGAGGTATCTAGGTTTCTATATCTATGCCCACAATGTTTAGGGGCAATTATCCTGTATCCGAAAAAAAGAAGAAGAAAAAACGCACCAATGGAAAAAAAAGCTTTTGACGAGTTTGTGTGTGTGTGTTCCCTCTTTTGAAGGCCGTTGTTATTCTTGCGTCCACACACAGGTTCCTGGAGGTGTTTCTGTTGTACTGTCACTCGGCTGGCCAGTGGTTCGCCATTGAGGAATGCATCACCGGAGAGTTCAGGAAGTTCAACAATAATAACGGTGATGAGATCGTCCCCACCAACCTCCTGGAGGAGACCATGCTGGCCTTCAGCCACTGGACCTACGAGTACACCAGAGGAGAGCTGCTGGTGCTGGACCTGCAAGGTGAGCCCCACACGCACCTGGCTTCCATTCAACAACAACCCAGATTTGGCTCAAACAAGGGGTTAAACTGCTACTGCTATGCCACCAAAATGTGGAACGCTAGCAGGCTAGTGGAACGCCCTACCAACAGTCATACAAAAGTGTGACTACTTACTCTCTTTCAAATTAAATTCGTAACTGGCCCCTGTAAAAAGTCTAAGCTCATCACCAGAAAT
Organism: Gymnoscopelus braueri; assembly: GCF_963280865.1. Taxonomy (NCBI): domain Eukaryota; kingdom Metazoa; phylum Chordata; class Actinopteri; order Myctophiformes; family Myctophidae; genus Gymnoscopelus; species Gymnoscopelus braueri. The sequence goes on along the minus strand of NC_137603.1, from coordinate 20,740,124 downwards.
GCATAGAATAGAGAATAGTAGAATCCATTAATTCCCATGTTTGTGCCGAATTTGGGGGGAAACGCGATCAGTGGAGCTCCCTCTTGTGTTGTGCCCATGGGCGTTACTCACTCTAGTGACATAGTTCGACAGGTACATGGTCACTAGTCCCTTGAGTATCTTGAAGACCAGGCCAATTGCAAGTTGCTGTACTCTGTCCTCTACCCTGAACCATCCCACCCTTACAAATTGAGCAGTGATTAGGCGAGTCCTAGGTGTGAGGTCTAGTAGTAGTCCAACTAGTTGATTGATGGAGGTGCATTGTCTGCAGTGGTCTGTTAATGATAACGGCGGCCATTATTGAAAAGTAACAGACTGCTGAATTCAGTGATTGACCCATCAGAATCAAGCATTCAACCAAGCCTTGTAATAAACTTGTTATATGAGATCCCCAATGCAATAGTTGACATTTGATGCAAGGCAAAGGCCTCATTATGCATACCTCTAGTCAAGGTTGACCTTGCTGTGAAAAATATATGATGCTGGGATCGCATAACTTCTTATTTATTTATTTATTTATTTATTATTATAACTTCTGTCTGTGATTATGTTATCATAGAAACAATATGCTTAATGCTGCCATGTGATTCTGTTATTATAGAAACTATTATGATTTATGCTGCCATCTGTCTGTTGACATTTGGCCCCTCCTCCCATCAAAAGATACTTGCCACCATGTCTACTGACTTGTCTTGAGAGAAACCCTGTGGTATATACAGTTTACTATAACCCTGCGGTATATACAGTTTACTGTCAGTGGTGGAAAGTAACTAAGTAACTAAGTACATAATACTCAAGTACTGTACTTAAAGGTAGGGTTTTTGTTAAAATACAGAAAATGCATTTTCAGCCGGATACCAATTTTATCCAATTAGGAGAGATAACTCACAAAGGATAAAGGATAAACAAGTGAAATTGGAAGTGATGACACAAAGAAATGAGCAGACAAAATTGGAACTGGAACACTACACAATTTAAGCTGATAAATGGGTACTCTCTTGTGAAAATACCTGATCTACAAGCTCACAATGCGTCTGAGTACTTCTTCCACCATTGGTTACAGTGATGATATGTGTGTGCTTTCATAGGTGTTGGGGAGATTCTGACGGATCCATCCGTCATAAAGAGCGGTGAGAAGGGGTGAGTAGTCTGACATTACATATAAGCATGATGTGGCTCTAGGGTTTGCAAACTTAACATCAATATTCAGGGTAGAATTAACGGGAATTTATGAGAAATGACAAAGGTGTTGTCATTGGAGCCCATATCTCTGCCTGATTGGCTAACCCGACCCGTCGGCTTCAATGATTGGCCAATATAAATGGCGGCTTGTGAGAAAATGCGAGACAAGCCTGAGACTCTAACATGTCAGACAACATGTGGAGTGTTGCACAAACGGGTGTACAGTAATCCCGACTTGCGCGCCGCCCAGTCCAAGACTAGACCGGTCTAGTCTTATTAAAATAGATTATTCTTCATATGGATAGTTGGATTAACTGTTGCACCCCTACTCTCAGGGCTCCATATCCTCTCCACGGACTTGGTGGATGTCTGACTCTCGTGCCTCATCTTCAGCATCCCAGCTTGTTGAGGATGGCTCTGGGTCAGGCTCAAAAAGCCGCAAGTTTACCTCAACTGCCACTGCTTTCTGAACCCTTGCATTGGTCAGCCTGTTGTGTACCTTGGTGTGAGTGTTCCCAAACAGGGACCAGTTGCACTCGGAAGCGGCTGATGTTGGTGTAGGGTGACCTTATCAAAAACCCAAACCGGGACCCTTAATCACTTTAGTCCGATTAGAAAAAATACTGAAAATAGCCGATCTACAAGCTCACAATGTGATGCATCGTGATGTGCTACATTTGCTATTTTAGCTGCTTTTGACAATTCTTCGATTTTTTATTTTATTTCACCTTGTATATTCATCAGGATGGGGGACAATTATTTTAGCGCTTGGCAAACCTAGTGACTGCACCTTTCAACAGATGTGTGCATAGTAGACATATTTTGGTCAGTCGCTAGCATCAATCGAGAAAGAAGTTGCCAAGAAAGGAGTACAGGGAGAGTGAAGCGCTAGGACGATGGAGGCAATAGGGTTTTGAAAGTCCCTCGGATCCATAACTCAATTTAAATGGAAGTGCAGCTTATCCAGAGCAACTTACAAAGTGCAACAACCTTGTTTGGTTTTGGTGTGGGCATGGCATGCTGTTTTAGGGGGCATGGCGTTTAAGGGGGGCGTGTTTTTTATGCAGTGGGCGTGGCCTGCTTTTAACCAAAACATGCCATAAGACCTAGTATTGATTTTATATGTATTTCCCCCGAAAATAAGATCACTATTAACTCATTCACTGCCACTGACGTAAAAAACGTAATTCGTCCCGTTTACCAATCCTGCCACTGACGTAAAAAACGTAATTTTTTTTTTTTCAAAAAAATTAATTTTTTTTTTTTTTTTTTTTTTTTAGTTTTTTTTTCAAATTTGACCCAAAGACCAAGGAGATATGATTGTTTAAAGATCTACACTCCCATCCACTTCCTTGTTAACTTAAAACTTAAAAATTCTGTATCTCGGCTCCTGAGTACTTTTTTTTTTAAATGAAAAATCTCTGGCAGTGGGCAAACGCGGCCAGCAATAATTGTGGCAGTGAATGAGTTAAAAGGTGCAATGTTGTTGTTTTTTTATCGTGCAAATTTCCTAAATTACCAAACTTACCTTTTTACAGACCATTTGCAGCCCTTCTGCTTATTAAACCCTTTTCACCTGATTTTATTTGAATGTATTTACTACTATTAAAGTACTGTTGTGTTGATGCTGTGTAGGTCATATGACATGATCTTTGGGCCTGCCAACCTGGGGGACGACGCCATCAGGAACTTCCGTGCGAAACACCACTGCAACTCCTGCTGCAGGAAACTCAAACTTCCTGGTGAGGGACAATCCCATGTAGCTTCTGAGCAAATTCCAGTGTTGACAGCCCAACAGATGAAACACGCTAGCCTATAGCAGTGGTTCTCAAAGTGGGGTCTGTTAACACATTGACTGCCAGAGTTTATTCATAATGTACTCACCCCTGTGCCAGCAATTTGCGTGTTTTTTAATTTTTTAATTTTGTAATTTTTCATTCAAATAAATTATCTGATTATGGTGTTAAGCACATACGACAGTTCCACCAGTAGAGAGCAGCAAATCCACACATTGATCACCTCGCTCGCCCCCTCCCAAACAGGCCCACGTCATATCCGGTCATTCACAGGATGTGACGTTTTCGACAATCCCTGGTCCGCTGATCGGCCTGAAAACGATGTGATACACTACGACGATGACTGTTAGTCACCCGGACCAAATAAAATAGAAGTTGAGCTGTCCGTTCGTTTTTTATACCGTGTGAAAAAACGTGTTTTTCCTTATTCTGGCCGAAAATGACGGGAGAAAAACAATGTGACCCGGAAATGATTGTTTTTTTTTACATCCGGCTCCGGGTGAGTGTGACGTAAGTGGAAAACGAAAGTGTTAAACAGAAATAAACAGAGCCGTGCGATCACAGATTAAACAATGAAAATTCAAAAGAACGCATCAATGCGTTCTTTTGAATTGCTGGCACTCAAGCGATGGATTTGAAAGAACGCATCAATGCGATCTTGGCAATCGATGTGTTAATATAGTGTCACAATAATTTTAACCACTTTAACGATTTTATAGTTTGGCTAAATTGGCTATTCCAGGGGGTCCCCAGATAAATGATGGATAGTTGGGAATCAAATGGACCTTTTAAGGGGGCTGTAACTCTGAGAGGCTGTCCGTGGTCTAATGCGAGGGTTCAACGTAGATTTGGCGTTGAACATTTTGAACTTGTGGTTAGAGGTTGTCATTGCTGCTTAGATGTGAATGTCATTGTGGTGATTTTTTATTAATTGCAGATCAAAATCACACGTGAACACCATGACAGCCAACAACCCTGTGAGAATATTGTGGTGTGTCGGTTGGGGGGTATGAGGGTAGGATGGGGTTTGGAGTCATGGGGTGTGGGGTGGCTGTTGGGGGGGTGGGGGGTGCATGAGGGTTTGGGTGGGTGGGGTTTGGGGGTTGTGGTGTGCTAGTCGGGGGCATGGGGACCGGGGGTTCTGGGAGTGGGGGTAATGGGTGGGGTGGGATTTGGGGGTATGAGGGTATGGGGTGGGATGGGGTTTTGAGTTATGGGGGTTGAGAGGTGTGGGCTGGCAGTTGGGGGGTGTGGGGTTTGTGGGAGTGGGGGAGTATTGCAGGTGGTGGAGTTGGGGGGTAGAGGTTATGGGGGATTATGTTATGGGGGGGAATAGGCCAGTTAGGCCGGATCATATAGGATAGGGTCTTTGCGATGCGAGAGTGTGGTCTAGCCAACACCAACTCGGGACTCCTGAAGTGGGAGGGGGTTTTGAGTTAGGGGGGTTGAGAGGTGTGGGCTGGCAGTTGGGGGATATGGGGTTTGTGGGAGTGGGGGAGTATTGCAGGTGGTGGAGTTGGGGGTAGAGGGTATGAGGGGGATTATGTTGAGGGGGGCATGGGCCAGTTAGGCCGGATCATATAGGATAGGGTCTTGACATGAAAAAGTTTGAAACCACTGGTATAGCACATAGGTTATTGTTCAGACTGGTTATGTTCAAATCAGATTTTTGACCTCTCCAGATTGGTTTTTTATCAAGTATGAACATTGGAAAAAAACACATGGAACTTGAAAAGTCTACTCTAGCCGGGTTGCCTACCCAGTGCCCACAAACTTGGGTTATAACTTATACCCACTTGGAATGGGATCTGAAAAATCTAACTCTTGATCACATGACCCCAGAGATAATGTGCACCGTTAGTTGTGTGAGTTTTGGACAAAATCTCTAGGGGTAGTAGCAAAAAGTGTGTTTTAACGCAGGTTCTCAAAGTCCCCAAGGGTCCTTGGGGGGATGCCAGGGGGTCCCCAGCAAAATGTGTTAATACAGATACAGATAACAGATATACAAGCTCATAGCGTGGCACTGAGTGCCGCGCTATGAGCTTGTAGATCTGCATTTTTTGAAAAATCTTCAAAATGTGTGCACATTTTAAAATCTTTTTTTAACACAAATCTTTGCTTCTGGGGGTTCCTGGCACAACATATTTTCAGGTAGGGGTCCGCGGCCACATACATATCAATTTGGGGGTCCTTGGCACGAAAAAGTTTGAGAACCACTGTTTTAACGCACTATGGCAGAAAACTTAATCGGGCACAAACATGGCCTATAAGTTGCGTCATGATCCAAGGAATCCAGTCCGTGTGTCCGGTTGTCCGTCCGTGTGTCCTAGGTGGTTTGACATGCGATTTGAATCTGATTTCTAAACATGTCTCAGTCTGGACACTCTGAAGCATGAATTCATACTTTGTCGTACGATTGTGTCGCTCGCCTGGAAATAGCTAATGCTCCGTGCTGGGAACTTGTAGATCTGCTATTTCAGCCAAGCGACCGTCACGCGACAGAGTATAACGCCTGTGTCGGGTGGAAACCTCATATGTCCAAAAATAGCAAAAGTAGCAGATCTACAAGCTCAAAATGCGTTGCTTGTAGATCTGATACTTTTGTGTGACACTCCAGTAATATGATCAAGTAGGGCATTAATTTACGGAAAAACACAAAAAGTTAAAATATGGAGATAGGAGGTTTCTGCCCGAGAGCAACGATAAATTAAGCACCTATGTTGTTACCACAGCAACCAATGCGTACGCAGGCCCGGCGTAATGTACAGGGCAGGCTTTAGGCAAATGCCTGGCCAAAAATGAAAAAACACTGGACTATTGCAAGTAATGGCGCAGAAACAGTGTCTAAATTTACCACATTTCCGCAGCCAATCTACAAGCTCACAGCGTGACACGACCTGTTGTGATCTTGTAGATCGGCTATTTTTGCTATTGTTGCCACAATATTTAAGTGAAAATGAAACCGCTTAAGTTTGTCTGTTGAACCGTTGAAAAGTATTAACATGAGCTCGTGACTAAATAATAACTACATTGGATCCATTGGAACAAAGGGTTCTTTTTAACATTTCCTGAAAAGTTTCTACCCGACAGCGACGGTTATGACCTTCTCTTCTTCTGTGGTATTTTAGATCTGAAGCGGAACGAATACACACCGGACAAGGTGACCTTTCCCCAAGACGACCCCCCCCATGACCCCGGGGGCGGAGTCAAGGAGTCCCGCCAGTCAATGAGACTCATGCTGTGATTGGTTCGGGTTTGAAACCGCCAAGTCGACGGGACTTGACTTGATTATTCACGATCCATTTTGGTCACAAAGCCCCCATTGGACGAGGTAGCTAAGTGCGAAATGCCACAGCCAATCAACTGGAAGAGCCACACACCCTGTGTTTCCATGGAAACTGATGATGCATGCCTATTGTTACTTTGTTTTTTTGTTTTTTTTCTTGGTCCCGTCAGATGCTGTCAATCACACAAATCACAACTACCCTCACCACTTTATATGTCATATTAGGAAGGAAAAAAAAGTTTTAAAAGATATTTTTTACAAGTTTATATGTTATGAGTATATATTATATATATATATATATATATATATATGTGTATATATATATATATATGAAATGTTTATAAACAGGTACAATATCACTGCGGAGGGTCTAGTATTTATTATTATTGATTTATGAAAAGTTGCCTTGTAAAAAATAAATACAATAAGTTAAAAAACAAAAACCTATATGTCACTGGTTTTCAACCTTGGATCCGCAGACCAACAGGGAGTCCAAATGGAACCTTACGGGGTCTGCAACTCTGAGGGTGTACAAATGGATTTGTACACTCTCAGAGTTAAATAAACACCTGAGAATGTTTATTAGATTGGGGTCCCAAAGATTCAAAACTATTTCCGTTTGTACACTGTTAGACCCCTAGTGGGGTCCCGGACCAGGCGTTGAGAACCGGTGTTGTATGTCAACTCTGTTACAGCAGGTATTAAAAAGGGAAAAGCCTGCTGACATTCACACATCATTTTTATAAATGTATAAAAAAAAACATGTATCATTACCTTTTTTTTTTTGTTGATACTCGATGAAAAGATATACATGAATTTGAAAATCTTGTAAAAATATGGGCAGATTGCAATGCAACTTTTACAGTACAATGTATAATTTTATTGTATTGAAGTCTTGAAATGTGTCCACCAAAAAATTGCTGATAAGTTTTTAATGTTACAAAGGTACTATTGCCATATCTTTGTCATCAACTATTGTGTATGAGCAAATTACAATCTAATGTATCTTATAGATACTAATATGTGGCACGAGCTGAACAGATTGAAATATTTTATGCTGGGGAACTGAGAAACTTAAGGGTATTGGTGTATACATTTTGTACTATATATCATTTTAAACTAATAAAATGCTTTCAAAATGAAAAGATCTGTTTTCTGTTCTTGTATTGTAATATGTACAGTAATATGTATTATTACCCATATACTTTATCATAGAACCAATAGCAAAAATTGCAGATCTACAAACTCTCATAGTTTGTAATAATCACATTTTTAGTTTAGTTTGTTGTTTAGTCGGTAAATGGAACAGCAGTGGGATTTTTCATTTGCATTTCGCTAGGTTTCACACCTATAGAGATTAGCTGTTCACAGACAAACGGCAGAAAACAATCTCCGGCCTGGAGGAGATATGGCAGTCATATGGTCAGCGGCATTAAGTTTGCCTTTAATACATTTCTTTATGCCAAATGAGTTTAGTGTGTGACTTTTGTGAGTTCTAGGACATTATCGAACAATGGAGCTTTGAGGAGCTTTGTTCTTGGGGTTGGAAGTGTTAAATGACCTCCTGATATCGTCGCTGTCGGGTGGAAGCCTATTATGTCCAATCATTCCTTTTTTATTATAAAAAAAAGAATTGTGAAAATAGCCGATCTACAAGCTCAAGCATCACGACACGTTGTGAACTTGTACATCTGCTATTTCTACTATGACACTATTTAAACAAAAACAAAAAGTTTTAATATGGAGATACAAGGTTTCTGCCCGAGCCCAACAGCAACAATATGGTAAATATGCTATACTGTAATTGTGGCGTGCCAATCTGGCTGCTCAGTTTTGAACTAGTTCTAATTTGTCTTATTCTTTGCTGCTGCTGACCATAATATGACTCACGGGTGTCCAAACGTTTTTTCAAAGGAGGCCATATTTGAAAGTATGAAAATACCATAGGGCTGACAGCATCTCCTGACATACTAACTCTGGACCATAACAAAGTCACTTACGAATGCATCGCATTACAACAATTTTATTTAACTACAGTGCAATATCAATAGCCTTTTGTTGGCAGTGTTGCCAAATGTAAGCTACTAATCTACTGCTGTGAACAAAAACTAAATACAAAATTCCAGCCTTTTTTCACATGCATGCACTGCATTGCTATTATATTTATTGTATTTTGTTCAACTAGCAGTGTAACCAAATGTAACCAGGTGTGAAAAGGTCACTACAAAAAAGAAAAAATCACATGTTGCGAATGAAACAACACAAGTAAAAATCACTTCGGAATCATTTCAAATTCTACTGAATATACGGTATCTGCTCGGGTTAATTCCTTAACAGTCAGAAACTTCACTGTATGTGTTTCATATGACCATACTGGTCATATGAAACACATTTTACATTTAGGATTATGGTGTCTATGTCCAGTGGTGTTTTCAAATCAAGATACTGTACTACAGGATCTACATTTTCGTAAGGAAGGCAGCGAGCCATATAAAATCTGCTTCACGATTGGCATCCTGGACCGGACTTTGTACATGTCTGATATACAAGTGGACAGTATTGCAGGTGACAAAAAACAAACGAATGACAAATGAGGAAATTCAAGTCCTGGCTACAACTTTCTGTACAGCAGCAACGACTCTCTGGCGCTTTGATATGATGCGTATTTTGGAGAAAAAAGGCTGGTGGTCCTGATGGTCAATATCAGCCAGTGTATTCGGCATAGCATTCTCCACCAGCCTCCTGTTGGTGCGTGACAGATTGGCCTTCAACTTCAGCAGGGCAGAGACGTGTTCGACACTGTGGGTCCGAAAGAAAAGGTTGAATTCATTACTGTTAATCTTTTCAAAATCAACCCGTTGTTAATCTCTTCAAAATCAGAGGGGCATTTATTTGTATTATATGTTTCCACCTGGGTCCTGTTTCTTTTAGAAGGGTGGGAGTACAAATTATTGGAATTGATTCCTTTGTTTCCTTCCGGGCAACATTTCTGTATGCTACTACTGTATGCCTTTTTCCCTAAATGCAGGCTTCATTTTATTTAAAAAGTGAGAATCACTGAACTAAATACTAGAACCTCAATCTACACTATAACATCATCTGTTCATATTTAAGAGTGTGAATGTGAACAAATGGAACATTTTGCCCAACACATTGCGCCTTAATTAGGGTATATTTGAATCCATTTTGTACACTCTTGGCCCTACAGACCAGAAAGGGTCCATTTAGGCCGCTGGTGGTCCCCAAACTTGAAGTTGAGAACCAGTGGTTTAGACAAAATGATAAGGGGTTGTTTACCTGAGGTCAGGGTATTGTGTTGCCAGTTCAGCTACTTCTATCTTAATGGCATCAAGGTCTTGCAGTTTCAACACTTCTGCTATCTTGGGCAGAATGTCAGCCAGCCAAAACTCCTTGGAACCCTGTTAAAAACAGACTTATTTTAAACTACCGTTCTGTTGAACCCATAAGACTTAATTTAAACTATAGTTGAACCCTATTAAAAACAAAGACTTATTTTAATCTACAGTTGAACCATGTTAAGAACAAAGACTTATTTTAAACTGCATTTTTTTTGTTAACAATTGGTTTTATTCATTATATGTAAGAAAAACTATACCATTATGCCAGAATAACATAGTATAGGCTACATAGATGTTTATGAACTCTTCGAGACTGTTCCAGGTGACTACTCCCTCATGAAGCTGATTTAGAGGATGCAGAGTGTGCAAAGGTGTCATAAAAGCAATAGGTGGCTATTTTGAAGAATGGTGGAGACTGTGTCCATCTGGTAGAGACTGTGTCCATTCTTACCGCTACAGCAAACATCTGGTGGAGACTGTGTTCATTCTTACCGCTACAGAAAACATCTGGTGGAGACTGTGTCCATTCTCAGACACAACTGCAGCAGCTTGCTCCTGCTTGTCCTTGTTCTTCAGGTCATCCTTTCCTTTCAGAAGGTTCTTCACGTACTTCAATGTCACTTCCTCCTCCAGTCGTCCAATCAGCTCCTGCAGGAAGCTGATCAATTAAACAATTTCACAAACAGTGGGTCGGGACCCATTTTTGGGTCACAGACTCATTTGTATGGGTTGAGATATCAACAATTTTCTGAAAAAAATAAATCAAACCTTTAAGAAGTAATCAAAATAGCGGATCTACAAGCTCACAACGAGGCACAATGCGACACGTTGTGAACTCATAGATTGGCTATTTTCACTAGTTTGGGTCCCGGGACACATCAAATTTCTCTCTTAAATTAATCTCCCTTTCATTTGTTTTCAGCTGTTTCACAATAAAGTTACATTTGGCTCTATAATTTTTTTTATTTGAAGGCGAGCTTATTTCAGTTAAAGGACGACTTCACCGATTTTCAACCTATCTTCATATAATAGGTCCTCACTAATACTCATGATAAAATGGTACCTTTTTTTCTACTTGGTCTGTCTCATAGGAGGGCTGTGGACAGTCCAGAAAACCGTCTACCAGTGACATCATCGTTACGCATGATTTTTTTTCCCAACAAGATTTCACATTTTTTATTTAGATTTGTATTAACACGAGAACAATGGCTTCTTTTATTGCATTGCAACTTTCCAGGAATACAAAGCCTGCAGTTTCTATTAGCTTGGATTCCCCATTGATGATGTCACTGGTAGACGGGACTCTGAACTGTCCACAGCCCTCCTCTGAGACACAGACCGAGTAGAAGAAATAAGTTTGATCTACCTGATGACAGGCCTCGTTCAGACCCTTGAGATCCTGAATCTGTTTCTCCAAACCGTCCAGCAGGTCGGTGAAAACGGTTTTATCCTTACGCCATTTACGGGGTCCCACTTTTCTGTACTGAGTCTGTGTGTGTGTGTGTGTGTGTGTGTGTGTGAGAGCGCGTGCACAGTTAAAAGTTATTATAATAGATACTGTACAGTAATAGAAGAATAGACAATGGATACATTTCCTATACTTTTGCAATATACAGTACATGATGAACAAAGCAACTCACATACATTAGGGAGAAGGGACTAAAAGTATAAAGCATTGTTTCTCACTATGGAGTCCGGGGACCACCAGGGGCCCAAATGGACCCTTATGGGTCTGTAACTCAGAGAGTACTAATGGAACCAAATGGAAAAAAGGATCGTAAAGTGAAGATTGGGGTTCTAGTATAGTTTTGTTCAGTCACAGTGATTCAACTTTTTCGTTTTAAGGACCCCCAGTTTGATATGCATTAGGGCACAGACCCCCATTTGAAACGTTTTTTTTTTAATGTCTGGGACCTCTGTAAAATCCTGTGTTAATTTTATAGACCCAAACAGATAAAGAATACCTTCAGCTTGGTGAGCGTGGGGTTCAGTAGATATGTATATCCTGATTGTTTCATATCGGCCACAGTTGACAAACAGCTTTCTCTTAATTCCTCTGGAAAGAGACTTGTCTTCATATCGATGTATTCCCTGTGCAGAGGTAGATATAATAATAATAATCTAAGAGCCATACTGTACTTTACTGTACCTAAACGTGTGTGTGTGTGTGTGTGTGTGTGTGTGTGTGTGTGTGTGTGTGTGTGTGTGTGTGTGTGTGTGTGTGTGTGTGTGTGTGTGTGTGTGTGTGTGTGTGTGTGTGTGTGTGTGTGTGTGTGTGTGTGTGTACCTAAACTGTTGTACACAGAAGAGGTTAGCCATGGTTCTAGCTCTGCTGTTTGCACCGCTTCTCTTCATTACATCCTCATGGAACGTCTTAAATCTGTCATGAAATGTAATTTGATAATGAACAGAACGTTAAAAGGACAGTGAAAAGCAACTTATTAAAGGTGCTGTAAGTGATAAAAATGCCATTATTTATTGTTAAAATAAATAAGCTCTATATTGCAATAGTGATCATTGCTACAGTATATTGTTTGTTCAGTAACAGGGGATTACTGGGTTAGCAATTTTTTCAAGTCAGGACACCAATTTCATCCAGTCAGGAGAGAGAACTCATACAGGATACAGGAAATGGACAAAATTGGAGCCTGAACATTACAAAACTGAAGCGGAGTTCTCTCTTCTGATTGGATGAAATTGGTGTCCCACCTGAAAATGTATTTTCTGGGATTGGGATTCTCCTGATACTGAACAAACACTCAGTTGTGTCTACAGTAGGTTGGACACGACCTTTGGCATGATCCTGTTAAAAGTATCAATACTGCAATGTAGAAATACTGTGTTACAAGCAAAAGTCCGGAATTCATAATGTACTCGAGTAGAAGTATTGGTATAAAAATGTGCTTAAAGTACCAAAAGTAGAAAGTACGCATTCTGCAGACTTATTCTACCATTTCACACGTTTTCAGATGTATACAAATCTTTCGAAAATAGCAGATCTATTGTGAGCTGGTAGATCGGCCATTTTCAAATGGTCGAAATGTATATAGGGCTGAAGTGCTTAATGTTTTTGTAATAATATTCAAAAGTAACTAGTAACTCAAGTTTTCAAATAATTGTGGAGTAAAGGTATAATATTTGCCTCTGAGGTGTAGTGGAGTAGAAGTAAAAGTACTGAAAATTGGAAATACTCCAATAAAGTAAAAAATACCTCAAAATTGTACAGTACAGGCTTAATTAGCTCAGTGGTAAAGGAAAAAAAAGAAAGAAAATTCAGCACTTACACAGGAGACCCCGGGTTCAAATCCTGGGTAGAACAGGAGAGTTACATAGTGCAGCTTTAAGTAAAAAAAATCCACCACTGTGCTACAGTATATTAATGTTAGGTTAGATATAATATTACCGTTGTAGGAAGTCTTTAAGCAGGTACAGTACTGTACTGTACAGTACTGCCTGGCCCTTCTGCTGGCCTCCTAAATAAACCTCGCTGTCTGCATGGCATCGTCTATATGCTGAATGCACAGAAATAGTAAACACATTTAATAAAAAGAACATTCAGGTAATAAACTAAATAAAGTATTGAAATAATCTCATATCTGTCCAAAACTGTTACTTTTCAGGATTCAAATAAGAGCTACTGACAAGCTAAAAACCGCTGCATCGCGGTGTAGATCTGCTATTTTAGATACTTTTGTGTGACACTGTAGTATGATCAAGTAGGGCATTTATTTACGAAAAAAACATAAAACGTTGGAGATAAATGGAGATAAGAGGTTTCTGCCTGACAGCGATATGTCAGAAACATTCCAATCTTCCCAGAAAGAGAATTCTCTGCATGTTTGTATGCTTTTGTTGTGAGCTTGTAGATCTACTATTCTTTTTACTCTTTTCACATTTTTTGGAAAGTGTGTCTGTGGGTTTTATAAATATTGAAGCAATAACAAGTATTAACAAGGGGACTAACGAGGGGACTGTGAGGTACCATTCAGACAGAGTGTGTTTGGTAAAACAGTCTTCTCTGTTCTCTGCCTCCCATCATTGGAACAGTCTCCCTACCGAAGTGTAAGAGAGACCAACTATCTAACCTTCAAACTCAACGTTAAGAGATGGCTTAAAGCTAACCAAATTTGTAATCATGGGTAATTATCAGCTCCATTAATCACTGGTGTCTCTTCTCATATTTTACTGTTGTCTTCTGTACTATGTTTATTTGTCTTGTACTGTATTGATGTCTGTTTTTGTATAAATACTGTAACTATGCCACCATTTTTTAACAGCCTGCTAAGGGACTACGGATGAAAATTAGCCAACTCTGGCTAACTCTGGCTCATTTACGTGGATGTGAATAACTGACATGTTGATCAATGTGCACTGTCCCTGTTAAATAAATAAATAAAAATAAATAAATAATAAAAACAAGAGCTTGTTGTGACAAAATACTAACTACATTGGAATGCTTTGGAACACAAGTTCTTCTTTTTAACATTTCCTGAAAAGTAACAGTTTTGGACATAAAAGGTTTGGCCAGACAACATCGACGATGATATGTTGAATCAATTGTTTTCAACAACTGTGTTAACGTGGGAAAAAAGTACAACAATGTTTTGAATGTTGAGGATATTCTACCTGAACTACATCGGTGGCCAGTGGACTGCAGTAATATTCTGTGCGCTCAGGCTCACAGGACTTCTCTTCTCTCTCCAGGACTTTATCCATGTAAGTCTGCACACTCTCCTATACACGCACGCACGCACGCACGCACGCACGCACGCACGCACGCACGCACGCACGCACGCACGCACACAAAATCTGTTCACTTTCCATGTACAGGTTTTTACAGACAGTCCTTTTATTCCAACTTACAACATTCCATGGGCCCAGTAATTATAATTATTATATCTAACGGTAATGGGTGGTATTAACTATATTCTAATTATAATTACTATATCTCCTGGATGATATTAACATATGCTTATTGTAATTACCATATCCCCTGGATACTGACCATGATACTGACCATGATACTGACCATGATACTGACATGATACTGACCATAATACTGACATGATACTGACCATCATACTGACCATCATACTGACATGATACTGACCATGATACTGACATGATACTGACCATGATACTGACATGATACTGACATGATACTGACCATGATACTGACATGATACTGACCATGATACTAACAATGATACTGACCATGATACTGACATGATACTGACCATGATACTGACATGATACTGTCATGATACTGACATGATACTGACCATGATACTGACATGATACTGACCATGATACTGACATGACACTAACTAGGATTAACTGCTGTATATTCCCATTTGCAATTAACAACTGCATCTCTTTGTACTGTATGTTGACCAAGCTATCTGTGATTACCTTTGCGTCTGTAAGATATTGATTACCTTTGTGTTGGTAAGATATGGATTACCTTTGTGTTGGTAAGATATTTTCTCTCCATTTGTTCATACAGTTCCTCAGGCAACAGCTTCCCCAGTGCTTCATAGTTGATGTCTTTCTCCTGTTTTTTAAGTATACTGGCACAGAGAGAGTAATTTTATTACTCTTAAGAAATTATTTGGGTGACTAATTTGACTTAAAGGAGCTATATACTCATTATCAACCTTATCTTCATATCATTGATACTAATTAATGCTCATTATACAATGGTTCAATTTCTGTCTCCTTGCTCTGTCTCAAAGAAGGGCTGTGGACTGTTCAGAAACAGTCTAACAGTGATTTCAGATTTCAAACTTTTTTCGTTTTTATTTAATGCAAGAACAATGGCTGCTATTGAGCATACTAACTTTACAGGAAGATAAAGGGTGTAGTTTATGTTGACTTGGAATCCTCACAGATGATGTCATTGGTAGGGGAACTGTCCAGTCCACCAATGAGACACAGAGCGAGTACAGAAATTGTGCAATTTTATAATGAGCATTAGTGAGGACCAATTATATGAAGATAAGGTTGAAATAAGGGTGAAGTGCTCCTTTAACAGTTTTTGGCTACTCTACCCACCTCCCACGTCTGTCTCATTAGCACCCTTCCTAACACTGTTAGAAGTGATATGATGATTTTATGATCTATTCAATAAGACTTTATTGATTATACTTATATTAATCATGGCTTACGTTGGATAGTGATCGTTGACCCAAAGCAGGACATGAGCGCAGTCTTTGTCTTTGAGCTCAGAGCCTGAAATCTTCCTCAGTGTGGAGCTGAAGGCCTGGTGGTACAGCCTGGCCAAGAGGTTACAGATATCCATCTCCACTGGGAAGACATCCTTCAACACCTCCACCGCCCTCTGAAGGTCTTCTTTGATCATCTTTCCCTTCCCGTCTATCTCCAACTGAACAGACGACCGTCCCTCCTGATCCGGAACTGTAGCCGTGTCCATTCTCTCTTCCACCACCTTCTGGAGCTTGTGTTGTAGCATCTGTCTCCAGTCCTGCTTCCCTTCCTGACGCAGAGCGTTAAGGGTGGACTTTAAATCCTCCATGGTTCCCTTCCCTGGGTCCAGAGCCTGTAATTATTAATGAAGTACATTTGATTCATAGAGCACCTTTCACAGACAGTAACAGTCACAAAGTGCTTTACAGATACATTTTAAATATCAGTAATATAGCAAATAAATGAGTGAAACTAAAACAATCAAACACCCAGTCATTAAAGATATGAAAAAATGGCAGGACATGGCATAAAAGAGTCACAGGCACAAAACAACAAAGTAAACGGCTGTCTAAACAGGTTAGTCTTTTATACATTTATACTGTATACTGTATGTTTTATTTAATATAACAGATTATTCTGCAATCGAGGGGCAGTGCACGCAAAGGCTTGGACACCTTTGGTCTTTAGCCTGGTGTGAGGGACAAGCAGCTGAGTATCTCAGTGACCTGCAGGGGTCATAAGAATGGAGGAGGTTGCCTATACATGCGGGTGCCTGATCATGGAGAGCTCTATAAGTGATTACAAGAACCTTAATTTGGATCTTAAGATTTACAGGGAGCCAGTGCAAGGAGGCAAGGATAGCGGTGATGTAGCATATTGTGGCAGTAGTGTTTTGGAGCATTGTAAGCTGTCCAAAGATGTTTACCTGTGCCACCATCCTGCTGAAGGTATGGTGATTACCTGTAATGGACAACGTATTCGACCCCAGTACTTGAGTCAAAGTAAATATACTCCTTGTCGAATATTACTCAACTACTGTACAAGTGAAAGTTGCCCAGTCAAATGTGTGCTTGACTTGAAGTACTGGAGTATTTGCTTTTAAAAATACTTAAGTATTCAGAATGCTAATTACTTACATATTCAAAAGTACAAATTACTAAGTACAAAAAACATCTGCGATGCGTTGTGACCTTGTCAATCGGCTATTTTCACCATATTTGAATTAGGACTTCAAGGTTTCATGACATTCAGTTTTACAACACATCAAAAGTATTTATCATGGTCCTTCAAACGTTTATTAAAAGTTTTAATCTCCAGTGATCCATGGCAGGATATTTTCTCTCTGATTTCTAAAGCCTTTTCAACTGCAATGAAAAAATACATCTTTGCCTGCGGGTGTCGCTGTTGAGGGATTTTGACTGTCAATCATCGCCTCTGCTCCCCCCCCCCCCCCCCCCCCCCAAAGGAATGGATAGGGGAGGGGCGGAGGGGAGAGGGGGCGGGATTAATGGACTGTGACATCAAAGTCCAGGGGCCAATCACAGATTACTTTTCAGCCTAAATATTCAGAAAACCCCAGACCACAGAAAATCCACTGAATGTTCAAAGTTCAGTTGTTTTTTTTGTCCAATTGAGGTCATAAAACCCCCCAAAAACATTAAAAAAGTGAAAATGAATGTCATATAACCTTTAAGTGGTTAATTCATAATGTACTTTTTGCCTTCCTAGAAATGCAGTGGGGTGATAATAAGCGGCAAGGTGGTCACCTCAGCACACAGAGCTGTTTTCACTCTCCATCCACCCACCCCTCCAATGGCACGTTCGGAACCAGGGGCGGGGTCAACTTGGTTAATGGTTAATTTGGAGCATGTACTGTTACCGTAGTTGCCTTTACTGTCCACCACTGGTGATTACCTGTGCCACCGCCCTGCAGAGGTCATGGTGGTGGTGGTGGTGGTGGTCAGAGAACTGGTCTTCCTGGTCTGTACCACCACATATGAGTAGTTCCGTTGTCTCCAGCGGCACGTTGCCATGTAGATGCTCCCCTGTGTCACTGTGCCGCTGTCCTGCTGGTGACAGAGAGAGATGCTCCACGTTCTTATATCGCTGTTTGGTGGAAAACTTGTTCTTTAAGTCCAAAACTAAAACCGATTGAAAATAGTGAAAATAGCCTATCTACTGTACAAGCTCTAAGCTATTTTCACTACTTTTGTGTGGCACTCTTGTATGATGAAGTAGGGCATTAATATATGGAAAAACGTAAAAATAAATGTAAAGATTCAAAGTTTCTGCCCGACAGCAACGATATGTATTATATACGTCCATACTGTATGTGCAGACTCTTTTTTTGTGACCAACTTTTATTGTATTGTATTAAAAGCTTTTCAAGGGGAAGAGACATTACATTGTATTCAAATCATGTATCCTATCTTACAATTGGGAATAAGGCGCATGCGCGACCTGTGGCACGGTCGGCCATGCCTCGGACGGACAGTTCTGTCGTTCATCGGGGTCCTACGCTGTACTATCGACTCGAGTTAAAACCGTGCCTGTGTCTCTGCACAGGAGGAGCCGCACAGGCCCAGGGTTTCCAGGTTTCCATGTTGCGCGACCAACAAGCAAGTACACACACAATTTGTTTGCATCTTTCCCTTTCGTTTTTTGCACTCCATTAATCTCAGAGCAGCCTACTACACGACAGCCTCGCACCCGTGTCTGTTGAGTAAAAAACGTGCATCAACTGTATGTTGTCACACGCCACTTAATGCAAGTAAATGCACGCCTTTAGAGCCTCCATCTAAGTCTAGGGAAGAGCATTTGACCCAAACTGTGGGTGAGCTACGGGGAGCTAACGCTAACAGCCCTTGCGCTACACACACAGGCACCACACACGCACCCCCCCCACACACACACACACACACACACACACACAAAAATGGAGTCTGTACGGCTGTCGATAAATGACATCGGTGGGAGAGGAGATATTGTGTGTTTTGGACAAACAGCAGTGTGGCGCTGATGTTTGTCGTGTGAAGCTTAATGTCAGAGTGTTTGTGTTGGAGCGCCTCAGTGCGGCTGCAGAGTTCATGTGCAACATCTTGCATGCGTGGCTGTGGCTTTACAGTTTTCCGTTTTCCTTCGCCGTGTCTGTAGGTCTCCAGGGACCCCCAAGGGTCTCCAGGGACCCCTAAGGGGTCCGCGATGTCTCGAGGGACCCCTAAGGGGTCCGCGATGTTTCGTGGGGGTCCGAAGGGGTCCGCGATGTTTCGCGTGGGTCCCGGGGGGGGGGGGGGTATATCCCATGATTTTTTGTAACCCCAAACGATGTTTCGTGGGGGTCCCAAGACTCCAAGGTGTTTTTTTTTATCCCATGATTTTGGAACCCCAAAATAAGAGAGCCCTCACTAGAGCCCTGTGCGCAGCTGTAGGGCGCCCGGACCTCTAGTTATATACATCCCAATCTGGGAACCCATCGCCAAATGAAAAGGAAAAACAGCGCCCTCTGCTGTTTTTTATTATCTCACTTGGCTCTGGGAAGAAGTCGACGTAGCACACGTACGCAAGGAAACCAGGGTTTTGGTCTGCCTTCAGCCTTTCACTTCCGGTGGTGCGACTATGTTTTCATTCCCACTAACAATATTTCTACACGGAACACTAACACCACTTCTCCCAGAGAACATGGATCGTTTTGGTTATAAGCCCACTCGTTTCTATGATGAAAGAGCAAGTTAAAATGTGAATATCTTTCGGTGGTTTTGTCTGCTCCGAGGACGCTATTGTTAAATGAGTTTCGGTTTGTTTCTAGTGGGGAAGGATCGGCAGACACGTAAATCCCGCCCACTACATTTGATTGGGTAAAGCACGGCCTGCTTCCTGATCTGAAGGCACGCCCACTTGTAGGGCTGTACCCTAAAAGTCGACGAGTCGACGCGTCGGTCGAGGAGCCTGACGTCGACCACATTCCTTGAGTCGAGCCGTCAAAATGTTCTTTTTTTTGGGAGGGGAGGGGAGCGGAGCGGAGGGAAGGGGAGGGGAGGGTGCGCATGCGCGGTACACTTGCAGGAGAAGCACGCGTTGTAAGGAGTGGAGGAGGAGTGGTCGCAGCTTTGAGCCTTCGCAGGTGAAAAGTTTAAAACATGTCTCAAAAAAAGAGGTCAAAAGTTTGGAAGCATTTCGAAGTTATGAAGGACACGGACCCTAAAAAAGTCCAGTGTTTACTCTGTAAGCAAGAATTTGCGTACCATTCAGCAACATCAACTATGGGAAACCATTTGACGCGGGTGAGTTGCAGCGGCCATGATTAGACCTTGGCTACTCAATTAAGCTGGGTAGTAGTATCAATATAATTGTAGCCTAATATTTTAATACAATAATAAGTCTAATTTAAAACATTTATGTCAGGCCCATCCAGGAACGTACAGCGAGGATGACAGCAGTGACAGCGCCGGGCCGAAATTAACACAGAAAACGCTGGACTTCAGACCGCCGCTCACAGAGGCTCGGAAACGAGCCATTACAAACAGCATTGCAGACTTTGTTGCACTCGATATGAGGCCTGTGAACGTTGTAGAAGGTGCAGGATTCAGGCAGCTAATCAAGACACTGGAGCCAAGTTACACTGTCCCGAAGAGAGAGACGGTAATGCACGCAGTTGAAACAAAATATGACGACACAAGAGAGGTGATTATGAAGAAAATGAAAGACCGCAGCAGTAAGCTTCACTACGGACATCTGGACATCACAGAGAATGGAAGCTTACATGACAGTGACTGCCCATTTGATCACTGCTGACTGGCGACTGGAGGCGTTTGTTTTGGAAACTAAAGAGATGGCTGAGAGTCACACGGGAGAAAACATCGCGGTAAGACTCGGCGAAGTCATGGCTGAATTTAAGATTCCAGGAGAGAAGCGGGTTGCTATCGTGCATGATAATGCATCCAATATGACTCTCTGTTTGAACAAAATAGCTGCAGATGCATCCTGGGGAACAGCACAATCTGTCCGTTGTGCAGGGCATACCCTGCAACTGTGTATTAACGCTGCTTTAAAACAGGAGCCGGTCTGTCGCACCATAGGATTTGCTAGGCGGCTGGTCAGTCATTTCAAAAAAAGTGCCAAGGCCACGGGAGCACTTAAAGTAAAGCAAGACGCACAGAGACAGTCACATAACGTGACCGTGTCCGCGACCGACAAAAACCTCCACAGCCTAATCCAAGACGTGCAAACAAGATGGAACTCCACGTACTACATGCTGGAACGTCTCGTCGAGCAGAGATGGCCAGTTACTGCGGTTTTGTCAGACCCCCTCGTCTCCAAGAAGGCCCACCGTGATTTAGACTTAACATCGACCCAGTGGAGAGTCGCGGAAGACATCGTTTCAGTTCTGAAGCCCATGGTTACTCTTACTGAGTTACTGTCACAGGAACTGAATGCGTCCTTGTCTGCCACGGTACCAATGATCATCAATATGAAAACACGCCACCTGCAAGTGCGCGAGGATGACAGTGCTGCCACCAAAGCACTGAAGGTGAAGATTACTGCAGAGTTTGATGAGAGATGGGACTTAACAGGGACACAACTTCATAACAGCATTTACGTGCAAGCTGCAGTACTCGACCCGCGTTTCAAAAAATTGTCATTCCTGGCGGATGATAAACGAGACGAGGCATATGAAACGGTGACAAATCTGGCTGAATTCTTGGCTCGGGAGAATCAGGACATGAGGCAGGAACCAACGGAACCTGAGGGTGCTCAGGGCGGCAATTCGGAATCTGATTCGGAACGAGAGGAACCGGAGCCTTCTCCAAAGAAGAAAAAAAAAGAAAAGGAGAAAGAGATTGCCATGCTCATGTTAATGTCATCAGGAGAAGATGAACAAGAAGAGGAGCCTGTTAAGAGCGAAATGAGGAATTACCTGCAGGACCAAACTAAAGTTGACGGGCCACTGAACTGGTGGAGAAAAAACGAGGAACACTATCCTAAACTGGCCTTGGCAGCCAGACGTGTGTTATGCATCCCCTCCACATCCACGCCGTCGGAGCGAATATTCTCTAAGGCTGGCTTCATTGTTAGCAAAACCCGAAGTTCACTTCTTCCAAAGAACGTGGACAAACTTGTGTTCCTCGCCCACAACATGCCACGGTTGGGGAAGAAATAGAACGGACCTTTGGCTTTCTCACTTTCTTTTTCTTTTTTTTGGGCAAGTGCCAAGGTCAGTAACAACAATAATTTCAACGCCTGTAGTGCATTTATAGTATGACTATATGAACGAAATAACTGTTTCATTTGCTAAATGTATGAATAATACATTGTTTATGTTTACATAGCCTAGTGTTGCAGGCTGGTGAAGCTTATCATAGCCTTTGTTAACGATGACAGCAGGTCGCATTTGTTTTAATCACTGTGAAGTGAATGTGCACTTTTTTAGCAATTTGCATATGTTTTAATTTAAAGGAAATTTTATTATTTTAGTTGTATTATTCATGTTGCCTAGTGGTGCAGTGGTTCTCAAACTTTTTCATGTCGAGGACTTTTTCGTGTGTAGGCTTATCGCACTGATGATCGCCCGTCGCCGTTACGTCAACGTCTGTTGTTACTTCATGCTGTTGGTTTACAGAAAAGAGTGTTGTTTGATTGAATACTTTATTAACAGTTTGTGGAGAAATAATAAATGACGCGCATTTGTGTTGTCAAAGAGATACATTATTCTCGTCTCTGTTCTTAACTCTGCTACACGATTCACAATTATGCACGCAATCTTATTGTCAATTAATGTAATGTCAGCCATCAAGTCTCATATGCACGGCAATGAGTGGATTTATTTCATTTTAAATGCTTAAAACAATGTTCATATTACTGTTGCACTATTATGTTGACGTGGTTTAAAGCAGCACTTGAAAAAATGCCCCAAAAACTACCTTTTTTTGCGACCTTTTTATATAAAACGACTCCGTCGATTCTGCATTAAACCTGCGACTCTGATTCGACTCAATAAATCCTGAGTCGGGGACAGCCCTACCCACTTGTAGGCCAGTGCGTACGCGAATTGACGAACCCCCCCCGACAGATTCAAACGCAGAGCAGAATCTGTTCTTGAGAGATTATATACATCCATATACTGTATGTAATTCAGTATAATGTGTGTGGGGAGGAATCAATTGGCATAACGATATTGGGAAGAAAAAGTGGGTGAAAAAGCACAAAAAAGAAAGTAAAAGTACCAAAACTGTGTGTGTGTGTGTGTGTGTGTGTGTGTGTTAGAGAACCTGGTTGTGGGGCGGGACTATCTGGTGGTCTTGAAGCAGTACAAGTGGCAGCGATTCTCTGGTACATTGATATGATGGGTATTTTGGAGAAAAAGGGCTGGTGGTCCTGATGATCAATATCAGCCAGTGTATCCCGCACAGCATCCTTCACCAGCCTCCTGTTGGTGCATGACAGATTGGCCTTCAACTTTAGCAGGGCAGAGACGTGTTCGACACTGTGGGTCCGAAAGAAAAGGTTGAATTCATTACTGTTAATCTTTTCAAAATCAACCCGTTGTTAATCTCTTAAAAATCAGAGGGGAATTTATTTTTATGATAATGTTTCACCTGGGTCCCATTTATTTCAGAAGGGTGGGAGTGCAAATTATTGGAATTGATCCCTTCGTTCCTTTCTGGGCAAAATTTCTGTATGCTACTACTGTATGCATTCACGTGCACACATAGACATGAAAGGTGGCTTGAGCCCCTGCCCTTTTACCCGTCGCTAAAAAAAGAAAAAAAAAGACGAAAAATTCAACTGCCCCTAGCGGCCTAACGGTAAGGCCGACGGAAATGCCAGTGGATGTGTTGGATGCAACTCAAAGTGAACTTTTCTCAGGTATCTAGTTTGTCTCCGTATGACCTTCCTTGCCCGTGTTGTTAAAGAAAAACGGGCGACAATGGCCAAAAATCGGCAATCGAAAATCGGCGAAAGTGGCAGTTTTCAAGATGTTTTGGCCATTATCTCTGGAACGGAATGTCCAATCTGCTCAGTTCAAAGCTTGTTGGGTGCGTGACTTTGAGTCCATTAAGCTCGCAGTGAACCCTTTTCGGGTTTTTGGGCCTAAAAGTATGGTAATTGTCCGTGAAACAAAATCCAAAAAGTGCCCTTTTGAAATTCCAGCCCCTGCCTCTCCAAATCCTTCTGCATGTCCCTGACTGTATGCCTTTTCCCCCCAAAATACAGGCTTCATTTTATTTCAAAAGTGAGAATCACTGAACTAAATACTAGAACCTCAATCTACACTATAACATTACATTACATTACATTACATTACAGTCATTTAGCAGACGCTTTTATCCAAAGCGACTTACAATAAGTGTATTCAACATAGGTAGGGAACGAAAACTACTAATCACCAGAAGTCTTTAGTGCATTTTCTGCAAAAACAAGCAACCAAGAGTATACCTAGCGCTAAGGTAAAAGTGCAATATATCAGCCACCTATTTCCTTAAACAGATGAGACAAAAATAGCTAAATCAAATGAGCATGAGCTAAAACAAATAAGTGTATCGACTAAACAAGATCCAATAAACAATACAGCAATAGAAAACAAGCGTTCGTACAACTAGTTAACAACAAGTAGGTCAGGCAGAGAGGAAGGGTAGTGTTTCCTGAAGAGGTGGGTTTTCAGCCTGCGGCGAAATATGGGCAGTGACTCTGCTGTCCTAACATCAGTGGGAAGTTCATTCCACCACTGTGGGGCCAGAACAGAAAAGAGTCGTGACCGTGTGGATCGGCCAGAAGGACCCTTGAGTGACGAGGCAATCAGTCGCCCCGAGGTGGCAGACCGAAGTGGTCGGGCAGGGGTGTAGGCATCGACCATAGCCCGGAGGTAAGAAGGAGCTGTTCCTTTCACTGCCCTATAGGCTAGCACCAGGGTTTTGAACTGGATGCGAGCCGCTACGGGGAGCCAGTGTAGAGAACGGAGAAGGATGGTTGTGTGGGAGAACTTGGGGCGGTTGAACACCAGACGAGCCGCAGCTTTCTGAACAAGCTCCAGAGGTCTGATTGCAGATGCCGGAGCACCAGCAAGGAGGGAGTTGCAGTAGTCCAGGCGGGAGATGACGAGAGCCTGGATGAGCACCTGGGCTGCCTTCTCCGTGAGGAAGGGGCGAATCCTCCTGATGTTGTAGAGGAGGAATCTGCAGGACCTTGTCACTGATGCGATGTTTGCCGAGAACGTCAGTTGATCGTCCAGGGTCACACCCAGATTCTTCGCAGTCCGAGTTGAGGTCACCACAGCATTATCAATGGTGATGGCCATGTCTCGGTGCGGACAGCCCTTCCCCGGGAGGAACATCAGCTCGGTCTTGTCCAGGTTGAGCTTCAGGTGGTTTGTCGACATCCACTCCGAGATGTCAGCCAGACAAGCAGCAATGCGTGCCTCCACCTGGGTATCAGAGGGGGGGAATGAGAGGATTAGCTGGGTGTCATCGGCATAGCAGTGGTAGGAAAAGCCATGGGAGTGGATGACAGCACCCAGAGATGTAGTGTAGAGAGAGAAAAGAAGAGGACCCAGAACCGAGCCTTGGGGAACCCCAGTTGTGAGCCTGTGTGGTTCTGACACAGACCCTCTCAGCATCACCTGGTAGGAGCGACCCGTCAGGTAGGATGCAAACAGGAAGAGTGCAGAGCCTGAGACACCCATCCCCTCGAGGGTGGAGAGGAGGATCTGATGGTTCACCGTGTCGAACGCTGCAGACAGGTCCAGGAGTATCAGAACGGAGGAGAGAGAGTTCGCTCTAGCGGCATGGAGCGACTCTGTCACTGCCAGGAGGGCAGTCTCTGTCGAGTGACCCACTTTGAACCCAGACTGGTTGGAGTCCAGGAGGTTGTTCTGGTGGAGATAGGAGGACAGTTGTTTAAAGACAGCACGTTCGAGAGTTTTAGATAGGAAGGATAGAAGGGAAACCGGTCTGTAGTTCTTGATCTCAGAGGGGTCAAGTGTCGGTTTCTTCAGGAGGGGGGTGACTCTGGCAGTCTTGAAAGTAGAGGGAAAGTAGCCAGATGTCAGAGAGGTGTTAATAAGGTGGGTTAAGAAGGGAAGAAGTTCAGGTGCAATAGACTGCAACAGAGTGGATGGGACCGGGTCTAGAGAGCATGATGTGGGGCGACTAGAGGTAACAAGGAGAAGGACCTCGTTAGGGGAGAGGGGAGAGAAGTGGGATAGAGAGGGGATGGGGGGGGGGAAAGGAGTAGATGAAGGTAGAGAGGGGGGGGTGGCAGGCAGACGGGTGTGGGTGGTGCGCAGGGCACCAGCCGGGGGAGGAGGGAAGGAGGATCGGATATCGTTCACCTTCTTGTCAAAGAAGTTGGCGAAATCGTCGGGGAGGAGGGACGAGGAGGGAGGAGGGGGTGGTGGTTGCAGGAGAGAGGAGAAAGTTTCAAAGAGTTTTTTAGGGTTGGAAGCAGAAGCCTGAATTTTAGTGGAGAAAAAAGCAGCTTTAGCAGCTGATAGAGAGGAGGAAAAAGTAGAAATGAGAGATTGGAAGGTGAGAAGGTCCTCCAGGAGGTTGCCATTTCTCCATTTGCGCTCAGCCGCTCTCAGGCTCCGTCTCTCAGTCCGCACTGAGTCCGACAACCAGGGGGCAGGTGGAGTTTGGCGTGCAGGCCTGGTGGTGAGGGGACAGAGATGGTCGAGAGAAGAGGATAGAGTAGAGAAAAGAAGATCTGTGGCGGTATCAGGGGATAGAAGAGCAAAGGATTCAGGGGCAGGGAGAGCAGTGAGAACAGAAGAGGAAAGATCAGTTGAGGAAAGTGAGCGAAGATTGTGACGTGAGGAAATCATGTGGGTAGGGAGGGGCTGTGAGGGGGGAGAGGAGAGAGAGAGAGAGAGAGTAGGACATGAAGTAGTGATCAGAGAGTTTCTTACCCTTTTCACTGGAAAGAGGAGTGACAGACAGGTTAGCAATAGAGCAGCCTCTGGTGAAGATCAGGTCCAGTTGGTTGCCCGCCTCATGGGTAGGAGGAGATGGGGAAATAACTAGGTCAAAGGCGGCGAGAAACGAAAGTAGTGGGTCTAGCTGCTTCTCAGTCGGGAGGTTGAAGTCACCCAGAAGGATGAATCCAGAGCCATCGACAAGGAAGTGGGAGACTAGATGGTCCAGCTCCTCCAGGAAGCCACCAGCAGGGCCCGGTGGGCGATAAACAACTGCAATGGTGAGCTTGACTGGATGAGAAACAGTGACCACATGAAATTCAAATGAGGTAGGAGAGAATTGTGACAGTGAAACAGGAGAGTATTTCCATTTTCTGGAAATTAGCAGACCAGCCCCACCACCTGTCCGCACGGCTCTGGGAGTGTGAGAGAAAGAGTACACATCTGACAGAGCCGCGGGCGTAGCAGTGTTTTCTGGTCTGATCCAGGTCTCAGTCAGAGCAAGGAAGTTAAGGGAGAGCAAGGATGCGTAGGCTGAGATGAAAGCAGATTTGCCTTCCACCACAGCCGAGTGGCAATTCCAAAGCCCTCCCGTTACCACTTGCTCGACGTGAGTTGAAAGAGTCGGATAGATGAGATTAGTTGTGTCGCGACATCTGGGTGTAACCCAGTGTTTGTGCGACCACCAGGAAGAAGAGAGGACAGGAATAGGAAGAAAACACATTGTAGATCACTAAACATATACTACTATATCTATCACACTACTATATATGTCAATAATCAATGATACAGCTTATCGTTCATTGACGAAGTCGGACTTTGACAAAGTCGCCTGTCGCCTTATTTCGCTGGACGCCGCTTAAAAGCTGACGCTTTCAGCTGGTGGTATAAGGCCACTTCAACTGATTGCTAATCGTCTGCCAGGAGTGCTGCCCAAACGACACACTTCACAAGGCAATCAAGTGGCCTCTACAGGGTGAAACTACTTCGACTACTACAGTGCCAATAGCCTACTGCTTCAAGCACAAAAACAATACAACTATAAACTACAGACTACCACACAAGCTAATATTATAATACTAATAGAAAAGCACTTAGGGTACCACTACTAGCAGCTTGCTAAATAACAAAAGAATGCTACTATACTCAACTACCAGGAGGTCAGGAGCTCTGTTCACTTCAGATGTTGGTTACACTCTGAATAGAACACTCTCAACCTGTCTACTTATCCCTTGAGCTGTGCTGCCCAAACGACACACTTCACAAGGCAATCAAGTGGCCTCTACAGGGTGAAACTACTTCGACTACTACAGTGCCAATAGCCTACTGCTTCAAGCACAAAAACAATACAACTATAAACTACAGACTACCACACAAGCTAATAATATAATACTAATAGAAAAGCACTTAGGGTACCACTACTAGCAGCTTGCTAAATAACAAAAGAATGCTACTATACTCAACTACCAGGAGGTCAGGAGCTCTGTTCACTTCAGATGTTGGTTACACTCTGAATAGAACACTCTCAACCTGTCTACTTATCCCTTGAGCTGTGCTGCCCAAACGACACACTTCACAAGGCAATCAAGTGGCCTCTACAGGGTGAAACTACTTCGACTACTACAGTGCCAATAGCCTACTGCTTCAAGCACAAAAACAATACAACTATAAACTACAGACTACCACACAAGCTAATAATATAATACTAATAGAAAAGCACTTAGGGTACCACTACTAGCAGCTTGCTAAATAACAAAAGAATGCTACTATACTCAACTACCAGGAGGTCAGGAGCTCTGTTCACTTCAGATGTTGGTTACACTCAGTTGGTTAACATCATCTGGTCATATTTAAGAGTGTGCACAAATGGAACATTTTGCGCCGTAATTAGGGTATATTTGAATTCATTTGAGAACCAGTGGTTTAGACAAAATGATAAGGGGTTGTTTACCTGAGGTCAGGGTATTGTGTTGCCAGTTCAGCTACTTCTATCTTAATGGCATCAGGGTCTTGCAGTTTCAGCACTTCTGCCATCTTGGGCAGAATGTCAGCCAGCCAAAACTCCTTGGAACCCTATTAAAATCAAAGACTTATTTTAATCTACAGTTGCACCATGTTAAGAACAAAGTCTTATTTTAAACTACAGTTTTTTTTGTTATCAATTGGTTTTATTCTTTATATGTCTATACTATACAATTATGCCAGAATAACATAGTATACATAGATGTTTATGAACTCTTCGAGACTGTTCCAGGTGGCTACTACCTCATAAAGCTGATTTAGAGGATGCATGAGTGTGCAAAGGTGTCATAAAAGCAAAAGGTGGCTATTTTGAAGAATGGTGGAGACTGTCCATTCTTACCGCTTCAGCAAACATCTGGTAGAGACTGTGTCCATTCTTACCGCTTCAGCAAACATCTGGTGGAGACTGTGTCCATTCTTACCGCTACAGCACACATCTGGTGGAGACTGTGTCCATTCTTACCGCTTTAGCAAACATCTGGTAGAGACTGTGTCCATTCTTACCGCTTCAGCAAACATCTGGTGGAGACTGTGTTCATTCTTACCGCTTCAGCAAACATCTGGTGGAGACTGTGTCCATTCTCAGACACAACTGCAGCAGCTTGCTCCTGCTTGTCCTTGTTCTTCAGGTTCTTTCCTTTCAGAAGGTTCTTCACGTACTTCAATGTCACTTCCTCCTCCAGTCGTTCAATCAGCTCCTGCAGGAAGCTAATCAATTAAACCAGCTGCACACTGGGTCGGGACCCATTTTATGGGTCGAGCAAATATCCCTCTTTTTTGTCTCCAAAAATTTATTTTAATTATTTGAAAATATCAATTGTTTTCAGAAAACATTTTATCAAACCTTTAAGAAGTAATCAAAATAGCGGTTCTACAAGCTCACAACGCGGCACAATGCGACACGTTGTGAACTCCTAGACAAATAGGCTATTTTGACTAGTTTGGGTCCCGGGAGACATCAAATTTCTCTTTTGGGTCTCGACTCTCGAGCGAAATAGTTTGGGAACCAGTGAAATATTGAAGGATCCATCAATCAAGCAAACAATGGCTCACAGAGTCAATTAATCTCCCTTTCATTTGACTGGCTGTCTTTCAGCTGTTTCACAATAAAGTTACATTTGGCTCAATAAAAAATGTGTATTTGAAGGCTAGCTTATTTCAGTTAACACCATATAGCAACTGGTCAGCATATCGTCGCTGTTGGGTAGAGACCTGGTCCAAAACTGATACTTTTCAGGAAATGGAAAAAAGAACCCGTGTTCTAACCCATGTGTAGCAGGATGGGCGTTGGTTCCCACTCTACCCACGGCCCATCCTCCGCCCACTCATCAGTGGGCTGATTGGCAACAGTATTAAAGCAACGCACCTCCTAACACAGTTAGCTGTCTGTCTCCATACTGGTCCACTATCAGTTCAGGCTGGCCTGTTGGGCTCGCCTGTATCTACATCGCGCATCAGCGCAGGTATGTCTCTCCGTCTTGCTGTTTATGCTATTGTCTTATGCTGCGTAGTGCATGGTCTTGAACTTGACCATGACCGTTTGTGTCCTTTATAGCCCCGGTGTGTCTACCCCTCTTGTTGGCGTTTTGTGCCGGGCGTGCTGTGTTGGTTCACGCTGCACAACGGTACGTTGGCGGTCCTCCTTCTCCGCAGTAGAGCAAGTTAATTTTATGTCAGGCAGGCACTATAATAACATGGCCCTTTATTATTACTACAGTTTCTCCTACCGGTGTTCGCCGCTGCGTGTGTGTGAGCAAACATTGTTAGCCATGTTAACATTGGGCAAGCTCCACGTGACACGTGTCAATTTGTTGACACCAATGCCTCTGATTGGCTAGAGGGACGCGTGACGAAATAAAATTCTATAAATAGGTGTGTCACTTCAAAAAGCTCTTACTTTTTGAAGTGAGGTAAAACAGGATCAATCAGACTTGATTGGAACAGTACCTTCAGTAAGTCCAAATCACCCGTCTGTGCGTGTGTGTTTCCCTCTGAGAACACCTAACATTGGTCAAGCAAAGGCGCAGAAGGCCAAAGCTAAGAAAGCATACTCATCTACAATTGTAACACAGAAGAGGACTAGAGTTGAAATGATCCCACAACAAAGCCGAAGTCTTAATACGTGTCAATATGTTGACATCAATGTCTCTGATTGGCTAGAGGGACGCATGACGAAATACAATCCTATAAATAGGTGTGTCACTTCAAAAAGCCGTTTACGTTTTTGAAGCGAGGTAAGACAGGATCAATCAGTCTTGATTGGAACAGTATCTTCTAGTCCAAATCACCCGTCCGTGCGTGTGTGTGTCCCTCTGAGAACACCTAACATTGGTCAAGCAAAGGTGCAGAAGGCCAAAGCTAAGAAAGCATACTCATCTACAACAGTAACACAGAAGAGGACTAGAGTTGAATTGATCCCACAACAAGGCCGAAGTCTTAATACGTGTTAATATGTTGACACCAATGCCTTTGATTGGCTAGAGGGATGCATGACGAAATACAATTCTATAAATAGGTGTGTCACTTCAAAAATCCGTTTACGTTTTTGAAGCGAGGTAAGACAGGATCAATCAGTCTTGATTGGAACAGTATCTTCTAGTCCAAATCACCCGTCCGTGCGTGTGTGTGTCCCTCGTGCGTATGTGTGTAACATTGGTCAAACAAAGGCGCAGAAGGCCAAAGCTAAGAAAGCATACTCATCTACAACAGTAACACAGAAGAGGACTAGAGTTGAATTGATCCCACAACAAGGCCGAAGTCTTAATACTATAACAATTGGCCACCTTGATCAAATACATTATGTAGCACTAGAGAAAACTGACATAGATCAAACACACCAATCAACTGCTGAAACTGTTCAAGACAATGAAGATGAAGAAGACAGACAAGTATTTGAACAAACCAGTCAATTACGACGACTCCCATATGATAGATTGTAATGTAAACAGAGCATTGCTTCAATTAAACAGAGCTAAGAATCATAAAGAAAGAATGAAATTAATCAGAGACAAAGAATCGCTAAATGACAAAAGACGAAGACTAGCCATGAATGCTGACAATATGACACAGCAAAGATTGCTACAATCTCTGGAAGAAAAAGTAGAAGAGTCTGAAGAGAACATCGAAAGGAAAAAAAGGAACTGGTCAAAGTATTCAAATAATGAAAGACAACATCAACAAGCACATAACACGAGTAAGAAGAAACGGTACAGATCACAAGAATTAGAAGTTAATGAAGCTGCTCTCGCAGTCATTAGTTATTGCTATGATAATATAATTGCTATAGTCTGCTGGCGGAGACTTGTGCTCCGAGGAGCACATTTTCTAGTTTAGTATTATTTTGTTATTATTGCTTATTTAGTGTTATTGTTTATCCGTTTGGTTTACTTTGGTGAGACTATAGGCCTACAGACGGCATCCTATTATAATAATATAATATATATATATATATATATATATATATAAGTTAAATTTCCCTGCACTGCCTAAGCTTTATATCCTGTCTTGCAGGCCTGTGGCTGGGGACCCCTTGGTGCGAGGGAGCAGGTGACGGCTGCCCAGTTGGGTTGTGGTAATTCCCCTCCCCCCCTTTGCTGTGCTTTTAGTGTGAAGTCGTTTTAGGTCTGTATTGCTGTGTCATATTGGGGTGCCCCTCTTCTGGGTCAGCCGGCCTGCTCATCCTCCCCCTTAACCCCCAGCACTGGCCCTATAGTCAAATAGGTTTTATTATTACGTGCATTATCATATTGTTTTAGCTAATGAATGTCATGCTCTTTTATTATTGATGTTTTAATACAATAAAGCTTTTTGTACTTTGTATAAACACCGTTTCTGCCTTTAAATTAATTGTACCAACGAACCTGTGTGAGGAGCAATCTATGTTCAGGCGGTTGGTTTATATTATACATATTTCCTGATTTATATTATACATATTTCCTGATTTATATTATACATATTTCCTGATTTATATTATACATATTTCCTGGGGTGCAACTCCCCAGGTGGCGTAGTTGGCTATATAGATAGATTAATTCATACCGCCCTGCTACACATGCAATCCAGAGACGCATCTACAAATGTCTCCTAAATGCTAACAGTTAAAACGTATGTTGCTATATTAGTGGTTCTCAAACTTTTTCATGTCAAGGACCCCCAAAATTATATGTATTTGCCAACAGAGGGCACTATCGCAAACAGAGCCGTTGTGTTTGTGCTTGACATCTGAGGGATTGAAAAGGTCACTGAAAGTTGGGGGGGAATATAAAAAAGTAGTTTAACAGATTGGAAATAACGTACCGTACAGGGTGGTTAGTGGCTGAGGAGACTAGTTCCAACATGCCTCAGGGGTGCGTTCTGGATCTGTTATGTTTTATTGGGCTTAATATTTTGTTATTAGCCTATATATGTTAACTTTCCATACATTTTGGTTAAATTAGCATCTTGATAAAGGACAGCATTAAATAACAAAATAGGTCTACATTTTTCAAGAATCTAAAAGTATAGAATATCAAACAGCTTTGGTCATTTGGTTAGAAAAAGCTGAGGTCAATGTGTGTTAAAAAGCAAAAAGAGAGCTTAGCTAATCAAGGTAGGCCATCTCCCATAATAAAGGTCAACTCGATCCAACTTTCATCAGGATACATGTTGAGTAGGCATCTAAACATTGTCGGCACCTCAAGGTAAAATGGGTATTTCTTTCCAAAATGTAAAAGAATAAATGTATGCTTTGGAAAATAGTTGGACATAATGTAATGTAAACATGATTTGAACATGCACAGTACATCATTATCAGAGCTAAATTTGCTCATCAACTTCTTGTTTATCCCCAAAATGACTGTCAGGTCTTGCAGCAATTTGAAGCAGTTGTGAAAATATTATATAATTACAAATAATATTATTTTATATTTGGCATTTATAAAATAAATGTAAATATAAAAAATATATATAACAAATAAATAAAAGTTCTCAGGTGTCCATTCAACCAGTTACCTTTCATCACATGACTTCCAGCATGCCACATCTAGCACCTTGTGCCTTCAATTCAATTGTAAGGCAGAGAAGAATCCACATTCCCAAACAGCTCCTGAAAATGACTTTAGTTAGAAACTCTGATACCTCTCAAGTGTGGCTGTTGCATGCTAAATTATTGATAAATTGAAGGCTTTGTACCACAGTGCCTGTCGGTTAAAAAAAAGTGGGAAAACTAGAACAGGAGCTCAAGCAACTAAAAGTGAAATGGAAATCAATTTACTATGACATCATCAAAGTCTCCCGTCACTGTCAAGGAACAATGGTGAGGCATCGTAGCCTGGTAAACACCCCCTCCCTCCGGAAATCTCATGCATTGCATTGCATTTGGTTTGTGTCGCAAGCTTCTTCCATTTGACGGAGTGAGGTTAGAGGCATCGGCCATCCCACAGCAACCGAGGTCAACATACTAAGGAAAGATACAGAGCTAGCCAGATTCATGGAGCATCAAGATGTCTGGAAAGGCCCTGGAGGCCTATAGTGTGAGGACAACCTAGACTAGAGAGAACCGTTGACTGTAGTTTTTTTCAATTTAAATGTGCATATTTTCAGTCGGCTATTATTCCTTTCCATTTTTTCACTTTTCTTTTAGTCCATACATTCTGGAGTTGCAAATTGTGATTTTGTTGCACCTGTTGCAATGACAATAATAGCAGGAATTGAATTGAATTGAATTGAATTGAATTTGAGGTAGAGGTAGAGGTTCTTCCTGGGCCTACATGTGCTTGCAAAGTTTCATGCCGATTGATTGGTAAAGCATGCCGGAGGTAGCTGTTCACAGACTCCAAGACACGCACAGACTGAGAAAACATAATCTCCGCTTCCTAGCCATTCCGGCCTGGCGAGAATAAAAATATAAAAATTGGGCCTTGAGTCTTCTCTCCACCCTTGTCACCTTATACAACTGATATCCATAATGACCACTAGGTGTCAGCCATACACAGTCATGGTAGTTAAACCTTTTCAAGAGCGGTATGGCAGTAAATAAATATACAAGCAGGTGATTCTTTTCATCATTCATAGCAAACACATACAGTAGGCTACACACAATCCATATGGTATATGTTTCTTCTCTGTTTGGCAGGGCTAGCTGCAGCTCCAGGTGATGGGTATAGTAGTGAGGAAGGAGTGTCAGAAGAGAGCGGGGTGGGACAGTTCCCCTGTTCTTCTTTTCTCTGCTGCTTAATTGGCCACCAGTGACTCCTTTTCTGTTCCCAAGCTGAGGGGCAGGTCCGGCCAGCCCACCGTTACTCTGATGTGACCACTATAGACTGCTGCTCTTAGTTTGTCAGATACTGTCAAAAGACTGAGATGGATTGGAGAAAGCCAGATGCTTTATTACAATAGTTGGGGGAAAAGAGCCAGAGAGCTTTGTTTTGGTCAGTGCTGGCTTGTGACAAGATAGCCTTCTTGTATGGGGTTACGTATTATTAAAAAAATCTACAACCAATGATGTCATTCATTTAAACAGAAATCTGTTGTGAATAAATGTAGATACTTTGTAGATAGAAAAAAAATATTTCTCTAAAATATCTTACCAGTCTAAATGCATCATTACAATAATCAAGGTATAGATCTCAACTAAGCCAGTGGCTTATTATACTAAATAGAACCAAAAATTGCTTTAAACGATATGTTCTGTGTTATAGTACAGCTGTGAACAATTATGCATTTTGATAACAAAACACAGTATACAGTGGAAAGAGCATATATTTTGACTTATTACAGCATAATACAGTATGTAAATTCAACCTCAAGTGCTGTTTGCTGGTTTGGCGAATTAACGATTGCAACCTTAAATGTCACATACTGTATACTCCAGACTGACAGGTAAAAAGAAGCAGGTGGTGACGTCATGTATTAGAAGAGGCATCCTCCCCAGACCAACAAGAAGGGGGAGGCAGTGACAGGGAAATTAAAAAGATCAAAAACACTTGATCAAAAGACAAATCAGTTTTGTTCAAAAAGGCTTGTTATGTTATAGATGGTATTGTTTACATTGTCTGTGCATAACAGGTGTCTGACTGTCCTACTGCTTGGAATTAAGGGATTATCACATAAAGTTGCAGGCAGTTTGTAAAGCAAACTGCCCTTCAATAGACACCAGAAGCTAAATTAAAGTGAGGAAGACCTGAGAAAGAAACCTGGCGTCGAACAGTGGAGGCCTGAGGGAGAACTCAAGGCCCTAAAACAGACCTGGCGTACCATTGATAGATTGCCCAGGAGTGGAGAATCCTGTGTTGCTGCTTACATGCCAAATGGTCTAAGGGCATGTAATTAAAGTGATGCAATAGTGATTTGCTAATATTGCAATCACGATCACTGTACCAATGATGGTTTAATACATTTTCTTTTTTTTTTACACATTATTTATATATTATACATAATATTTTATTATTTTATATTACTGATCATCAAATATTTTATGCAGTGGTGAACATAATTTCCACAGACTAAATGGTGTATGTTTCACAAAGTTTGAGTGTTTGTGGCTGGCTGTTGATTGTTATATCATGACATAATTAAATCTATGAGAGCTGATGAAAAGGTTGTAAGACTTTGTTCAAAGACTTTATTAGTACTTGTAACATCTTGCGGAGATTCAATCAAAGGGTACAAATTGTATGTGCTTTATTCTTTGAAATAAAACAATTTTCATCAGCCCCCGTACATGTTCAGAAACACAAGCAGCCTACCAGAGGGAAATATCATTTACAGCTCTGTTGTGGAGTAGATAGTTGTTGGGGGGCCCTGTGTCCCCTTAATTTGGACAAGCACAATAGGCTCCGTGGCCACAGAGATGCGATTGATAGGCCAGTTGGGAAAGACTATTGGGTGTCTTTCACAGGAGATGTGATTGTCCTTCATACAGCAATTCACCACACTCTCTACAGCAGCTGGCCTCGTGCCCCAAAGAACTGAGCACAAAAGTTGCACACTCTCTTTACACACACACACACACACACACACACACACACACACACACACACACACACACACACACACACACACACACACGCACACGCGCACGCATGCATCCACGCACGCACGCACGCACGCACGCACGCATGCACACGTACACGTACACGTACACGTACACGTACACGTACACGTACACGTACACACACACACACACACGTACACACACACACACACACGCACACGCACACGCACACGTACACACACACACACACACACACACACACACACACACACACACACACACACACACACACACACACACACACACACACACACACACACACAACTCCCACCACATGTACACATCTCTCTCTCTCTCTCTCTCTCTCTCTCTCTCTCTCTCTCTCTCTCTCTCTCTCTCTCTCTCTCTCTCTCTCTCAAACATGCATACACACAATTTCATAGATAGCCAGGCAGGTTCATAGGTTCATTGCTTGCAGTATTAACTGCTTCATCATCCAATAGCTATCTACCCAACTAGCGATAGATATATAGATAGATAGATAGATAGATAGATAGATAGATAGATAGATAGACAGATAGACAGATAGACAGATCGACAGATCGACAGATCGATAGATAGATAGATAGATAGATAGATAGATAGATAGAGATACCCAGAAAGACAGAAAGAAAGAAAGAAAGAAACAGATACTGTAGTGCCATATAATAATTAGATTGAGAAAACATCAAAAGAGATACGAAAGTAAAGAGAGAGCGTCAAAGGTGACATTAATGTTTGTTATCCTTTGCACTGAAGCAAAGGTTATTGGATTAGACTCCCTGCCTTTTGACTGAGAGACGGCAGGTTGAAAGACAAGCCAAATAACGCAGAGGGGCTGCGATGGCCTTAGCTTTCACTGTGGCTCAAAGGCTCCTCGGCAGCTAAGATAGATGAGCGGAAGATGATCGTGTTATTTCATTAGTTAATTATCACCCAGAGAGACCAGGGCCCCTGCCTTTGACCTCTACGCCCTCCCGCTGGACGGGCGAGTCACAGGGCCACTGCCATTCCTTAACTCCCAGGGTAATTTGATTGTGTCTGCAGTCCATATGGTGGAAGACTTTGGCCGCTCTTCCAGGCCCATGGCCACCAACCAAGGAGCCTCGTCGTCACAATGGCAGCCAGTTCCCTCCCACCATCACCACCGCCACCAAAAACAAACAAACTGAATCTAGTTAGGAGGGAGAATGTCCAGACAATGACCTGCTGCTAACATACAACACTCTCCGCTGGTCCGTCTTGATGTGGCCTCTGTCAAGAGAAAGTCCTGGGAGTTGGAGATAAGGGTGTCAGCTTGAGGAAGGGAGGTACCGTTTCATTCAATATTAATCCTCTGCCTTGTCCTCGTTCCCCCTGATATCAATGGCAAGTCTGATCTTCTCTTAACTGTGCAGCACAAGGTGCTTTTACGGATTCCGGAGTTTCAGCCATGAATAGAGATTATTGAGACTATACGTGTGTGTGTGTGTGTGTGTGTGTGTGTGAGAACAGAGTGATGTTCTCTGAGATAAGGCTTATGAATATGTAACTAATATGTCCCTTGACCTGGGCAGCTGCATTAATACCAACGGACACTAATAACCAAAGCACATAGGTTCAATCTAGTCCTGTGAGTGCGATGAATGTTTTTCAATCTAAATAGCACTGGACTAAGAAATGTGATGTTTACATAATAGAAAGTTACACTCCCATTGAGAAAATCTGATCTACTGCACAAAAAGAAAAGGCCAGAGATGTTTGTGCAGAAACTGTATCTTCTACAGCTCCTGAATCTTCCCCTTTACTTGAATATTATTTTATCTGAACTGATCTCAACATGCAAAAATAAATTGGGTATAAACCTGGTCCAGGACTTCAATCATTCAGTACCTTAAATAGCTTTCAGTGAAAGCAAATAAGGAAACCGTTAGGGAGTGTTCAGACTCATTAGGGGGGTCTCAAAGTGGAGACAGGGGAGTCTGCATTAGCCCTGTTCAGAGTGAAAGAGGGGATTAGGCTTAATAGTGGTCTTGATTTAAATAATGGGAACCCAAAGTCTGAATGCACACTTTTCAGAGATAAAGGATCAACTTCCCTCAACAACTTTTTTGGTCCGGTATTCAATCTAGTGAATTGCTCAAAAATATAAAATAACCGTAAAAACATACCAATGATCTGACAGAGTCAGTAAGTGACAGGGAGGTTTCCAGTTCGATCCCGGGCTCCCTCAGAAGAGTTACCCCTAATTGCTCCCTGTGAGCAGGTTGGTGACTTGCATGGTTTCCTCCGCCATCTATGTATGAATGTGTGTGTGAATGGGTGAATGTAATGCACAATCTATGTAAAGCACATTGGTTAAAAGCGCTATATAAATGCACCATTTACCATTTTACAGAGTAATCACAGAATATGACAGAAAAGACTGCAACATTACACATGAAATTGATCATGTGGAATGTGAAGCCACTTCAAGCCAGTATAGTATACTATGCTGGTTTTCTATTTCATTATTGCCTGCTTTTTCTTGTATCATTACCTACTTGTCTGGCTTGTCTGGCTTGTCTGTTATTTGTTAACTTGCTGGTTGAAACAGCCATAAAGCTATTAACATTGTAGGAAAGTGCTATCCTGCTGTATGGTGGCATGTAGATGACATCTATCATCATGTAGTCTCACTGTTAGCATGCTGGCCCAGACTAGAGACTACCCCCACAAAATCCTGTGTCACAGTGTGTCATAATGAGTATAAAATACCATACATATGTATAACCTTACAGGCCTCCTTGCAGTGTCACGTACGGTCCTCTTTGCCCCTGTAACATACCAGCACAATGTAGGTATACCCTAAAGCCCCCTGCAAACTAGCAATGTTACTTCTTCTTTTTTTTTTGCCCTAGGAGATTCCATAATGCCTGTATTTATTGGACAACATAGTCATTAACACCCACCCCATGTCCTTTTTTTAGGGGTATCCCCTTCCTAGTTGACAGTCCCAGGGCTGCTTCATATGGAGTAGGGGGCACAACAACACCTTATCCATCTATTGTTCTCTTTGACATCCGGGGGTTCCCCAATATGGCCCAGTCAGGGATCAATGGAGGGGGCACAAAGACTACGACCCTAGGGTAGCTCCCGGGCACAGACACACAAAGCAGGGACGACAGCTTCCACAAGGCAAGGCTGCCTTGGCCCCACGCTTGCAAAGAGCTAATGCAAAGTGAGAAGGAGAAGGCGGGATATGGAGTATGAGGCGGTCTACAGGGATTGGAATCGGATGCCTGGGCCCATTTCCCCCCCCCAAAGAGTAGCGATAGGATTGGATGAAATCTTGAAAATGTGTATGAAAAACTGATCAATGAGATTCAGTACTTTCACTTTGGCATTTGGTGGTCCGATCCTACCTTTCATGAAGCTTGAATGTTGATTCTGCATTTTTCAAAACCCCAAAGGTATACATTTTGATAACCTTGATTCCATTTTGATAACCTTGATTCCACTGGAAGAGTGGATTCAGGTTGATTTGGATACTTATGGGCTTTATTATGTAATCAATTCTGATTCTGTGAGCATTTGGGGGAAATATATAAATAATAGTAATAATAACTAGATAATAACTAGATTTAATTTAGTAGGTTAAACTGTGCCGTCAATGTGAAATGCACGTGTGAACCTGATTTCCAGGTGACATTAAAGGTAGGGTAAGTGATATTTTTTGGTTAAAACAAAAAGTATTTTGTTAAAAGGTTAAAATACTAAATTCTGATAGTAATCATTGCTATTGAGTGTTTTTTCAATAACAGATGTCTCCCTGTCTCTCCAGCTCTTTAATAAACAGAAAATAAATTTTTCGGTAGGTGTCAAAATCTCAGCCAATCAGGAGAAAGTACCCATTTTTAAGCTTAATTTGTATAGTGTTCCAGTTCCAATTTTGCATGCTCATTTCTTAGTGTCATCACTTCCAATTTCACTTGTTTAATCTGTATCCTGATTGAGTTCTCTGTCCTGGTTGGATAAAATTGGAAATGAAACTGAAACTGAAACGAAAATGCATTTTCTGTTTAATAAAGAGGTGGAGAGATAAGGAGACTCCTAATACTGAACAAACACTCTATAGCAATGAGTACTATCAGAATATAGAGCTATTTAACAATTATTTTAACCAACGCAAATCACTTACCCTACCTTTAAGATTACAGAATCTTAATGTCAGTAGTTTATAATTGTCCATAATCCTGCCACCTGTTTGACAATTTTTAACAGCATGTCTGTCCAAGAATAATTGAAAAGGTGAAAAAAGTATTTTCCACCTTACTTTTATTTTCCTCTCTATTTAGTGTATACAACACAGAAGAACGTCAAGGACTTACTGACAAAAATCAGTGTGTAATTGAATGGCAAAAAATATACCTTTTATATTCTACCTTTTATGTGTCCTATATGAAATACATTTAGAAAAACTGGGTCTTGGACAGTAATGAGATAATACCCCATTAATATCAAAAATTAGCAGACAAATTCTTAACAGGCTCTTTAACAAACAGAATAGGTATTATGGTCTGATCTATGCTAATTTCTGGAAACAGAAACATGACTTTATATCATTAGTTCAAGCAGTTGCATGTTCCTTTTCACTTGTTGTCACTGCATGTTATTTCATAATAGCAAACCAAGGGTAACCAGCTTTTCACCACTTCCTATAACACAACAGCAATTTATACTAACATATAGCCTGACATATAACATTGACAAAATCTATGAACCATATTGGTTTCTCTCCCTTTTCATCCCAATTCCAGTGACATAACCCCCCCCCCCCCCCCCTTCAAAATGCAACATCATCATCATGTTGGCTAGAAAACGAATAGAAGTTAAGTCTGTTTGTTACAGAGTGTTACTTTACAATCACATCACAAAGATGCTTATGGCTGCATGGCAATCACAACACCTGTATCAAAGTGTCTGCCTGGTCAGATGTGTTCTGGTTGGCAGTAGATAATGAATAAGGGGCTGTAACATATAAAAGAGGTTTTGTGCAGACCGCTCCCTGCAGGCCATTCACTGACCCTTACCGATGAGGAGAGGTAGAGAGGCTCCATACTAGAGGAGGCCTGCAGACCTCAGACCTGTACAATAGTATATGCAAATTGATTGCATGGCATATGAACAGTGGAGGCAGAAGCAGCTTTACCCTGAGGCCACACAAGTCTGAGGCCCATTCACAGGGTAAATGGAGTATAAGAAGACACATGCGCGCGAGCGAGCGAGCACGCACGCACGCACTCACGCACACAC
Source organism: Gymnoscopelus braueri (assembly GCF_963280865.1). Taxonomy (NCBI): domain Eukaryota; kingdom Metazoa; phylum Chordata; class Actinopteri; order Myctophiformes; family Myctophidae; genus Gymnoscopelus; species Gymnoscopelus braueri. Next base: position 20,698,042 of record NC_137603.1, on the reverse strand, counting down.
ACACACACACACACACACACACACACACACACACACACACACACACACACACACACACACACACACACACACACACACACTACAATATTTGGTCAAATGAAAAAGAGTGCCATTTATAAACATGTATAAATAAAAGTGTTTATTATCAATTGCATCATATAAAATTAACATGGGAAATTACACACACAGTAGTATACACATTTTAGACTAGCCGTTGCACAGTATGCACATATTTATAAATAAGCTGTTGGTAGTTGTACAGTATAAAAAGGAAATCCCAGAAAGTCCTTACAGGTCCCAGCATGGCTCTCTGTAGCCTTGATACAAGACTGTCATGACCGATGGCCACTCCACTGTTCAGGACTCAAAATCCAAATGGTCGACTTCATCAGTCTTATCTTTTCAGTATCTGGTTAATGAAAATGAACAAAGCACTATTTAGAGACATGGCATCACATATTGTATTTCAGATTTGGGTAATGACAGTAGCCTATTAGATACACAAGTCAGCTAGTTGAGATTTAGACCATTTCACAACCTACCTGCAGTGGTGTAAAGTAACTAAGTACATTTACTCAAGTACTGTACCTAAGTACAATTGTGAGGTATCTGTACTTAACTTGAGCATTTCCAATTTTCAATACTTTTACTTCTACTCCACTACATCTCAGAGGCAAATATTGTACTTTTACTCCATTACAATTATTTGAAAACTTTAGTTACTAGTTACTTAGTAGATTTTGATTTTGATTACAAAACATACATTAACCACTAACCGCCCTATATACATTTCGGCCATTTGAAAATAGCCGATCTACAAGCTCACAATGCGCAATGCATTGTGAGCTTGTAGATCTTTTTTTTTTTTTAAACTTGTGAAATGGGACATTCTGCATAATGGTTATCTACTTTTGGTACTTTAAGTACATTTTTACACCAATACTTTAGTTTTACTCAAGTAAATTTTGAATTCCGGACTTTTACTTGTAACAGTATATCTACATTGCAGATTGATAGTTTTACTTTACGCAAAACATGTGAGTAGGCTACTTGTTCCACCACTGCTTACCTGTGGATCCAGGTGGTGAAATCTATAATCTCTTGTTCCTCTGGGCTCCAATGTTCGTAGATCGCTCCCTCCTCCACAGAAGATGAACAGGTGGAGTGTTGGGGCGACCCGCTGGAGCCTGATGGGGACGGCACTCCATCACTGCTCTGAAACCCCGCCGACACCGCGTTATTGCTCTCGTCCAGGAGCAGCTGCAGGGCTCGGATGTACTCCACGGCCGACCTGAGAGTCTCCACTTTACTGAGCTTCCCGTTGGCGGCTCCGTTCGGCACGTGTTGGCGCAGGGTCTGGAAGCCCGCGTTCACCTGCCTCACGCGGTTTCTCTCCCGCTCGTTCCTGCGTGTCACCGACGCCACTGCAGGCTGCTGCCGAGGGAGAAAGGAGGGAAGACCCGCCCCGATCGGGTTCGGACTCTTTTTGCATCGCAGCTGCAGCGGCGAAGCGGAGCGCTGTCCTTTCAGCACCACGTCCGTGGGTCTGGACGGGTGGTGGTGCGCTTTTGATCTTTCTCCCTGGGAGCCAGGCGTGGAAGTCTGGCTTTCTGTTATCATCAGAAGCGTACATTGCGCAAAATGCTGATTCAAAGTGTCGTTGGATGAAGCCATCTCCACACACCTATAGATGAAGTTTGAAAAGGCTTTCTATTTCAGGTCTTGAACAAATTAAGTAGAGCAGCATTAACAGGGATTGAATGTCCAGCATGAGTCACTCCAGACGTGATGACAGTGGACCTAATGTGCCCGACTGATAGAAATAGCCTTCTTTTATATGGGATTCCTCCCTCACCCCTCCCCGTGCTCCCCGCCCAGCCGTTTGGCAGAGCAGAGTCGCGGGCCAGACGCGTGTCCTCCGGCGTTCCAAGGGGCCACACTCATTTCCATGTCAATAGAGGTCCCCCCGAAAGCCAATTGGCTCATTCAAATTACGCCAAAGTAATTTCAGTACATCTCCACCAACCACATGTCATCCAACAATATTATGTCCTCTGAAGATTTTAGCTATGCGTTTGCGCTGCTGATGCTTTTGCACCCTAGTAGTGGTATATATATATTTGTATTTTATACTTTATATTGCTTATATTTTCTGTACTTACATTGCCTATAGATTCTGTAGCCTACTTCTGTGTCACTGACATTTCATATTTCTAATCTCATATTGTCTCATTCATGTCATTCTTTGTAAATAGTGTGAAGTCTTAAAAGTCTTAATAAGCCTAATATGCCTTAATACATTGTAATTGCCCTCTATAACAAAAATTTAAAATTTAAACCACCTTAAATATGTATTTATTTCTAGAAATAGTTCATCTTTTACTCAAGCGGGACAATGCCCTATGCAAGTTGATGATGTAATTTGTCCATGTGTGGTCTATAGCTCTATGGAATTTATGGAATGTATGTGCAAATAAAAACCAACGTAATACTTCCTGAGGTTAATATGAGCATCACATTTTTGTTATACAGGGCAATTATAATGTATTAATGCATATAAGGCTTATTAGCCAGAGATCCTCCTTTTAAATACAAATTCACCACATGAGGCCTCAATTTCATTTTCTTTGTGCTTGCACATTATGCACAATGACAAGTTATTGTAATTGAATCTTGAAGACTAATTCCCCCACAAAATGTTCTCATGGTTGTTGTCTAGTCTGCATATCCATCTATACATCTTTATCTACAAAATGTGCCCAATAAATAAATGAAATATAGTGCCAAAAGAAAGATCACAGAGGTTTTCACTTGCAGTTTGTGTACTCTGTCTCTGAAAAATGTCAAGATGCCAACTTCAATGTAAGTTGTAATGTTAGACAGCCTAAATTAATTTAGTAGTATAGCTCAAAGTGACATAAAAAACAGCCATGTCTTAAGTGAATATGAAGAGGTCTGTTTATTTCATGTTTGACCCATGACAAGGCAGATTCTAAAAATGATTATGCTAGAATGGAACATCATGCTTTTATTAGTTGTTGAAGTGTCATTGAGTGTCAGTATTTTAGGGTGAGCATACAGCTTAATGGTTGTCAATTGTTATGGCCACAATGCTGATATTGCAGTTCTCTCCAGTGAAGTCTTCACATTGGCTTGGACAAGCCAGGCACTACAGAAAACAAACACAATTGATTAGTTCAAAAGTAAATATATATAACATATATGTATTTTATATAACAAGGTTGGATGGCTCTCCTTGGCAGAGAGACGAGAACTGCATTGGCATCTGTTCTTATATAAAGCCATACTTGGAGATTGTCCTAGCTACATCTCATCATTTTTTGGAATGGGCCCCGCTGGACCCTATCACACCCGTTCAAGTAGTTTTCTCACATTTAAGGTGCCCAAGGTCAACTCTGAATTTGGTAGATCTGCTTTTAGCTTCTGTGGTCCTACCACATGGAATGACCTGCAGACTACATTGAAATTAACCACTCTAGTACCCTTCAGTCGTTTTAGAACTCTGGTGACCAAACAGGTCACCAGAATGTGTAATTGTTTTTAGAACTCTGAAAAATGCTGTCTTGATTTCTTTTTGTAACTTTTTATATCTCACATGTATTGTATGCCTTTTTCTTTTCCAATTCCCAGATGTAATGTATTTTTAAACTGTGATGTTGTTGAATTTTCACTGTATTGTATTACTCGACGACACTGCAAATGAGTTTAATTACTCAGTGTAATTTAAATACATTGATCAATCAATCAATAATACATTACATTTTATTTACATCATGCAAAGCACTTAACCTGACCTAAAACTAAACATAATACTTTTCTCCATATTCAAAAAGTTCACAAAAAATATATATATGTGGCATAATATATGGGTGAGAATATATTTTGTATGCTGAAAATATGCGGGTCCAAAATATATATGTATCTTAGGGTCCAAAATGTATTTTAAAATGTATTATTTTAACAATTCTTTCAAATCTTGAAATATGCATGTGAAATATATTTTTCAGAATTGAAAAATATAATACAAGGCTGAAGACCAGGGGGTGGGTCATTTTCCGCTGTAGCGCCCAAACTGTGGAATGTTCTTCCACCCCATTTTAGAGTGTCTCAAACCTTGCCGTTATTAAGTGTGCTTGCCATGTAATAGCAAAACACTTATTGTATTCCGCCATAATTAATATTTATTTATTTCACGCCGCAAAACTTCGTCCGTCCGTAACTGCCGCACGGTTTACACCACCGCGGCAAACTATACATCAAAACGTGCGCCTTTGCCGGGAATAATGTGCTCGGAAGTTTTTTGACGTTACGCGTTACTATTGCGATGTTATTCGCCAAAAACTACGAAAACACGCCATTTTTGGCCGCACGCGGTGCCCCAAATGTTACTCCTCCCACACGGTTGACACGTCCCAATGTATACGTCAAAACGTGTGGAACGACAAGGACGACCAGGCTAATATCTTTCTTGCCATTTCGCGTTACCACGGCGACGTAATAGGCAAAACTACGTAGCCACGCACCCTTTTAGGCCCCCATCGAAACCCATGTTTAAAAAAAAGTGCCCGAAACGCTCCGAAACTTCGCCTACCCTCCCTAAGTGGGGGTCTGCGAACAAATCGGGCTCAGTTTTTGGCTCAGACCAGCCGGAAGTGGGTGAAACAAGCACTTGAAACCATTTGAGTAATTCTTTATCCCGCTCCCATTCTATCTCCTTGCAAAAAAGACACCATATTTCCTTAACTTTTTACAGTGGGGAAAACCACAAATTTTCGATCCGAGATCACTCCGCCATGGTAACTCGCGTGAGAGATGTTATTGTTCCAGGTGTTAGCCAGGACCATCCACCATCGTGCACTGATATATTGTTTACAATCGGGTGCTCGTCGTGGAGTCTGCAGCTGTAAACAACGTAGCGCTACAAACGGTGAGGTCTCTGGCACTCAACGTCACTTTTTTAATAAAACTCTGGCACCGAATATGTTAATTCATTGACTGCCAGAGTTAAAACATCGTCTATCGTCCCCTTGCCAGCGAAAAAGTGCGATTGTACTGTACCTTTGGAAAATCATGGAATTGACTCTAGATTATTATGGAAGCTTGGACTTTGCAGAGATGGGCAGCTTTTTGATACTCAAGGAATACAGACTGTTGGATTTCTATTACAACTATTGTCAACCAGAATTCTAAGACAATAGTTTCTCTTGGGTGCAATATATTTCATCCTGGACCCCTGGAATTCTCTATATAGATTATTATAGCGTATACTACAAAGTATTTCAGAATTTAGGAATGAAATTGTTGCAGATTTTCCAAAAAGTTCCTGTAATCAATTATTCTGTATTTTTAAGTAAAACCTATATTTGTTCTTTATCAAGACTCTACTTGCCTTCTTTTCTATTCAGCCGTTGATGTTTGTAAATGTGAGCGGGTGTGGTGAGTGAATCAATTTACTCAATGTACTGCTAAGTTGTAAATTTAACTTTTGTTATTCTTAATTGTTATTATTTTGTTATTATGATTATTTGTCAACTTTGTGATAAAGAGCCATTGTGAGACATGCTTTGGAATTTGAGCTTCTCCACAGTGAGAAACTAATTTAAAGGTGCATATAGTGATCATATCCTGGGTGATTCATGTGACAACTTTAAGCTCTGTGGACATTTAAATGTCCAGTGGAGACTTTGGTAGGAAAATATCTCCGTTAATATACTCGCCACATCCCCATGAAATCTCTGAGGGTTTTTTTGGACAAACTCTCAAAACGCCTTGTAGACTGTCCAAAAAAGCATATTCCAGTAGAGAATCCAAAATGTTCTGACTTCTGTCTTTCCGCTTTCGATTGTTTTAGTGCCCAGGCAAAGAGGACGAGATTAAGCCAATGAATAGGAAAGGAATACGAATACAGGGTAAACGATTGGATATTCAGGTGTTTAATAAAGGCTAATTGTCCACTGTGCCCTCAAAAGGTCTATTGTACATTGTATGCATTTCCAAACGTCCTGTCCGGATGTAACAGGGAGTAGGTGATGTCTTCTTATCATGATATATTAGCTAGCGGTGAGGAAGCCAGAGGGACATGGACCTCTATCAGAACAGCTCATGGTATTTGTACCATAACTCCCTCTTTTCCAGTAGACTGTGATGAAGATATGGTCTGGGTTTAGTGCAAACCGGAGTGAAGAGACCAGGTCTAAACAACAGCGGTTCTGTGAACCTCCCTGTGTCAGGGGGAGCAGGGAGTAAAATGGCTTTTTGCAGGCATCCTCTTGCTTCTCATGAGAGAATATCTGCATGCGTTGCCCAAACATACAACGCTCAAAGCCCCACTGTGTGTGAGTCTTATCTCTTGTTAAGGCCCATAGGCTCATGTATTTACATTTTGCTGTAGCTATTTCAACAGCAGGTAATGCAGGAAACCCCTTGACATTGGGCTCCCTACCTATAAAATACTGCTGGTGATTTGTATGTGTTCACACACTCCACTTAACATTGTCCATGACCTTCATCAGGTGTCTGAATAAACATAAGTCAGACACATGATTCCACTTCATGAGTTAAAACATTTTAAAGGCATTTGTCATATCTTTGTCCTGAGGTTGTAATCGAAACATCATGTGTTTAATCTCTGAAACAGTCAATGTGTGTCCATGCCGTAGCCAGGCACCCTGTTGAAGTGTCCTTGAGCAAGGCATTGCACCTGTCATTGCTCGTTTACTTTGAAGTTGCTCTGGATGATCATGTCATAAAAACGATTAAATGTAATGATCCAACTTCAGTGTGTCCAACTCAAGTACATTCGTTACAGTTTTACATCAACCCAAGATGTTTCGAGAGGAATGGGTCGGTTTCACAGAGAAACGATATCATGCTTGAACTTGCAGCAGTTCCTTTGTTCCTCACTGCATCGATGACAAAACGTGCCTTGTCCTGTGTCACTTGCTTGACATTGGCGTTATCATATTCTTCTCTGATTATCACTCCCTTGTGTAAAAGTTTGTCCAGGACATTGTTGAGAACGGGATCTGAAACGCTGTTGATGAAGCTGATCCTCACGTCAGACAGTCTGTCTTCTGCTGGACAACTCAGTGTGCACTGAACTTGTTGTCTCCTAATGGGATGTGAAACGCTGTCGATGAAGCTGCTACGCACAGACAACAGTTTGTCTTTCGCTTCATGACTCAGTGTGTGCTGAACTTGTTGTTTTCTTAAAACAGCAGCTGAAAGGTCTACATCCCGTTCCCATGGACAGTCGGAGATCTTACTGCTTCTTAGAAGTAAACTAACAGAAGTAAACCTTCGCTTTAAAATCACGTCAAATGTTTCGATGTAATCACAATGGGATGATTCATCAACTTCAAATTCTGCCTCATTCGGTTGAATTTTGATGGAATCATCTTGAGGGGAAGTGGAGAGGGTGTATTCTTGCTTTGGGATTAGTTTACAGGGAGGGTTTCCAATGTAGATTTCTTCTCCATTCATCTCCTTCCTTTCCTTCTTCACTTCTCTCAGCACAACGTTCCGAGGCAGCAACAACACTTTCAGGATCGAACTGGGATGATGATCATCAATAGGTGGTGTATAAAACAGTGACACCAATGCCTGGACAGGACTGGGCCCGAACAACATCTCTTTGATGATACCAAATAAAGACAATCCAGTTACATCTATGATAACATGAGTTTTTGTGATCACATGGGGTTTGATCAGCTCAAAGCCATCATCATCCATCACATGGAGAACAGACAAGGATTTGCCTCCACCCATGGAGAGGATCTCACAATGTGGAAATTGTAGCTGACACACACACCACTGAGAACCTTTGATGTCAAACAGTGGTCCTGCAGGCCTCTTGTCAAGCTGGGATAGAAGCCTTCGGTCCCAGTGGACTGTCCTGTAAGTCACATCTCCCTCTGTCTTCATCTTAAACACCAGGTCGGTCACGTTGCATTGGAACAGGCCTGCTTGGGTGCAGTGGAACCTGTAGCTTTCCTTGTTTTCCACAACAATGATATCAGGTGTAATTGTCTGTGTTTTGTCCAGTAGTGTAACATCATTTACGCTGTGGGACCGCTTTGCTCTGAAACTCTCCTTGTTCTCTAAACATGGCATTTGGCTGAGTGAGGGTAAGCTGTGAGAACGAGGCAGAGAGATGGATTCTTCTATTCTCAAACCACTGAAGCATGAACTTTGATCAGTTTCATAGAGTTCCAGAGAGGGATGTAGAGAGGACTGTGACTCTGTAACAGGATGTTCTTCCAGCTCCCCATGCAAAGGAATAGTTCCCTAAATAGAATAGAATAGAATGGAATAGAAGAGAGGGGGAAATAAAATCAAGGATATTAATTAAACAAAAATGAACCCAAGACTTTTCTACAATGCCATTTCTTAAAAATGTAAATGTCACTCCTTGCCAACTGACTGTTAATGCGTAATTCCTGACTTTTAGCCGATGTAATAACATACCTTGCAAGTAACTGTGCCATATCACAACACCACACATGCTTGATGGAGATGTATGTTATTGTCTCTGCCAGGCCGAAAGGCATGGCTAGAGGCCGACTTATGTAAAAAAAAATTATATTACTCCTTCAGATTTGATCACAATTTCACACAAATCGGTACACATGATCATGTGATCAAGAAAAATCTGTTTGATTTTTCATATTCCATCCTGATTGGCTAATATTGAAATCTAAAGTTTTGCAGGAGTGGCCCGTTTTTAACAAAATGCCCTAAATCATGAACGCAGCGTCCGATTGCGGTGAAACTTTGCACGCACATTCACACTACATTATGGAACAAATGCCACCCTTTCAACATTGCTCTATTATAGCGCCACCAGGAGGCCAATTTTTCCTTTTTTTAGATTTTATATTACTCCTACAAATGTTGTAACTTCGTTTAGAGGAGTCCATGCACTAAAGCCAAACTAACCCGGAGAGTGTTTTTATGTCATTCTGAGTCAGAATAAACAGAGTTTGTCTCCAAAGAGATTCCTGGGTCCACCCATTCAACACAATGCAGATAAATAGTAGACTGAGACTTGAATGACACAGAGAGCCAGGCCTTTACTGACACTAGAGCTTCTCTCTCCTTAGTCTGACTATAGAAACTCTGCTTTACATGGACTCTGCTTGTTTTACATCCTACCAGATAGTTCATTACATTCATTTGAGTTGAGAACCTCTGGGTTAATAATGATCTCACCTCTGGTTTCTCCTCCATCTTCACATCAGGTTGACCCTCGACCTTCTTGCTCTCTATCTCTGCTCCCCCCTCCTCTTCCTCCATCTTCACCTCCCTCTGGGAGGTCATGGAGCTGCCTGTCTGGACATGCTGGGAGCTGAGGTCTGTACTGCTGCTGACTGATGCTGGAGTGTAAGTCTGTCCTTCTGTCATAATAGAAGAACTCTGAGAAAACTGTGTCTCAGAGTTTGCTAAGAGATACGTTGTATAGTTTAATTGATATAGATTTATTAGTGCATTCAATTTTTGCCATTCATTTCAATGGGAAAATGAAAAAACTCCAATTCATGATTTTTTTCTCAGAAACTGTAAGGGCTAGAGTTACAAGACTTGCAGGGGAGGTTCATAATTTAGTGCGAAATTATTATACAACATTTTACACCAGTCGGCCTCATGGTGGCGCTATAACAGCCCCCTTTACGTTTTGGCCTATAACTCTTTGGGGGGGATCAATCCTCTCAAAATGAAACGCGAGTGATCTCGGGAGTGACGTGACAATACAATTGGCGCATTACATTTGTGGGAGGGGCCTATTTCTTTAGTGGGAAGGGCCTATTTCTTAAAATCGAAACGGCAAGTATCACGAACGCGGGATCCGATCGGCACCGAATTCGAATCGCACGCCGCGTGGCCGAGGGTATTCCTCCCGGCGTATCACTCGAGTCCCGGCGGCGGCGACCCCCGACCGGCGTCGGCGCAACCACACTTTGCAATTTCCCAGAATTGCTACGCGTCTATTTATATATTATATTTTTCAGAATGGGTACCAAAATATATAATTATATACCTTTGGGGAAAATCAACTCTGTCCGTCTTGTGTGTCCCCCCTGGCAGACTAATTTCTCCTCCTGGACACTGTTGGCAAAGCACAATGTACATAGAAATGGCATGTTGTTGACTATTGAGAGGACAGGTGGACAAAATACTGACCAACCAAGACAGCAAAATCCTGAGTGTTAATTTAACTCAGTCTAAAGGCGGTTACACACCGGCGAATATGCGAATATACGCAAAATTCGGACTCGTTCCGAATAATTAAAAGACGCTTTTTTCGCTCCGCGAAACTGGTGTGGAAGCTTGCATTGACTTTATAAGGTTTTTAAAAAAAACGTATTATTCGCATGAAAAAAATCGCCCCGGTGTGTAAGGACCTTATGAGTGTAAAAAAAATCCATTATAATCCACATGTACATTCTCAGAGTTAAATTAACACTCGTGCTGTGGACACCCACCATCTTTTTACACATGGCCCAATACTTAATATTATTAAAACTGTCATGAAAATTATAACTAGAACTACAGCTATGTCTACAACTGGAACTAGACCTAAAACTAGAAAAGTCCTTATTTCCAGTGGTGGAAAAAGTACTCAGATATTTTACTTACGTAAAAGTATCAATACTGCAATATAGAAATACTCTGTTACAAGTAAAAGTCCGGAATGAAAACTTTACTTGAGTAAAAGTACAAAGGTATTGGTATAAAAATGTACTCAAAGTACCAAATGTTAAAGTAAAATGCTTGAAAACAGTAGATCTACAAGCTCACAACGTGTCACATCGCGACGCGTTGTGAGCTTGTAGATCGGCTATTTTCAAATAGCCTATGTATAAGATAGGGCTGAAGTGGTTAAAGTAATACTAGGTAACGTTTTCAACAAAACTAAAGTTAAATTGTATATCTTTTGTCAGTGGCAAAAGTTTCACAACACCCACTCCATGAATTTCACCCCCGGAAGCCTTTTATTTATATATTTTCTATTGAAAGTGGACTGGGGGGACTTTCCCGGGGAAATGACGTTCCTGGCCAACGTCATGACGTCGTGGCCGACGTCCCCAGGAACTACCGCAACGGTTTCCTGTTTGGCCAGGAACTACCACGGTAATAGCAAAAAGGAACCTCACGCTGATGTTAAGAGAATGTAGGATTTGAAGATCGAAAAAGAACAGAAAAAGAAAGCACAGCTCATGGTAACTAATGCTCCACTGGCTAAGAGAAACGATCCGTAGATAGTATAAAACAATTAAAAGATCGCTTTTTGAAACGCTTCCGGCTTCCGGTGAAAACGAATGGAATTCTGGGTAATCGAGGATTACGGAAATTGTATGCAGTGACGGTAGTGACCAGCAGAGGTTGCTAAAAATCGTTATTTGGGATTCTGCATTGTATAACTTTAATGTATGTTTTATAATATCATGATTTGCAAAGCAAGTAAGTAACTAGTAACTAAAGTTTTCAAATAATTGTAGTGGAGTAAAAGTACAATATTTGCCTCTGAGATGTAGTGGAGTAGAAGTAAAAGTACTGAAAACTGGAAATACTCCAGTAAAGTAAAAATACCCAAACATTTTACTTAAGTACAGTACTTGAGTAAATGTACTTGGTTACTTTCCACCACTGCTTATTTCTAACAACAATTAAAAATCACAAACGTTTCTACGATCCCTAGAATGTACACAAGCATAGGCCTACTTACAGCTCATATATGTCACTTTTGCTGAGATCTTGCCAGTCTCTCCAGGTAAAGTAGTGTTGACAATCTCTCTCTGGACATGGGCTGTGGACCTGCTCTGTCAGGCCCGGCCACTGCCTTGACAGCAAAGACAGTTTGGACATTACTGCTAGGATCAGATCCCACGATTGACGGAACTCTGGAAAGAGAGAACAGTTCTCTGTAGCCGTGTTGAACAACTTGTGACACACACAGAAAATAAATAAACTGTATGTCACATGTTATATACACATTTACTTGTGTTATATATCATGTTATATCTTCGCTGTCATGCAGAAACTTTGTATGCCTAAAACTGTTACTTTTCAGGAAATGTAAAAAATGAACCCATGGATCCAATGGACTTATTATGTAGTCACAAGTTCTTGTTAATACTTTTCATTAGTTAAATATAAAAAATATATTAAAAAAACCCACAGACAAATTTAACCAATCTACAAGCTCCTGTGGTGTGAGCAAGGAGATCGTCTATTTTCACTACTTTTGCATGACACTGTCATACTACAACATGAAAAAACGTAAAAAAATATTAAACATGGATACAAGGTTTCTGAATATCTTGTCAGTATAGGCCAGTTAGACATTTCTTACCATTGCTGTTCTCAGGTCTCTTGCAGCGTATCTCTATGAATGGATCTCCTTCTTCGCTCTTCTTCTGTTTGAAGAGAAGCAGCCTGTTTCCACAACAGAGGAGACACTGGTCTCTCCCCACCCAGTGAGTTGGGTACAGGGTACATGTCTTGATAATCAACCTAGTAATGGCATACATCATAAACATACAGTTGAAGATAATTGATTAATGCAAGCAGGATTGTAGGTCCCATGCTGAATGCCATACTTATTTCTCTGCAGAGGACAATTCCATACTGCATGCTTTTACTTCTACTCCACTACATCTCAGAGGCAAATATTGTACTTTTACTCCACTACAATTATTTGAAAACTTTTGTTACTAGTTACTTTTCAGATGTAAATTATGATATTATGAAACATACATTAACCACTTCAGCCCTATTTTATACCTATAGGCTATTTGAAAATAGCCGATCTACAAGCTCACAACGCGTTGCATCGCGACGCGTTGTGAGCTTGTAGATCTGCTATTTTCAAACATTTTAGTACTTTTACTTTTGGTACTATAAGTACATTTTGATACCAATACTTTCATACTTTTACTCAAGTAAATTTAACAGAGTACTTCTACATTGCAGTATTGATACTTTTACTTAAGTAAAACATTTCAGTACTTTTTCCACCACTGCTGCAGACATATATAGATACAGTAGATAGATCATAATCAAAGTAAAAGAGTAAACATTATGTGCTTGAGGACACGGTACCTGTGGAAGAAGCCGTGGGGAATCTCAGGCAGGAGGTACACGTGAACGTTGAGGTCATCCAGTTTGTCTTTGCCCCACTTCTCACTCACAACGTCGTTATTTTTCAGGTAGCTGGGGAAGAGACAGGCCGCGTCCGGATCTCCCTTCACCACACCGGCCGAGTTCCGCCACGCCTCACCGGGGACGAACACCGGGGCCTGGGGGTTGAGCGGGCTCCCCACGTTAGTCGGGAGGCAGATTTCAAAATGCTGCAACAGGTTGAGCAGTATGCCTTCCTCCTTGCTGCTCCCCACCATCTCGTTCACCAAGTCCTCGTCGTCGAGAACCAGGCCCTCCATCTCCCGGCGGACCAGGATCCGTATGGCGGCGTTGTGCAGGGTGCCTCTGCTGTTGAGGTTATCCACCCACGTGCGCTTCTGTTTGACCAGAATACTCTCTGTCCTAAGCAGATCTCTGGGGATCCCCTCCAGTTGCTGCACCAGGTCATGTCTCACAATGGTCTGGACGGACAGAAAGAACGAAAGAACGAAAGAAAGAAACAAACATAATTTTTACTTTACACATACTGTATAATATTAATGTAGCATGTATGTCATGCCCTAGTACGGGCAGATAGTGGAATGGAATAACAAAGGAGCTTCTTGCATGATTTTGACTCCTTTTAGTGGCTCTGGAGCTTGAAAAAAGGAATATTTGGATATCCCATCCTCATTTCTGTAATGCAGGTACAGTACCTGCACAACAATACTTTAACCATAGCATTGCACTGGGACAGAACAAAACTGTATAGCAATCCTAATGTTAACACTGCGTTGTTTGCACCTACAAGGCAATGAGTGCTTGGATCCAATACACCAAAACAGTCGTGATAAACGAAATGATAGATTTACTGAGCCCACACTAGAAGTTAGTTAACCCATTAATAGTTACACAATTGTCTCACATAAATAATACACAATAAGCAATGCATAGTATTTAGAATTTGCAAAGCAGACACTACTGACCTTGAAGAGTGAGATGAGGAGAGAGGGGCGAATGAATACTCGATCACTCAATGCATCAAATTCTTCATACCAGACGATTATCCCAATCCGATGGAGGTATCGCAGAAGAAACCGCAAGATACTGCGGAGGCTCTCGTGATTCAGGTCAACATGGGCCAAGATTAGATCATGTAGTTCCTCCAAGAGAACAATCCCTGTTATAGACAGATGAATAAAGAAGAATGGATTTTAAATGAGCCGTTTCTGTGAAAGCAACAGAGGAATTAATTTAGTAATACAATGTTCATAATCTAAAATAATAGCTGTAAAAGCCTTGGTTTAGATAAAAGTTGACAAACCATGTTGAGGGATGAGATTTCCTTTACGTAATTCATATATGGCTAGCTCCACTTCTTCATAGCTCTTGGGTAATATCCTCTCAGCACAGGGAAATATGTTCTCTGAGTGGATATACTTCAAAATGTCACCTCTGAGCCTAGCAATATCCTCCGTACTCGTGCAGTCAATTGTGATGAGATCCAAAACCTGTGCAGAATGTAAAGAGGAGAAGAAGCCATGTAACACATGAACAGTGGTGTAAAGTAACTAAGTACATGTACTTAAGTACAATTTTGAGGTATTTGTACTTTACTGGAGTATTTCCATTTTCCAGTACTTTTACTTCTACTCCACTACATCTCAGAGGCAAATATTGTACATTTACTCCACTACAATTATTTGAAATCTTTAGTTCTTTAGTTACTTAGCAATTACTATATTATAAAACATATATTAACCACTTTAGCCCTATTTTATACATAGGCTATTTGAAAATAGCCGATCTACAAGCTCACAACGCGTCACATCGCAACGCGTTGTGAGCTTGTAGATCTGCTATTTTCAAACATTTTTGTACTTTTACTTATGGTACTTTAAGTACATTTTGATACCAACACTTTTGTACTTTTACTCAAGTAATTTTTTAATTCCGGACTTTTACTTGTAACAGAGTATTTCTATATTGCAGTATTGATACTTTTACTTAAAGGACAACTTTGTTTTTTTACAACCAAGGTTTATGTTTTAGCTTGTAATTAAAGTAAATAAAAGATGAGTGTAATTTTTTTTTTCATTTACTGCTTTCTATAGTTTTAGCAATTTTCGCGATCTTTTTTACAGTGGGTGGGGGCATTCGGGCAGGTGGCTAAATATGTCCTTTTTTACACACTAACCCGGCGATTTCTTTATTATTATTTACAGTACTCCACGGGACCTTTTGTATTGTGTAAAAAAATACATATTTAGCCACCTGCCCGAATGCCCCTGCCCACTGTAAAAAAGATCGCGGAAATTGCTAAAACTATAAAAAGCAGTAAATGAAAAAAAATAATAACACTATAAAACACTATAATAACAATTTATTTACTTTAATTACAACCTAAAACATAAACCTTGGTTGTAAAAAAACAAAGTTGTCCTTTAAGTAAAATATTGGAGTACTTATTCCACCACTGCACATGAATGTATGAGCTTAATTTATACGGCACAAGTCTCAAAGGATCATTACCTGTAGGTTGTATTCCAAAAGGCCATCAAGCTCATTCATCTGGTCGAGGAA
Organism: Gymnoscopelus braueri; assembly: GCF_963280865.1. NCBI lineage: Eukaryota > Metazoa > Chordata > Actinopteri > Myctophiformes > Myctophidae > Gymnoscopelus > Gymnoscopelus braueri. The sequence goes on along the minus strand of NC_137603.1, from coordinate 20,682,319 downwards.
GAGAGAAGGGTTTTCGCTGTCCTCCAGATTCTTCTTCTGTTGTTTCAAAACGCCATTCCTGTCTGCCAGCATGTTTTGGACATTTTCCTCGATGTCTCTCTTCTTTTTTGTCACCTCCTCTTCATCTTGACACTGGTCACAGTGGGTGCCCACCAGGAGGACAACTGAGCCTGGAACGCGCAGCTGGATGTTGTTTATCCAGAACCACACTTTGTCTTTGAAAGACATGCGATCATGGATGCTGTAGCTGGTCGATTAAAAGAAAACGTAATATTAATGGAATTACTGCAACAATAATTAAATATAATTCATGAAATAATGAGCACAAATAAACTAGTTGGATGTATTGTTTAGTGAAGAGCTAGCCTGGTAAAGCCCCTCCCTCCGGAATTCTCATTTCCATTTGATTTCAGGAGTGAGTCTGGCCTGAAGGCTTATCTGGGCGTTTCTTGCTCGTCCACCAAATGGACTCTCCAATCAGCGTCCTCGCTCATTGTTTTGTGATTGACAGCGGAGGTAGGCCAATCAGGTGGAACCCGAGTGGTTCACACATCATTAATCAATACACCTTTCATACAAGCTGCTCGTTAACATCAGAGACAAACCAATTACTACTGGTGATAATCACTGCAGCCTAAAGTGGCTTAATTGGACATCAAAGGGCCACTTGGACATCAAAGCTACATTACTCCCGCCCAGCTCCAGCCCACAGCCAAAAAGCCAAACAGGCCCTCATGCCAGACTCACTCCTGAAATAAAATACAAATGAGATTTCTGGAGGGAGGGTTTACCAGGCTAGTGAAGAGCATGATTGGGAAAAAAAAAAGAAGAAATTCCCACAAGGTCTTACCTGGATAAATCGACAGCAAGGATGACGAGGGCACACGGCGTGATGAAGACGTGGTGGGTCAGGTAGTATTCCTCCTGTCCCGCAAAGTCCCAGAACAGGAAGCGGACATTCTGGGTGTACAGCTCGCTGATCTCGATGCCCTCGGTGCGGTCCTCCTCTGCCACCTCCACGGGCTGGCCCTGCTTCAGGCTGCGACACAGCGTCGACTTCCCAGCCATGGAGGAGCCCAGAAACATCGTCTTGACCGTCCAGGTGCTCTGCGTGCTCGGGTTCTCTTCCATTTGGCAGAAGTAGCTCTGGATGTCTTGAACGCCTCCGATACAGACCTCCTCCGGTGGGCACCTCAGCGGGTTCCCCGTGACCTTGCACATGGTCAACTCACAGCTATCAATCTGGAACAGTTGGGGCGGCAGCTCCGTCAGTTGATTCCTCTCGACAAGTAGCTCTTTTAGTTTTCGAAGACCCACCAGAGGCTGGAGGTCCTGAAGGCAGTTTTTTGACAGGCTGAGGTATGTGAGGCTGGTGCACTGGTTCATGTCTGAAGGTAGCTTGGTCAGGTGGTTTGTGCTCATTTTAAGGAACTGCAACTTCCCCAGCTGAGGAAAGACCGCCTCTGGTATGGACCTGATGTTGTTCTGGTTCATGTAGAGCCTCTCCAGGTTATGCAACTGACAGATTTCCTGAGGGAATTCCACCATCTCATTCCTGGAGAGGTTGAGCTCCGTCAGGTGGACCAGGGTGGACAAGCCGTTTACTTGTCTCAATTTGTTCCTCTGGAGGTCGACTCTTCTGGCGTCCTTTCCCTGCGTTAAGAGCGACTGAGGAAGGGCTTTCAGCCTCCGCCCCGACAAGTCCCATTCCTTCTTACGGTTTCCTGTAAATGGTAAGACAAATCTTTTGATTTAAAACACAAAAGACTGTCTGTGTCTGTCAGTAAATACATTTTTAGGATGGAAGTTCCATCATGGAACTGAACTGCTTCTACTGCAGGATCCATCCTTTACATCTGAGCATGTCTGTGGATGGCTGAGTGATAAGGAGCATTGGTCAGCATTGGTCAATCACAGAGCAGAGCAGTCGTAAAGCCATTAGGTGTGAACACACACAAACTCACCTCTATGCCATGTTATGTTAAAAGAGAGCCAGAGCGCAGGTATATTTCATTTTATCATAATACACATGACAATAAAGTTGAACTGAACTGGGGGGGGGGGGGGGGAACTGTAGTAATTAATACACAATTTCCTATTAAACGTAGGGTAAGTGATATTTTTTGGTTAAAACTAAAATTATTTTGTTAAAAGGTTAAAGCACTATATTCTGATAGTAATCATTGCTATAGAGTGTTTGTTCAGTAACAGGAGTCTCCCCGTCTCTCCAGCTCTTTAATAAACAGAAAATACATTTTCTGGTAGGTGTCAAAATCTCAGCCAATCAGGAGAAAGTACCCATTTTTAAGCTTCATTTTTATAGTGTTCCAGTTCCAATTTTGCATGCTCATTTCTTAGTGTCATCACTTCCAATTTCACTTGTTTAATCTATATCCTGATTGAGTTCTCTATCCTGATTGGATAAAATTGGAAACGAAACTGAAACGAAAATGCATTTTCTGTTTTATGAAGAGCTGGCGAGACATCTATAACTGAACAAACAATGAGTACTATCAGAATATAGAGCTATTTAACACTTATTTTAACCAAAGAAAATCACTTACCCTACCTTTAAGTAGGCTACATGTAGGCTACTAGGAAAAAAGATAGACATACAGTGATATGAAACCTGTTTACAAAAGCTTTGTCATCACCAGGCTCAAATAGGACTCACATACCTCACCCTTTGATTCATCTGTTCATTATACTTGCAGACCATACTGTATATTACTTAATATACACTCTCTGTGTTCGGTATTCAAATTAAGAAATGTTTGACATAAAATTGCTTCACCAAATTTCATTTCACCAAAAAAGTTAGTTTTCTAAAATAAATCACAAAAACTTCACTAAGTTACTTGCCGTAAATAGGAACTAGTAACTTTTATGTTAGTCTTTACTAAAAGTAACGTATAACTCAACAGCACTTTCTGTTTTAGTTACCCACTTAGAATGAAGCTTTTGAATGTTTTTAAGGAAGTGTCATCTGTCATGCCATCACACTTACTTTATAGGTAGGGTAATTGATATTCTTTTGGTAAAAATAAGTCAAAGCTCTATATTCTGATAGGAATCATTGCTATAGTATTTGTTCAGTAACAGAGAGTTCCCCGTCTTTACAGCTCTTTAATAAAAAAAGATCAGGTGGGCTGCCAATTTCAGCCAATCAGTAGAGAGTACCGATTTATCAGCATGCCTTGAACAACTAGTGTTCCAGTTAAAATTTTGTCTGCTCATTTCTGTGTCATCACTTCCAAATCCAAAAACTCTAGACAGGGAGACCTTTGTCACTGAATAAACACTCTATAGCGACGATTACTATCAGAATATAGAGCTATTCAACAATCATTAAAAAAACAAGAAACAAAAATCTGAAAAGTATTTATCGGGCAAAGGTTTTCACAGACTAAATGTCTCCGCCATGTTGTGTTTTTCTTTGCAAACAGTTTTTGCTACTACTCTTACCAATTGGGTCCAAACCTCAAACTGAGGTCAAATTGGAACATCATTTTCTGATTCTATTCTGACTATGATTGGCTTTTCAATCAGTCAGTTATAGTGGCACCATGGGACAGATTTTTGAAAAAACATTTTTTTTGTTACTACTCCTACAGATTTTGTCCGACATTTTGTCAGGCATTCCCACTAAGCAAGGTCATACAATCAACATCTTTTCCCCCTGGATTCCCTGGATCATGACAACTTATAGGCCCCGTTTGTGCCATATTACATTTTCTGCCATAGTGGATTTTCTTCAAAACACACTTTTTGCTACTACTATCTCTGGGGTCATGTGATCAAGATGTATGTAATTTTCATCTCTGCCTTCTAAAGTTTGCGAGCCCTGGGTAGGCAACCCGTCCTGGGCGGAGACCTGTGCTCTGAGGAGCACACTTTTATAGTTTAACATGTTTCATTTGAGCCACAACTGAAAAATGTACAGTAAATGCTTGAGAAGAAATGCCCAGCCTTCAAATGACCCAGCAATAAACTAAATTAACAGCTGGTCTAAATGTTAAGGGAATAGACTTTGCTCCAACGTCTGATATATTTAAAAACATGTTCCACTGAGATGGACTATCAGTTCTGATGAGCAACATTACTCAACTTTGGCATTAAACATGTTATGGAATGATGGACATAAAGATAATTTTGGCCAAAAACTATTTGCAAAGAAGATGGCCAAGCTAATTTTCATAAACATTAACAGGATTGCATTTAAACTTCAAGCATACAGGTAACACCATTATTGTATAAATAATAACGTTCCTATCTGAGTACAATGTTTATTGCAGTAATTACATTAAACATTAACTTCTACAGAAGGAACTGTTGACAATTCACGTTATATAGAGACAAATCAAACATATTTAAGAGTTGAAAGCTCGCTAAGTTGCTTACCATTTACATGAGCCATATTGTCTCCCTCATGTCACTTCCTCATACTGTACACCGGTGAACAGCAACAGATTACTCACCCTGTTCCTGGTTTCTTTATGGGAGGAGTAAATAGCAGTGATTCACCAGAGTTAGTAACAGAGATAAAAGCAATCTCCCTTGCAGAGGTTTATCTGCCCACTGAGAAAATATTCAATTTGACTAGTGATACTGCATTATTATAGATACCGTATTACTCTCACACTCACACTCACACAGATATGGCATGCACAGCATATTGCCATTTCAATTCACTTAATTTTAATATCTGTGCAACATAATTTGTCAAGCTGTCAGAAATCATTTCACAAGAGAAAAGGTGCACTGTTCACCTTGTGAACTTCCTATTACCACATGAAATAAAGCATAATTTCCTGCCCTACAAGGCCAAAGTGCAGTAACTACACTATTGGACACATTTACTTACTTATTTGTCTCAACGGTCAAATCAGCCTTCATGATTTTGGGGAATAAACTATTGCTGTTACATGAACAGATACTGTATACAATTAGTGCAATATCGTTTATATACCAATAACTGGCCAATTTAAACACTAAAGCCTTTTTTTTTTATTAGTTTACTACACTTTGGCTTTGTGGGGTTTGAGTAGTATAGTAAAGATGTATCTAGTTAGTAGTAGTCTCCACATGCCCACCAAAGTTTCATTTCCTCCTAATGCTGAGGCATAGTTTCACTTCTGTCACGCAAGCTTTCCTTAGCCGAGGCACAACAACCAGTTGACAGCTCCACCAACAACACACACTGCTCCCATCCTGTGGTCATCTGAGACAACAGCAGTTGCTGTGGTCTTCACAGGAAGACCTCTGTGTTAAGGACCTGGAACGCATCTGTGTCACTTTAGATTTCTTTGGCTATTTTTGAAAAATCTTGAAAAAAACATTTTTATTATTTTTTCCAAAAACTGTTCCACCTCAGAGAATCGCCTCAGGTCTTAATGGGTTAATACAGTACATGATCTCCCAGTAGATCTTGTGCATTCTCATTGTCAATAGTTCAAGAGGCAGTTGTTTTTCATTGATGCCTCCTTATTTTTGGCACTGCCCTGCTTCAATCACTGACATCACCACTATTACTTGCATCCAGTTCCAATGTCTCAGAGCTTGATGTCCTCAAGAGGTATTTAGGAACATGCTGAAAATAAAAATAAAACATATGCAAGAGCTATAGTTAAGTCTTTTTCAGTCCTACACAGCATAGCTGCAAGATGTCAACTGATACAGAACAAGAAAGAAAAGGATACACATCCAACATGATACATGTACAAGACAGATTTTTTCCCCTTTCTTTTTACCGAATGGGTTCCCAGATTGTAAAAGTACAGACCACACATGGTAAATGCTTGAATGGTATCATGTACAATAGAGCATTAAATTATTAAACATTATAAAATATTACGGTTGAGCCACTGATGCACCTACAGTATTTTCATGGTATTAATGGATCACTTTGCAGGACAATACGCAAGATGCATTGCACCAACAGCAAGAGACAGTTGAGGTTAGAATAGATGTCAGTTATAAAAGGTTAAATTTAAGCATTTTGATGTTGATAAGGGTACGAAATAAGGATCTGGGTTAGTAACTCCACTCATCACGCAATGCATGTTGAGTATTGTCCTGCTAATTCCCATCGTAATGTCACATATTGACCACTTGAACCTTTCATGTAATCCATCAGATGTACCATGTTGAACTGACCAGGGAGCGGTGAGCAGGCACGGCGAGGTTTCTGGCAGCTCTGTGCTGAATCCTTTGACTATGGCGTGTCGCGGTGGAAGTGATGGCCTGACTCCTAGTGGACGGACGAAGGCGACCGGTGGAGGTGGATGCACCGTCATCTATTTCAGCAAGAAGGTCTGTGAGCTCTGCGTTGCTAACCTCCTCTTCCTCTGTGAAGCAAATAGGAGGACAAGCTATGAAAAATCTACAAAATCAGTACATTCACACTGATGCCAAATAAGAAGAATGTTCGGGTAGAGTTACCCGAGTGAGAAGGGCTGACTGCACACTCTGGACAAATCCAGTCCGTCTCAGGGCCTGTATCCAGCAGAGAGGCTAAGCAATCCATGTGATACCTGTAAATATAAACATGCACACAATATATTAGATCTGTGTGGGATATTAGATGGACCAGTGGCCAAACATTTTAAAATAGAATGAGAATAATTATCAATAAATGGAAATATAGAGGATTAGATGCAACAATGCAGATCCATAAACCAATTAGCTCGACATAATCTGCTGTGTTCTCTATGAGGAACAACTCCTGCGATACTTTCTAAACGTGCACTTATTATATTAAATTATAAATAAAAAAATATCAGTCCTCAAGACATTCATCAGCTGATTTTTTGTTTCTCCTTTGGTTCTCAATGGCTTTGCCTTTTAGGTCCTATGCTATGCATCAGTCTCTTTTATATAGGTGTGTGAAGAACTAATCTTACCACGAATTAACGAGTTAACCTTACCACGAATCACAACGTGTGCACAACAGTAGCCGGTTCCTGCGGTCGCTCCGTCCACACTCTTGACAAATGCCTCCGTCCGCCTCTTCATCTTGAGTAACAACTTCACTCCTATTCTTCACTCCAAACTTCATAGAACAAAGACAAACAGTGCAAATCGTGATATTCCATGTCCTCTGGGGTTAGAATCAAGGGAATAATAAAATGTTATCTCCTCCTATGTGTTTACAATGTGACCAATCATTAAAGTTCACCTTTTTTAGAATGTCTCCTCCAGGCTGGGATCTCTGTTGGATGACAGTGAAGCTGATCCGATCCACTGGGCATGAGTTTGTGGTCTGAAGAGTAACAGTGCATTATTTTTCAATTCACATAATTGGTAACCTGAGAATAACATCTTGAGAAGAGTGACTGAACTTTTCTATTGTCTTTTAGTGTTTTGGTTGTTTTTCTACTGTCACAAATTTAGGCAGACAGACTTGAATGAGAGTATGATTTACACTGTAAGCTACAGTTAAAAGTGGATTACCACATTACATTACATTACATTACAGTCATTTAGCAGACGCTTTTATCCAAAGCGACTTACAATAAGTGCATTCAACATAGGTAGGGAACGAAAACTACTAATCACCAGAAGTCTTAAGTGCCTTTTCTGCTAAAACAAGCAACCAAGAGTAAAGCTAGCGCTAAGGTAAAAGTGCATTATATCAGCTACCTATTTCCTTAAACAGAGACAAAAATAGCTAAATCAAATGAGCAGGAGCTAAAACAAATAAGTGTATCCACTAAATAAGATCCAATAAAACAATACAACAATAAAACATGCGTTCGTACAACTAGTTAACAACAAGTAGTAGGCCAGGCAGAGAGGATGGGTAGTGTTTCCTGAAGAGGTGGGTTTTCAGCCTGCGGCGACCACCACATTAGCTTCTGTATGAGAAAAGTCTATCAACCCACTCTTGTACTTAGGCAAATGTTACCCACTTGTACATAACTCCCTCCCCCCACCCCCTTTAAAAACGTACCTGGGACCACTGGAGAATGCATTGAAGACAGAACATATGTTGACATGTATCAAGGGTGCCTAACTGCTGCCCGAAGGGGCTCAGGCAGATCGGGCATATGTTGTTCGAATCGAGTGTGGGACTAGGAATAGTATTCTCTGTTCTCCCGCCACCTGTTTCCTGTGTAACCAACAATGTTGTGCTCCTGTCCATGTTGTGATCATATAAACCTTTGTAATGGTATAATGCACTATGCAGTTGCAGTATTTGTAAAAGAAAATGGTTAGACCTGCTAACAGCCTACTGTTAGTTAAAAGTTCCTAATAAAATATATAATTAACTGGTATTTTTAAGTTTTGAAACGCCGTGAAGCTCCTCTCTATGGACGCTGGTTAAAATGCTTCCGACAACATGAAGAAATCCCACAGAATTTGAATGAGTCCTATTGGTCACATCTGACGAGGCTCTGTAACGTAATTGGACGAGGTTCTGAGTGGGCGGACACTAAAGCTGTACCTCGTTTCTATTGGTTGTTTCCAACACGGAGTCAAAGCCAGCCACACTGTAAACAAACAGCACTGGCGCGGTTGATATAATCCGGTGGAGTTAGTTAAAAAGGGCTTCCTCGCGGTGTCTTTTATGCAAATGTTGTCTACTCTGCACCGTGTGAAAGTTTTGGTTGTTTTCATGTCAGCCAGGACTCTGGAGGCAATTCTTCCCAAACGCGTGTTTTTGCAGCACAGTTAGCCCTGAAACATGACATACCATGATAGTCATGGGGAACCACTTGTTCCTGGTTTGCGATTTTTTAAACATTTTCAACTCTTACATCTACATAAACGTTCATATTTCAAATATAAAGTGCTTAACCCCAAGCCACGGATGTAACAAGTTGAGGCGCAACCGGTCTAAGTACCCGTATCTTCCGTATTGTTCAATAAAAAGCATTTTAATCCGATCGGCGGCCATTTTTTTGTAATGTATCAGAGTGCAATACACCTCAACCGATAGAGTCGCCAAGTTGAAAGCATAAGAGAACATTTTGAGAAAATGGCCGGCGATCGGATTAAAATGCTTTTTATTGAACAATACGGAAGATACGGGGACTTAGACCGGTTGCGGCTCAACCTTTTACATCCGTGGCTTGGGGTTAAGCACTTTATATTTGAAATATGAACGTTTATGTAGATGTAAGAGTTGTAAATGTAAAAAAATAATCGCAAACCAGGAACAAGTGGTTCCATGACGCTTGTGACAGACGAGCGTCATGTGAACCATGGCTACTACAGCACAGTGCGTGTGACAGCAGCTCAGCCTGATGACACCTGATGCTCTTGATCAACTTCAACATAATGGTAGGTAAAGATACTCAATGATGCCTCTACCAGATCAGTTATGTGTAAAATCTTTACTCTGATACCTTACCGGTCCATTTGATCTATAAATGGATAAATTAACATTCAAAAATATCTATTCTCAGTAGAGCACTAAACAGTGAGATTGAAAATGCAGGTTCTTACATAGAGCATTTGCTGACTGTTTAGTTGTGATTTAAAGTCAGTTCAACAAGAGAAATCAAGGCATCGTAAATCGTTTATTGTACAAAATCTTGTTCCTTTTTTGGAACAAAAGCTTAATATAAAAGAAAATAATTTCATCACATATTTGATTGTTTGGATGTAATTAAATAATCATCAAAGCATGTTTTCAGATCACAGTGTTTCATCTCAAATGCACACATTATATAAAAAAAACACACACACACACACACACACACACACACACACACACACACACACACACACACACACACACACACACACAGTAACACACACACACACACAGTAACACAAGTCCTGGAGATCATTCAGACATTCTGGAAATTGAGGTTTTGCTTGTAGGGAATAGTCTTTTCCTCAGTCTGGAATGGAAATGGATTCAACATTCTAATGCCAGACATGCCTCTTGATATCATTTGCCAAGATCATAATTAGGTTGTTTATCGGTCCATGTCCTTGTTAGCACATCACAGAGACAGTGTCGGGCTGATCGTCCTCCAGAATGCCAGCATTGCAGAGGTATTGGAGGTCAGTGTGCGTGGGAGACAGAGGGACCCCAGTCTGCTGAATGAACTGCTGCAGGTTACATTGTCTTAACTCCTTGTTCAGCTCCTCAATCGCCTGGCTCCTCACCTATTACAAGGAAGCAGGTTAGCATTTTTAGACGTTTTCAATCGATGATGACCAGGATGATTGAACTCAAATGCCACCATCTGAGTAAGAGTGTAACAAGTAAGACACATTTTATGTACCGTCCTTTGTGGCAATGGCCAAAACACAATAATCTCAATAGGCTCTATGCACAGCAGTCATATTGGAAAGAAATTGGGCCTCTTCGTATTTCCTTCAAAGGTGTTACCAATACTAATGAAGGCTCTGTTCCATTCTGGTCAGGGTGCTGATATCGTGCATGTTGGCTCACTAGAAACACTCCCTTTTGGTTCCCAAATGGCCCCTTATGGTGGGTGTGTAACTCTGAGTGGTTCCATTTGTACACTCTCAGAGTTATAGGGGTCCTTGAAAATAAGACAACCACTATGCCACACTAAATGGAACAGAGCCTTAATTAGTATTATTGGTAACACCTGTGAAGGAAGTAAGGAAGGGGCCCAATCCATTCCCAATATGGCTGCTGTGCTGTGCATAGAGCCTATTGTTCTTCTGGTTTGTAATTGCTGTGGTGTTGTGATGAGTATCATTTAAAGGAGAATTCCGGACAAATTAAGTGTTATCTTTGATGTCTCGTTACTCACCTACCGATGTGAAAAGTAGCGTTCTTTTTTTTCATATATTCCCCTGTCGTCATTTTTTAAACACCCTCCGTTGTTATAATGGGAGCGTGAGGGTTAGTGAAGTTCGTCTATTATAACCGACGCAATGTTATTTTTTTCTCTACTACGATTCATTGTAGAGTCTCATGATAGTCAAACATGCGCTGAAAATTCCTGCGAGCCTGCCGTTAATGGCGAACGATTTAACACTGGTTGCTTGTTTCCAGAATCTGGCAACACGAGTTGCCAGGTTCTGGAAGAAACAAGCAACCAGTGTTAAATCGTTCGCCATTGACGGCAGCCTCGCAGATAGTTTCAACGCATGTTTGACTATCATGAGACTCTACTATGAATACTAGTAGTGAAAAAAACAACTTTGCGTCGGTTATAATAGACGAATTTCACTAACCCTCACGCTCCCATTATAACAACGGAGGGTGTTTAAAAAATGACGACAGGGGAATATATGAAAAAAAAGAACGCTACTTTTCACATCGGTAGGTGAGTAACGAGACATCAAAGATAACACTTAATTTGTCCGGAATTCTCCTTCATTTAACCACACAGGGGCACTGTAAGCCATACATTTAGATTATGGGAAAAACAATATGTTTATATTCTCCTGTCATATCAGAGTTATACAATGTAAGTGATGTTAGCAGGGGTTCTGTTGATATTCCAATAACATAGTTGCAATTCCCTGGGTCCAATTCCTAGTAGCTGCAGACCTGTAATAAGTCCTTCCTTCCTCCTCTCTGTCCTCACTTTGCCGTCTCTCTACTTCACTGTCCTATCCTGCCTCAGCAAAGGATGCATGCCTAAAACAAACTATATGTGTGCAACGTTGAGCTGCACCAGCACCCACTGGTGGACAAATTTACAGAGTGACATGCTTTGCGGCTAAACAAATAATCATTCAAAAAGATAACATGAAGAAGAGAGATGTTTTAGAGCATACATGGGCAACTGGCGGCCCGGGGGCCACATGCGGCCCCCTCCTTCACTTAATGCGGCCCTCAGGTTAATATATTATTGATTTCAGCTGTTACACAATTCCAAACATGCAAACATGACCCGCTTTAATCACTTCAGTCTATATTTGTAGCGTAATGACTAGTATTAAAATGTTATTGTCTTTTTTATGTCCAATGTATTTGTATTGAAGTTCATAAAGTTAACATAAGTATAACAAAAAGCATTTGAAATTAAATAAAAATGTAACTTTTCAGAATTCTAATTCAGCAAAAAAAAATAATAATCAGGATTCCAATTCAAAAATAGCAAAAATAGCAGATCTACAAGCTCAAAACGCGTCGCACTGCGACGCGTTTTGAGCTTGTAGATCGGCTATTTTTGCTACTTTTGTGTGACATAGAATGGTGATGAAAAAAGTTAAAATACGGAGAGAGAGTATTATGCAATGTGGGGAAGTGTGGAAATATAGTGGCCCTCTCCATCATCAAAGTTGCCCACCCCTGTTTTAGAGGTCTTTAGCTGAGGGATGAAGCATAATAATATACCTGCAGCCTTGCCTCTGCACTGTGGAGCCCCTTCTCCGTCAGTGTCAGCATCGTGTCCAGTTCTGCTCCCTGGTGCAGGCGGCTGTGGAGCTGCTCCTTCAGGGGTCCCAAGGCCTCCTCTGGCTGCGGAGTGGCTGGCCGAGAGCTTTGCCGCTGGGCTTCAAGTTTTACGTTCTGACCCAGGTGGGCAGTATGGGCCTGGAGCTCCTGGAGCTTGTAGTTGTGGTCATTGATTGAAGAGCAGATCTGGTCCAGATGTCTGTGTATATCTGAACACAGTTAAAAGACAAGACGTGTCAATTTCTTCTGATGTGTTTATGTGTGTTTATATGACAAACATATCAGAAACTACTGGAAAATACTGTATAGGCATTTGCAGTTTTGAGTAATCCACCTATCCACCATACAGTGAGAAATATATGTATTTTGCATGTACATTACAAATTATACAATGATGTTATCCACTGGGCACCCACATCTAAGACGTGTCCGGTTGTTGAATTATGCCCATGATACCCATAGAGGTAGGCCTCACTGGTGAAATCGGACATCCAAAACCACCTCGCTCAGTTGATTATATTTACATTAGTTCAGGCAGTGCACCAAAGACTCTTTCATTCAGCAAGCACGCTCAAACAAATCAATAATTTTTTTTAACTGAAAGCACACACTCTCACTCAGCTGTCATGCAAGCTATGGTTGTGTTAACTCAGATCACTGAAAACGCAGAGTCCTGCTAATATTGTGTACCACGCCAAGTAGAAGCAGGCTATTTTGGAATGATCTGGTGGGTGCTATGGTTGGAACAGTAAGTTGTACAGTCAAAACATTTCTTTCTCCTGGATTCCTTGGCTCATGATGATGTAACTTCCTTATAGTACGTAGGTCCGGCTAATTTGGGGTTTTCTTCAAAACACACGTTTTACGACTACTTCTACAGATTTGATCCACAACTCACAAATCGGTACACATTACCTCTGGAGTCATGTGATCAATTCACACGAATCAATGTGATTGATTTCAAAGTTTGTGGGCCCTAGGTAGCGAACCCGGCCTGATGGAGATGTGCGCACTGAGGCGCCTACTCTATTAGTTGTGTTGCTGCCTGAACAACATTATTCTAAAACTTTGCTGAAACAGAGTTCACAGCCACTAACCAAATGACCGTAACGACGGTCATGCTAATCCTCGGAGAAATGTCATTTGTTGTCAAGCACGTACCTTGCTCCTTGTCCACCTCTGCTTTCAGTTGCTCCTCCCAGTGATGTCCATGCATCAGCTCTGCTTCGTTCTGCCTCAGCTTCAGCTCCAGTTCCTCCAACTCATCCTGGAGGCCCGAGGCCACTGGAGCAGAGGATCTCTCCCACTCACTAAACTCCAACTCTCTCTCAAGAGCTTGAAGCTGTGCCTCCAGTTCCTGCAGCCTTCCCTGCTGCTGTAGGACCTGCCTAAATACCTCCTCTTTGGAGGGGTTAGATGAAGGGACTTGAACTGGATTCGGAGGGTCCATGAATGGGACAGGGGAAGCCCTGGGCTCTGGAGAGGCTCTGGGTGAAGGGGACCAAGACCTGTTTGCTTTAGTCCGTCTGGGGACCGTCGAGGGGCCCAAATTGAACGTGAGAGCTTTCTGTGGCCCCCTGTGTTTGAAGGGCTCTGGTTGTGGGTGTCTTGGCAAGGAATGAAGTTTCTGTGTGCTTGAGCCTTTTTGACCGTCGCTGTGGCTGGGACCTGTCCTCTGCAGAATGAACTGGACCTCTGTTGCTAGCTGTCCCAGCTGGGCCAGGTAACGCAGTGGACAGTCATCTGCGACAAGCTGTCGCTCAGTGGCCCGCAACCTCATAATGAGAACATAACGTCCTGTTTGACCTAAGAAATATTGAGATAGCCTTAAAATCAATTCAGCAAAAAATATATTTCACATATTTCAAAATAGTAAAAAAAATTAAACTAAACTAAACTCCAAACTTTCAGTTTTTTGGATCCTGAAAGTACACATTCACAAATATATTTTCTCCCCCATAGGAATAGATGCAAAATATCTTCACTGTCAGGTGGAAACCTTGTACCGGTATGTCCAAAAGCATAACTTTTCAGGAAATGGCTAAAAGAATCTGTGTTCCAATGGATGTAGTTATTATTATCACAAGCATACTTTACATTGGTCCAATATTTATGAAACCCACAGACACACTGCCACTTTCACTCGCATCACAACTGTGTTGTGAGCTTGTAGATCGGCTGTTTTTGCTACTTTTGTGTGACACTGTATTATGACGAAGTAGTGCATTTATTTTTGAAAACCCATGGAGATACAAGGTTTCTGACCGATAGCAACGATAGATTTTGGGCAATTACATTTTGAAACGTGAAATATCTATATATTATGGGAGGTTATACAGTTTCTAATTTAGGCATTTAGCAGACGCTTATGATGTAGGGTATGCAATAGGCAACAAATAGTTGAATAACTAATAGTTGCACCTATTCTATTAATTTATTATTGGTTGTTTGAAACGATAGCAAACAGGGAAGCTTAATCGCCAAAGAGTAAATGTACATTAAAATTCTCCTCGGCTACCGATCAGCTTAATCATGAACAGCAGTGAAACTTGGAAGACTTACCCATGGCCTGAGCAAGAGCAATGACCACATCCTGACAGGAAGTGTCCAGTGACAGACCGCACACCACCCTGGCCACGCCCTCGACCCACACCTTCAGCTCCATCTGTAGTTTCAGTCAATCCCAACAGAGGAGAAACCTGCTTGAACACACAGGGGTAACAACACATATATGTCAGTATGCTGTCTTCTTTCACAATATTTAACTCATTATACAATGATTTGATGATGTTTTGACAGTACAGTACAGTACAACCGAGAGACATGAGAGAAAGGACAGAGTCAGTGTTGCCAGATTCTGTGAGAGAAACAAGCAACCAGGTCTAGGAAAAACAGCCCAAAAAAAGCGACTATGGGCCACATGAGCACTTTAACATGTACATCAGCTATTTGAAAATAGCAGATCTACAAGCTGACAACGCGTCGCATCGCGACGCGTTGTCAGCTTGTAGATCTATTTTCCGATAAAATCTTGCGGGGAAATTATAATAAGTAGATCTGGCAACTCTGGACAGAGTGTGTGGAGTGGAGGATATGTGACCTAGGTAGGGAGTTGGACATGTACCGTACACATGACCACCATGTCAACGTGTAAACTAGGACAGCATATAGTAATGTTATTTTTTGGGGGTGTGTATGTGTTATGCGCCATAACCATTAACTTGAACTTTAATTAGTATTACTACTACATAATCTAAGTTGATATTCACACATGAGTAATAAGGCAATTATGAAATAAACAACAGCGCATAAAAATAAGGTCAAAGGCACTCTGCGGCAAAAACAAGTATATAAAAAGGTAGACGCCATTAAATGCTAAGACCAATGTTTCACAAATAAAAACACAAAAGGAACAGCTGTTTCTTTTGTGAATTTATTTAACATTAGTACCCTAATTAATTTTGTCTTTTGCTTTTAATGGCATCTCCCTGTAACCTTAGGGTATGGACTTGGGTTAGGGCTTGAGATGGAAAATGATCCTAAATAAATCATTTGCATAATTATGCCAAATTAATATTTTTTTTCCATTCTCCATCCTTGTCCTCTCACTTGCTGGTCAAGCATTCTTTTATCTGTATGAAAATGTGACCTGTTCTTTTGTTTGCTCACGTTTCCTCAAGAGGGATGTTGAAATGACCTGTGCGTGTACGTATTGTTCTTCTCCTTCCCAAACCAACCAGGAACAATAGACTATTAGTTCACTAATCTGTCAAACACTTCCTCTGCTCAAACACATGTTATTAATGCCTGTTGAAATCCCCACCATGAATATGTTTAAGAACCTACTACCTACTTTTTCTAACCAACAGTTAACACAGGTCTTCTGCCTGGCTCTTTAGCAGTGCTCACAAACAATCAGTGGTGGAAAGTAACTAAGTACATGTACTCAAGTACTGTACAATTTTGATGTATTTGTACATTACTTGAGTATTTCTAATTTCCAATACTTTTACTTCTACTCCACTACATCTCAGAGGCAAATATTGTACTTTTACTCCACTACAATTATTTGAAAACTTTTTTATTTTATACCTAGGCTATTTGAAAATAGCCGATCTAGATCTGCTATTTTCAAACATTTTAGTACTTTTACTTTTGGTACTTTAAGTACATTTTGACGCCAATACTTTTGTACTTTTACTCAAGTACATTTTGAATTCCAGACTTTTACTTGTAACAGAGTACTACCACATTGCAGTATTGATACTTTTACTTAAGTAAAACATTTGAGTACCTTTTCCACCACTGCAAACAATGCTTAACAGAGTAGCATAATACCAGCACCTAGACCAGTTCAAAATACATTTGTAGTGAAGTGATATCAAAGTAATGCAATAAGGCTGTCTGTCTGACTGCCTGTGTATATGTGCAGTATCACTCTATCCACATTCCACAAATGTGTCCCACTCGGCTACGTGCATGCACACCTCCAGGTCGCCTTGTTTACTTCTGGGAACCTAGTAGTGAGCTTGACCGAACCAGTTATTTATTTGCCTGCAGTCTCAGACGATACTTTACCTTATCTCCTGGCTGGGACCATGTGAGAGTGCATGACAGTACCGTATAAAATGTCCCGTTCTCAAGGTGTGCATATCCACACTGGAGCCGAGCCATGTCAGCATGGCTGTTTGAGAGATTTTCTCACATATTGAACAGGAAAAGCAACTATAGCCCCAGGGGGTAAAGTCTGCCCGCAACACTAGTGCCAACACAATAAACTTGGTTCAAAGCCAAGAGCCTTGAGGCATGATACAGTGTCTACACACACAGATGAGAAACCAGCCGCCGCGGAACGCTACAATGCACATTGCCCTCCCAATCCCACATTCCTCTCTTTTACTCTCTCACTTTGTTGGTCTTTGCCCTATCTCTTTCTCTCTCTCGCTCTGTCTCTCGTTCAAGCTCTATTTCTCTCCCAGTCTCTCCGTGCTCCTCTGTAGTAACATGAAGAGGTCATCTTGATCAAGACTTACTGTCTGGAGAGACCGAGAGACAAACCGGAGAGACTGGTTCTCAATTAGATGCATTTCCATCAAATCCCAAAAGCAGTGATTTATAATGAACAGGCCGGTAGACCTGAGTAAATATTGCTGCAAGGTTAGCAAAACAAAAACTAGTGTGACAGACTGGAAAGAACAGATTGCTTTGTATCAGTACATAAAGGGAAAAAAACAAACACTGTCACTGATACAAATAAATATCGAGTCCTATTAACCCTCGTAGGGTCTTCGTGTTTTAGTCACACACAGGGCCTTCGGGTCACTTTGACCCGAAGGCCCTGTGTGAAAATTTTCATTTTCATACACATGTTTAGTACAGTAAATAAGGCAAATAGAAGAAGTTTCATAGAGAACAAAAAATGTTTACATACTTTTAATTCATGTTGAAAATGTTAAACCGGGTCAAAAGGACCCGAGGACCCTACGAGGGTTAAGTACTGTATGTATCAAGTTTTTCTTATCTTAACGTTTTTTTTTTGTCTCTCACCAGTGCTTATTATTCACTGGCAGACCGCTCAGACTGACTGAAGAGA
Organism: Gymnoscopelus braueri; assembly: GCF_963280865.1. Lineage (NCBI taxonomy): Eukaryota > Metazoa > Chordata > Actinopteri > Myctophiformes > Myctophidae > Gymnoscopelus > Gymnoscopelus braueri. The sequence goes on along the minus strand of NC_137603.1, from coordinate 20,664,386 downwards.
TGTCAGGTCAGGTCACTGACAAGCTTTAACACACATAGGCATTAGGTTACACACTAAAACCACAATGATATCCTCAACACATATTGATTGAACTGACAGAGTGCATGGTGGCTAATCCTCACAGGTCCAGTGAGGTAAGTTACACAAAGGAAGTGCTATGCAGAAAGAATGACAGATAGGCATGTGGAATTTCAGGTGAGTCTGGCTTCGGTCAGCTCCGCCCTGCAGCAGTGAGAAAGGCAAAGCCACTACAAAGAGGAAGTTTGTACTCTCTACTCTGTGGTAGCAGAGAGGACGTGCATGTTGAGCCAAAGTCTGGCAGACAGACAGACAGAGAGGCAGGCAGGCAAGCAGACAGACAGGCAGGCTGACTTCTGTGTTGTTATTCATGTCCTCACTATTTTTTGCCTGATTCACTGCTTTTTTTGCTATATATGTTGTTGTTTTATGCTTTTGCTTTCCTTTTTTGCTTTATTGTTAAATTAGTTGTACTTTTTCTGTAAAGTGCTTTATTCTTGCTCTGTAAAACACTTTGAGCTGCATTTCATGTCATGAAAGGTGCTATACAAATACATGTATTATTATTATATCCACTCACACTCTCCCTACTAATGGCTCAGTGAGCAAAAACTGATGACATAGCTTGTTGCAATGATTTCCAATATCACCATTAATAAAATGCCCTAAAAGATGCCTTCATTTATGGCAATGATTAGTTCAACAAGATGTGACATTGTATAGACATTTAAAAAGTAGATTGGGTCAAATCAGATATCGTCTTTATGATGGCACTTTTAGTTAAACAAATTATTCCAAATAATGACTTGGAGAGACGTGACTGGCTGTCAGCCGTGTTGCTTGTTTCAGTTTCAGGGCAACGTATCAGTGATCAACTTCTTTTAACACATTGCTGTCAGAGAATCTTGCATGTCTCAAGACATACAGTACACTCACTCAAGCCATCATAAAATGACAATAATAAGCATTGAATAATTTTGCTTACTCTGCTGCAATATAACTTTGTTTTTATCCACTTTTGAAATAAAAAATGTGCCCTGTTTCTTAGCCATTGGCTAAGCAATAATAGTGCAAGTGCTCTGTTTTATCACAGGACACAAAAAACAAGACCAACCTGTTGCTGCATAGAAGTTCAGTGCTCATACCGTACCTGATTCAGCTTTCTTCTACTTCATCGCTCTGCTCTGCACTCCAACAAGTCCAAATGAGATGTCTTCAGCCCAAAGGTTAGAGTGGTCTGTAGAATGGTCTGTACATGCAGAGACTAGTAGCAGTGGGCTGCTGAGTTGGTGGTGACCCACAGACACAGTGGTCCTGTGGGGGACGGAGTAGGAGTGAGGAATGTGTGTAGAATGCAGCCCTTCTGGCTGGGTGCTCTCTCTGAAGTATCCCTCTCTCTCTCTCTCTCTCTCTCATACATAAACAGTGATGTCAGTCTGACTCTTGGTTCCTCCCTCCTTTCAGATAATAACAAAGGGAGTATCTCTGCTGCCACCCTGTTCTCTCTCTGAATCGTGAAATCATGCACATTAACATTCCACCACGGCACAGGGTCTCAGTGTCTGTGTGTGCGTGTGTGTGTGTGTGTGATGTATATGGAAAGGGGATATTTCATTTGTGTACAGTGTCTCTGGTTTGTGTGCACAAGTGTCTGTGTGTGCTGGGGGGGAGTCTAACGTGTGTGTGTGTGTGTGTGTGTGTGTGTGTGTGTGTGTGTGAGAGAGAGATGTATATGGAAAGGGTATATTTTTGTACAGTCAGTATGTCTCTGGTTTGTGTGCACAAGTGTCTGTGTGTGCTGGGGGGGGTGTAAAGTGTGTGTGTGTGTGTGTGTGTGTGTGTGTGTGTGTGTGTGTGTGTGTGTGTGTGTGTGTGTGTGTGTGTGTGTGTGTGTGTGTGTGTGTGTGTGTGTGTGTGTGTGTGTGTGTGTGTGTGTAATGACCCATCTTCTGTTTGTGAATGGGAGTGTGAGTAAATGAGAAAACAGCTTTGTCGCTTTTTAATGGGTTAGCCAACCTGTTGATTTATTTACAGCAAACAGATAAAAGCTAATAATTAAGAGTAGGCACACACACACACACACACACACACACACACACACACACACACACACACACACACACACACACACACACACACACACACACACACACACACACACACACACACACTGTTGAATGGAATGTTGATGGCCACTGCACACGCCCCCCATTGGCTGCAGATGTCAGTGTGATTTGAGATGTTCTTTTCCAATCTGACCACTGGAGGGCAGTCTTTCATATGTTTGTGACCCTTCTAACAGGTTTATCTATTATCTTCAGTCAACGCTCTTCTCTGAATTTCCCTTTAGTCCATCATTTCCCAGCAATTCCATTAAAGGCTTTATAATGTGGTCTGATTGCATTGTGAGTGCTTATAACTGTAATTATACAGGGTTATAAGCACATTGCATTCTTGACCTTAAGTCATTATAAAATACAGTATTTTATCATTTGTTGTTATTGTTATAAAGCATAATTGAGTATTTATGAATGCTTATAACTATAATTATATACAGATTGTAATGCATTGTAAGTATGATTATAACACATTGATAAACATGGATGGGATGCATAGCAAGTGTTTAATTTTTTATTTAGACCAATTTACTTTCTCCTTTTTTTCCCTCCTCACACAATTCTGTGCTGCTGCTGCTATTGTACTCTACTGGCAGTCAGCAGGGACAATGTCCTTCTCCTCCTGTTCAACACCCCCCCCCCCCCCCACTGACAGGTGCCCTCCCCTCCCCTCCCCTCCCAGCTTCCCTCCCCCAGCCAATTGTGGTCGCATACTGTAGATCGGGGGTGGGGTGGGCAACTTTGATGGTGATGGAGAGGGCCACTATATTTCCATACTCACTCCAGAGGGCCACATAGCATATTGTTGTTGTCGGGCAGAAACCTCGTATCTCCATATTATTTTCACTTTTTTTGTAAATGAATGCCGCACTTCGCCATTCTATGTCACACAAAAGTAGCAAAAATAGCCGATCTACAAGCTCAAAACACGTCGCGCTGCGACGCGTTTTGAGCTTGTAGATCTGCTATTTTTTACTATTTTTGAATCGGAATCCTGATTTTTTTGCCATTTTGTAATTAGAATCCTGAAAAGTTACATTTTTATTTAATTTCAAAAGCATTTAGTTATACTTATGTTAACTTTATGAACTTAAATACAAATACATTGGACATTAAAAAAAGACAATATAATTGTAATATTAGTCATTAAGATATAGACTGAAGTAATTAAAGCAGGTCATGTTTGCATGTTTGGAATTGTAACAGCTGAAATCAATAATATATCAGTATTCTGATATTAACCTGCGGGCCGCATTAAGTGAAGGTGGGGGCCGCATGTGGCCCCTGGGCCGCCAGTTGCTCATGTATACTGTAGAGCTAAGCCAGATGCACCGCAGTGTGCATTCGAACCCCTACACTCCGTGGTGGTGGACAAGTCTCTCTCCAGTTCTGTACAAGCATCATTATTGTCAAATGGCACTTAAGGAAGGACAAGTGATCCCAGCCCAGAGCAGAGAATGGATGTGAACGGTTTCCAGAGCCATTTCCCGCCAGCAAAGATGATAGAGTCACTGTTAGTGTATAGTACACTGGCACCTGTGTGTCTGCACTCAGTCATGTCAGATAGCACGGATAAGAGTAGTGAAACAAACAGGTCCATTTGGTTACATACATATGTACACTATCAGTTAAATTAACACTCAGTATTTTGTACACTCTGCTCTCTTGTATTACTGTACCTAGACCATACCCGCCGGGGGATATGAGCACCCACGCTTGTTTCACGCACATGATTTGGCAACCCGGGAGCCAGCAAACACAAAAACGCTAATAAACAGCTGACATTTGGGGCAAGAGAAAAACGGGCTTCGCTGTTCCGTGCACATGGTAATGGTCAATGGCTGTGTGCAAATGCAGAGCAATTGCTCCAGCCACTGAGGAGAACCGGGCAGAAGAGATTTTGGGCTCACCGCACACACAGAATGGCAGTTTGGGCTGTGAGGACCCTGTAGGGCAAATCTCTGCTCTCACACTGTGTGATCAGTGTGGGAGGTCAAGCCAAAGTCAACAACCCGGTTAGTTAGGTTCCACCAAGAAGTGTCAGACCAGTCAGACCATAGCCCAAAGCCACAGTGAAAGCAGAGGTGAGAGGGAGAGAGTGATGACCTGTCACCTGGTTTCCTGTATCCACGGAGCTCACAAAACACAGCTCCATGGCTGAGAGACCAGACCACCCTCTGGCTACACCTATCACCATTTGTCCCATTGCGCCGCTGGACGATACGTGGAGCAATTTCCCACTGTTATTATCCGAGGAAGGAAGTGCCCGAGGCTTTTGCAAGGGTCAGGAGGATTTCAGTTCCGTGCGGGAGGAGGACTGTTCACAGTTGCTGGCCGTGGCTATTTTAGTTGAGGTAAAGTTAGATGAATTGCAGGCTTAAAGGGATACTTCACTTTCCGCCGGGGGACACATTTAAAAAAAATATTAAAAATAAATGAAAAAAGTTATGGAAAATTCATGGCCCCCTCACACATTAGTAGGACACTGCGTGTCGTGAGGGGGCCATGAATTTTCCATAACTTTTTTCATTTATTTTTAATATTTTTTTTAAATGTGTCCCCGGCCCGAAAGTGAAGTATCCCTTTAAGCTCTGACAGGGGATTGTGTATAGCTCTGCCTCAGGGGAGATTTTCACTTTTGTCTCTTCGCCTCGGCAAAGAGGAGAGCGATGGAGGTGTAGATACATGGGCTGTGGGATAGCTACAGAATAACAACTGTTATTGTGCAGAAGCTTGCATGGTTGTGTAACCACCTGGGTTGGAACATCTCCTTTTGACAAACATTTACCACCCAGTCAAAGGGGTCTGTTAGTACTAATATGTATGTGGTATAAGCGGTGGTGTAAAGTAACTAAGTACATTTACTCAAGTACTGTACTTAAGTACAATTTTGAGGTACTTTTACTTTACTGGGGAATTTCCAATTGTCTATACTTCTACTCCACTACATCTCAGAGGCAAATATTGTACTTTTACTCCGCTGCAATTATTTGAAAACTTTAGTTACTAGTTACTTAGTTTGCAGATATAAATTATTACATTATAAAACATAAATTAACCACTTTAGCCTTAATTTATACCTAGGCTATTTGAAAATAGCCGATCTACAAGCTCACAACGCGTCGCATCGCGACGCGTTGTGAGCTTGTAGATCTGCTATTTTCAAACATTTTAGTACTTTCACTTTTGGTACTTTAAGTACATTTTGATACCAATACTTTCGTACTTGTACTCAAGCAATTTTTTTATTCTGGACTTTTACTTGTAACAGAGTACTTCTACATTGCAGTATTGATACTTTTACTTAAGTAAAACATTTGAGTACTTTTTCCACCACCAGCAAGGCAGTACAAAGCAATTTGAGAGGACACATGTAAAACCAGTGTGAACATGGACTACGACATGTTGCCATACATTGTAAGTAATTATGGTCTCTCATCAATTTAATTGCAGCACTTTAATCCAACTGGGCTTGAGCATTGCGCAACAACATTTTAAATGAGTGGTTTTGTAATCATCAAATTGCACGCCTTCTTCACTGCCAACATTTTGTGCCTGAAGCAGCTCTAGCTGAAGTTCTGCAGGCAGTTATTTGATTGCTTTGTTCTGAGGAAGCTCTGCAGCATAGTTTGCTCATCCAATTATGTCAAATTATTCACGTCTATCATCATTTGTGTAGCACAAAGGTGCATAACCAAATCACAAGACAGACAATACATACTGCACATACTGTACATTAACCCATTGATACCTGGAACGCATCTGTGTCACTTTAGATTTCTTTAGGCTATTCAAAAATAGCAGATATACAAGCTCATAGCGCGGCACCGAGTGCCGCGCTATGAGCTTGTAGATCTGCTATTTTTGAAAAATCTTGAAAAATATTTTTTGATATTTTTTTCCGAAAAATTGTTAGGATTTAGATTTTTTTATAGACGCGGCCTCAGGTCTTAATGGGTTAAGTGACAATAATATTGCGCAACAGTACAAAATATCCTCATACAGTGTGTTCAGCAGGGCTGTCAAACTACATTACATTACACACTGTATTCAGAGTGTGTATTATGTATTATATCTACACCAGGGAGGTGGGCAACTTTGATGATGGAGAGGGCCACTATATTTCCACACTCACTCCAGAGGGCCACATTGCATTATGCTGTCGGCCGGGCAGACACCTCTTCTCTCCGTATTTTAACTTTTTTCATAAATGAATGCCGTACTTCGCCATTCTATGTCACACAAAAGTAGCGAAAATAGCCGATCTACAAGCTCAAAACGTGTCGCGGTGCGACGCGTTTTGAGCTTGTAGATCGGCTATTTTTGCTATATTTGAATTGGAATCCTGATTTTCTTTAGTTGTTTTTTAATTGGAATCCTGAAAAGTTTAAATTGTATTTAATTTCAAATGCATTTAGTTATACTATGAACTTAATTGGACATAATAAAGACAATAGCATTGTAATACTAGTCATTAAGCTACTGAAGTAATTAAAGCGGATCATGTTTGCATGTATGGAATTGTGGAACAGCTGAAATCAATAATTTATCAGTATTCCGATATTAACCTGCGGGCCGCATTAAGTGAAGGTGGGGGCCGCATGTTGCCCCCGGGCCGCCAGTGGCCCATATATGATCTACACACTGTATGTAGACGCTAAAGTTGTGCACACAAATGTACACATAGTTTGCACTGTTTTCAAACAAAGACACAAACACAAAGAGATACACAGACAAACATACACGCCATACACACAAGGGTGTCAGTAGTTCACTAGCTTTAGCGGAAGAGGTGGACCGTTCGTCTGGGAATCAGAAGATCTCCATTTTGATGCTTGGCTCCTCCAGGCTTTGTGTTTGATTGATTGATTGATGTAGTTTATTTAGAAAGACATGAGAATAGTACATGACAGTACATAACAGTACATGGAAGTACAAATTCACAATACAAGGTCTACTAAACTGGAAACCCTCATTAAGCATTACGCTTGTTTAAGATGAGAACCCCATGCACACAAATCATGATGAAATATAAGAGGCAGGCAGATATACACACTACTATACAGAATGTCATACAATCAGCTTTCAGGTTACTGGTATGACGAGAGGAAAAAAAAAATATATATATATATACAAAAGAGGAAAATGAAGGAGGGGGGGGGGTAGGGAGGGGTAGGTTAAGACTTAGACAGGGGCCATTTTCGAATTGCAGCCTCCTGAAGGTGTATCTTTAGGGCAGTTTTGAAAGTGAGTAGGGTTTTACACTCCTTTACTCCTTTTGGTAGGGCATTCCACATTTTTGATGAATAGCATGAGAACGAGTTCATACCCTTAGTTGAGCCAAATCTGGGTTGAATCTGGGTCACCTGGTTCAGTGTCCCCTGAGCAAGACACTTTTAACCTCCAACTGCTCCCCTGTCCCGAGAGAGTAATTCCTCCTTGAGGATCACAAATCCCCCTTTAGGCACAAACACACTGTACACAATAACACATACCTCAAAACAATACCTTAGCTCTCTAATTGTGGAGTTTCAAGACATGACATGACATCTACCTGACATGTTTTAGTGCAATGGAACTGAACACTCTATGTGCCCAGCACAATGTTGTGACTCGGAGGCGATGGCGTCACCCTGTATACAATACGTACATCTTGTGTGTGTGCGTGTGTACGCGCGCGTGTGTGTGACCAGTTAATCAATTACATCAACGGATCAATGTACAGCTAAGTCTTGATACTGCACACAGAGAGCAGTGTGGAGTTTGTGTGTGTGTGTGTGTGTGTGTGTGTGTGTGTGTGTGCGTGTGCGTGCATGCGTGCGTTTGTGGGTGTGTGTGGGGCAGTTAAAGGTTGGCAAGTGAGAGATGGAACAGTTTTTCCCTGTGTGTGGATAAAATGTCAGCATTTAGGTCGGTCCTCACACACACACACACACGCACACGGTAGCTGTTATCACATTGGGACAGGACAACTGAGAGCTTCAGTGATACTGCTGATAGCCAGTATATGATTTCGAGAGGGAGTGACCTATGACCTTCAGATGTCTCCTCTCAGCCTGGCATGGCCAGACTAATACTCTGGATAGAAGGGAGTAAGGGACCACCCCCCCCCCCCCCCACCCTCCATCACACTCTCTAGTGACACAAACACACACTCTCTTGCTCTCTCATACGCACATTGGAGGCGGAAGTGGCTCAGGGGTAGATTGGCCGCAAGGTTTCCAGTTCAATCCTGTGTGGAAGTGTCCTTGAGCAAGACGCTGAACCCCTAATTGCTCCCGATGAGCAGGTTGGTGCCTTGCATGGTTTCCTCCGCCATCAGTGTGTTAATGTGTGTGTGAATGGGTGAATGTAATGCACATTCTATGTAAAGCCCAAAGCGCTATATAAATGCACCATTTACCACATTCTTTCTCTCTCATTCACACACACACACACACACACACACACACACACACACACACACACACACACACACACACACACACACACACACACACACACACACACACACACACACACACACACACACACACACACACACACACACACACACACTATTTCTCTCACACCCTCACTCCAGTGGAAGAACCATTAAGTCCCAACCCCAGGAGCCGTGCTCAGCCCCCACAAGCTCTGCTGAATCAAATCAAATCTAATCAATAGTGTTGTTGGCTACCATGTTCAGGCTCTGCCGCTTTAATAGTGAGCTGAAGACTTCATCTTGAATGATGAAGAGCCTGGCATTACTTGCTGTAGAGATGCGACTGATGTTTAACACCAAACAATGCTTTCTTTCTCTGTTTTCAGCAAATATGTTTCATTCTACTCTCTCTCTCTCTCTCTCTCTCTCTCTCTCTCTCTCTCTATCCTCTGGAGCTCCAATTCATTTGATCAATAACACAACGTTGTGTTGTTGTGGGCCAAAGAGAAAGTTTTCATCCAAGAGGAAAGGCAACCCTTGCTTTCCCAACCACATACCTACAGAATTTCCTTTTCTAGCCACGATAGGACTTGTATGTCAAATTTTATTCAAATTCAATTTGAATGTAAACTAAAAAGGAAAGCATATCTCCGCCAGGCTGGGTTGCCTAGCCAGGGCTGTAAGTCATTGGTTGCAGCCATAAGGACCCGGGGAAGCTGCGGGGTCCTGACGGCCCAAATTGTGATTCCAATTAGGGGAAATTGAATTTGGGGTTCATGATATAATGCTGTTTTTGTATAAAAAAAAATACACCCCTCCCATTATTTGAAACCAATGACAGGCAAACAGTATGGAATATCTATTCCCTGTTTTGAGTTATTGTCAAATGACTCTCAAGATCCTTTTTAATGAAAAATTGATAATGAAATTAGGCCAAAACAATAAATGAGTAAATTGTTGGCAATGAACAGGCTGAATGTCAATTCAGTGAATCTGTTTGTATCCAGATGAAAAAAATATTGAACCATGCCAGTTTTATGCTAATGACAAAATAGCAACAGTACATTTATCATGTGCCTGTCATACTCTCCCTGATTCATCTACTGTTGCAAGACAGCTTTTATGAGCAGGCCCGTGTACTGTATGAGTCTTGCATTGTATGTTGTGGCAGACTTTCGTCAATCATAATTTGTTTATTTCAAAGTGTCTCTGTCTCTGAACCGATGGCAAAATGTATTGCTTGTATGCAATGCAACGCATATTTTGGCAATACCATTTGTTTGAGTTCTGATAAAGTATTACATGAGCACATTTCTTTAAAAGAAATACCTGTGATACCTGTTCAAACCAGTTCCCTGTCATCTCAGTGACCCAAGCCGCAAGTATTTTGTCACAACGGAACTTGAAGGTCTAGCCTTTCAATTATTTTGCTCAAAATATGTGACTCGACTCTCTCTTTCTCTGTACCTTTTAGGGGTGTGTGTGTGTGTGTGTGTGTGTGTGTGTGTGTGTGTGTGTGTGTGTGTGTGTGTGTGTGTGTGTGTGTGTGTGTGTGTGTGTGTGTGTGTGTGTGTGTGTGTGTGTGTGTGTGTGTGTGTGTGTGTACTGCACATGTACTCTGTATATCTGGGTCTTTGCGTGTGTGTGTGTGTGTGTGTGTGTGTGTGTGTGTGTGTGTGTGTGTTAGAAATAACCTGCTCTGTTGGCAACACAGCCATAGAGCTGACTAATGCAAAAATAGACTGCGGCTAAGCCTCGATTCCACAAATGTGTCCAAAAATGAAGGCTGTGTGCCCCTCTCCTGCAATATTTTTGTATTACTTCTTCCAACAGTGCTAATGAAATGTGCATTGCCTGTTTAAATACACAGTAATGTGCTTTCACACTGTCTGAATACGTAAAGAGATGATCCTACCTGATTCAAGCTGATGAAGGATTGCTTCAACCTATTGTTTGTCTTTGAAGGAAAAAGCAGAGGTGTGTGTGTGTGTGTGTGTGTGTGTGTGTGTGTGTGTGTGTGTGTGTGTGTGTGTGTGTGTGTGTGTGTGTGTGTGTGTGTGTGTGTGTGTGTGTGTGTGTGTGTGTGTGTGTGTGTGTGTGTGTGTGTTGCGCGTGTGCGCGCATGTTTGTGTGTGTTGCCTTAATGGTTGAAACACAGATTTAGACTGTTTGCCTCTGGTGCTAATGGCTTCCTAAATGACACAACTCATTATGATGGAGGGTGGGAGTGCTTGTGTTGTGTGCTAGACAAGTGTGTGGGAGGGGAAGATGGAAGATTCAGCATAGAAATGCAGAAAGAGAAAGAATAGCAGAGAGAGAACAAGAAATTATGACACAACTTATACCGGTGTTAATTAAACTCTGAGAGGGTACAAATAAGACCCTTGCAGGCAGGCGTGTCTAGTAAGGTTATGATCCCATAGCATGGGAGGGCGGCTGTCGTTCAGAGTATGGGGAAGTCTCGGGGAAGTCTCCCCATTGGCTTAAAGGATTAAAGGACAGCCAATTTTTAGTTTTTAGAAAGTGTTTAGTAGTTGATCAGTCTCTTCCTAGACCAGGCTGCAAGCAACCTGGTATAAAGAGAGAGAGAGAAGATATTGAATGAGAGAGGCAAAGAGAGAAACAGAGCAAGGGAGGATGGGGAAGAGGTAGAGAGTGAAAGAGAGGGAGTTGTTGGAAAAAGAGCGATGGAGACAGAGTGAGAGAGCAAAGGACGGCAAGCGAGACAATGTGAGACAGAGAGAGAAGTGTTTCACGATGTGCAAGAGGGACAAAAAGGTAACATTTTGCTGTCTATTACCGCGACATCCATCCTCGCTGTGTAAAATGTCTAACACTTCAATCAAAACCGCTTCAACATCATAAAGCCCTTACCGGCCTAAACGTTACTTGCCGCAAACTTGTTTATCTATGGCTGGCTGGTGTGTATTTTCTTTTTTCAGTAACCTTGTTGCACATTTTAAGGTGTGTTTTACTTTGCACAGCAGAGACAGGAAAGAGTAGACCGAGAGCATTGATCTAACAAGCAGCACAGGTCAAGATCCAGCTTTGATCCCATAACCTTGCTTGATTAAATGGGTCTGTTCCCCTTGTAACTATGGGGCACCAAAAGGCACCAAAAGACCAAAAGATTATACCAAATAGAGATGATTTTGAAGATTGGGTCTACAGTATACAGCAGCTGTTGCACATGCAGCCCTTCCTCTCTCACTTGTTTGCTGTCAAACAGCCTCAGCCCCTCAGCCAATCAATGGGGGCATATCATGCTAGCTAGCTGGCTGGCTGGCTGCCGTGTTGGGACGGATGACAGTGACATCAATTTAAGTGAAAGCGCGTGATTGATTTCGGTTTGAGGTCACCACCCGCTACACGGCGACACCCTATCGATGATGATGAAGATGAGGGGAGGCAACATTAATTATCAGGAAGTACTTTCTGCCATGAAGCCCTCTTGTGATCAACCGGGTCCCCCAGCACGACAGCGGTATACCCTTTCTCCCTTTCTTTGTTAGGGAACGGGGGAAGCGAGGGAGTGTCAGGGGGGAGTAGGGGAGAGAGGGGAGGAGGAGGAGGGGAGAGAGGGGAGGAGGAGGGGAGAGAGGGGAGGAGGAGGGGAGAGAAAGGTTGGGGGGCCCCATCTGCCACAGCAGAGCGGGGGCCTAGGTCAAATCCTTTTGTTGTCGGCGTACAGATAGATGGTCCTCGTCACCACGGAGTGAGGGGACCAACCGCTGGTTTAATCAAGTGAAAGTGCCCCAGTGTGTAACATGTTTAACACCCCCACCCACCCACCCCCGCCCGTGTACAACCTCCCACCCGTCCACCCACATACTGTAAACGCATACGCACACACAATGGATTATAAAGAAAATGGATTTTAGCCGCTTATGACAGTTGAAATCGCACAAGCAACGTAAAAAAAAGAAAAGCTGATGTAAATGTACAACCTGTTTGATGAGTAAACAAAATAAAGTATGCTTACTCTTTATTTGTATTTATTTTACTTAATTTCTTTCCTGCATTAGTCTCAAAACACACCACTTTCACTACAACAGCCAACAGGCTGTTTATATTTGCTAGACCAGGGGTCTTCAACAGGGGGTCCGGGACCCCTAGGGGGTCCTCAGAGTTACTACAGGGGATCCGCCAAATCTTTGGATGATGGGGGAACATTAGCCGAAAATAGAAGATCTACAAGCTCACAACGCCTCGCGTGTGGATTGTAGATTGTAAATTGTAGATTGTAGATTATTTTCGGAGAGTTGGTGTGTAGAGGGAAAAAGAGCAGTCCAAGTACAGAGCCAACGGGCAAGTTGACTACCGGTAAATATTGAGGGTTTAAAAGGTATATTAGCATGAATCCAACTATCTATGAAATCTATGAAAAAGTTTAATCTGCAACACAATTTTATACAATATGTAGTGGGGGTCCCTGCTTCATCTCTCTCTCAGCTAAGGGGTCCTTGGCCTGAAAAACGTTGAAGACCCCCTGTGCTAGACCTTGAGAGAAGTCCAATGGGGGAGAGCCCACTGCGCAGTGTGAAATCCTCTCATCCTCTGCTGTCACCTCGACCTCAATTTTAATAATCGTCAGACCCCTGCGCTGGGTGCCATTTGCGCATGTGCTTCTCTTCTACATGCCTGTTGCATAGGGTAGTCTGTTGCCTTGAATGAGTACGTTGAGGGGCACATCAAATGTAAATCTTTCTAATTGAAAACCTATTGTATGGCCAGTGGTTTTCCTCATCTGATGGAGTAGCCATGACAACGGCTTTTCCTAGGAACACTTATTCACACTGCACCAAGCACAAAACCAACTCACTAAAAGGGGAAAAGGGAGTGTTTACTGCCATTACCCCTATAGGTTAGGAGGGTGTTAAAACACAAACACACATACAACATAAATGTATTAAAGGGTGACAAAAAACAACATGACACATTCATTCCCATAACACATCCCCAGTAACAAATAATAACACATCAATAGAATAACAATAACCAAGGCATGCTGTGAAGTCCATCCTTTGTCCAATGCAGTGGCGTAAAGTAACATTTACTCAAGTACTGTACTTAAGTACAATTTTGAGATACTTTTACTTTACTGGAGTATTTCCAATTGTCTATACTTTTCGCATTGTGAGTTTGTAGCTATTTTCAAACATTTTAGTACTTTTACTTTTGGTAGCCTACTTTAAGTACATTTTTATACCAATAATTTTGTACTTTTACTCGAGTACATTTTGAATTCCGGACATGTACTTGTAACAGAGTACTTCTAAATTGCTGTATCAATGCTTTTACTTAAGTAAAACATTTGAGTACTTTTTCCACCACTGTTGAGAGGTTAGTAAGGTGTCAGTTGGTCCAGGTGGAGGACACACCTTGCGGCTCCCTATACCAGCTGCACTCGACAGACCACATCTACACATCCACAGACAGTTTGTCTAGAACACAGCACATGGCCCAGTCCATTTGCTGCAAAGCTTAGGAGACACCCCCTTTTTTTCCGGAAGGGGTAATACCTCTGGGGGTGAAGTCCATTTCCGCACAGCAGGAATAATAGGCCAGCTTCTGGCGAGCCACCGGTGCATGTGCTCCATTCCTCCACGCGCACCTTCTGCTCTGCTGCGGCTCTTTTGGCTAGGGGCAGTAGCCATGGATGAATGGACAGAGACTCCCCCAGTTTTTTTTGTGCAGAACCAGGGTGGATTGGACTTTCTTGACTGTCATAGCACTCTGGGTAGTTTGCTGAGCCAGTGTTACAGTGTCTTGGCTGGCAGTTAATATATTAGTTTATAGCGGTGCACAGAGTCAATGAGTGGATTCCTCTTGCAGTAATGTACCTGTGGCCCCAGTGTGGCCTGGACTGGCACTGCACATATGGCTCAGGTTTTTGAGAATGGCCATGTCTATAATTGGCCCGTCAGTGATGTTTTTTAGATTATTTAATTAGCACATCTCTTCGAATTTGATTTGACTGTACAGTATTACATTTTCAATTCAATTCAGTTTTATTAAATTATTATCTGCAGCTTGTAGTTTTTTGTCCATGTCGTGTGGTGCCAATTCAGCGCATGGTAGCACTTTAACTCGCATTGATTGGTCAGCTGCCTTATGAGCCCATGGGTTTAAACGACTGAGTGACCAATCAGGGACCGACGCCTGGTACTGTATCAAACTGTCTACAAGGGCAGTGCAGACGCAGTCTTTATAAATACTGTGCTGCTCAATGGATTGCTGCTCTTCAGCAGAAGTCATGTCAATGGCTCTCTTTTGGAGCACTCTTTTATACACAACGAGACCAATTCAAACTTTAATGGGACAATGGGTGAGGTGGTGCCCACAGCCAGCAGCTATGCATGTCTGTGTAAGAGGCAGAATATTACATTGCAGGGATTATGCGTGCCATTGCGTCAACTGTACTAGGCATAGGCATACTGTATATACTGTATGTGATTTTTTGGTGTGGCTCTCTATGTGTGTGTCTGTCTGTCTGTCTGTCTGGAGCTAATTTCGCAAACTGCTGGACTGATCAGCACCAAATGACGGCCTATGATGGCGGGATTGTTTGAGTCTCCCAACATAGTCTGTATTAATCCAGACAAGTCCGCTTGGTGTATCAGGGCCTTTAGATACACCAACGTTGTCCTGGCAAATACTTTTTGTACTAGGGGTAGTATTGCAGCGTTCATTTAAAAGTTATTGTTTGCCATGGGAATACCTTGGGGGATAGATTCATGTGTTATGTTCGCCAAAGGCCTGGGCCGAAAACTATGTTTTCGCCCCCCTTTGGCCATGCTGTAAAAATCTGTAAGATCCCATTACCATACTTATGTATTACATTTTGTTGGTAGCACATAAATACATAAACTGACAGAAAAACTCAGCCTGTTGATTCCTCCCACCAGATATCATCATCAACAACAAACAACATAATCACCATTTCCCTCAGAGCAAAGACAGTCAAATATTACAACTTAGTTTCAAACACTTACATCATGCTGCTCCTATTAGACTAGTAATAGTATGGGGAATAAAATATGCTTTGTTCCTATCGCAATCTGGGTCTAGGAATTAAAAAGATCCTTCCTGGGGGCAATAATTCAAATTCAATAAAAAAGGGGTTGACTGTGGTTGGCTATGACTTTCATGATAACTTGTTCCTCATATATCATGTCCAGACTCCAGACCCTTCCGTTTTACCTCAACATACTCCCTGGATGCCAGAGCAGAACCTCTGCCCCAATTTTTTCACATGGGCCCGTTATAGCGCCACCACATTTTATGTAAAACATTTTTTTAAATTACTCCTTCAGATTTTATCCAAATTTCACACAAATCGATAGAGACACATGGCCGCCTACAAATTCACAGCCACTATCGAGACAGCACACCCGCTCGAGGTTCGGGAGAACGATGTACTGCAGCTGTCAATGCAATCCATATGAGAGGCATCGTAAAATACCGTCATTTCACTGGTTGACTACTGAGGCTGTAGCGATTTTTTTGCGTTCTAATTAAGTGTCCCATTTGTTTGATTTGTCCTTTTTAATGTTACATGTCTGCCATCTCAATATACAACCCACAATATACTATAATATACTCCATCAGTGTGTCAAAAGTCCTAGAATCTGAAATCTAAAGTTTAAGTGGTCGCATGGTATGTCACCCATCCCTTGAGGTTTTCAATACCCAGATACGTTTGTGTCTCTCATGTATCATTTTTTTTACTATTTATTTTGGACAATTATCCAAACAGCATCTTGCAAGACTATTTTTAATACTAACCTGGAGAATTCACAAGTAGTTGAAAATGTCGGGATATGTCACTCTTCCATTTAGTTGGGTTATTTCCCCAACTACATGCAGGCAAGTTAATACAACAACGGTAAACCCATTTTTCATGCACCGTCGGAGCTCCGCAGTAGGTAGAAAATTAATATAAGCATATGACATGTTCAAAATATAGACATGAACAAAGTCAGTCGGGATTGGAATGAGAATTCCCCTCTTCAAAGTCGGCGCTCGGTGCTCGTAAAGACAGTGACACTGAAATGCGACTACTTTGTAGTCTGCCGTTAACATTATGGGTAACCCATTCAAGTGGCAAATTAAATGTGAAACAGATCAACTATTGAGAAAACAAGAAGATATGTTAACAAAGACACTCCATACATTTGGAAACATATTTTTATTCAAATCTATATCGTCTCCAGTTCATGTAGGATTATTTTAAAAGTAGGCTAACTCTCATTAGCCTGGTAAAGCCCCTCCCTACGGAAAATCTAATTTCCATTTGATTTCAGGAAGGAGTCTGGCATGAGAACCTGTGTGTGTTTTTGGCTGTGGGCTGGAGTTGGGCGGGAGTAATACCGTTGACTGACAACCCCTTCAGCCAATCAGCAGTGTTCCCCTTCAGCCAATCAGCAGTGCATTTTTACCACCTCCAGACTAATGTGACGCAACGGTACTTTTGAGACTGCCATGCCCAAAATAGGTTGCCTTATTCAGATACATTAGGGACGGCCATAGCTGAGTGGTTAGTGAGCCCGCCTAGGGAACCAGAGGCCCTGTTTGCCCCAGGTACGATTCCAGGCCAGGCCAGCAAATGTGTCGATGAAATGAAATATGTCCCTGAGCAAGACTCTTAACCCCTAATTGCTCATTCCTCATTGGAAACAAGACCGCAAGGACTTTCATGAACGGACCTGTTAAAGGAATTATCCTTATCCTTACATGCGTGTCACTGCCCGCCCCTGCCGGTTCCCTGAAAATTTATTTTTAAATAGGCTCCGTCATGATTAATTGACCACATATATGAAGTTAAACGACTAAATTCTATCCAAACGATATCTTAAAAGTAAATTCCGTGCCTCAAAAAAGAAGTTTGAGAGCGTTTTAAAGTTTTAAAACCGAAAGTAAAAACAATGCACAGAAAACAATGGCTGCCGTTCCATTTTGGTCGGCTGCACTCGGATCCATTTGGGTTCACTCAAACTCGCCACCTGATTGGCCAACTTTCGCTGTCAATCACAGAACGATGAGCGAGGAGGGGCTTTACCATGCTAAGGACGCTGATAGGTGAGTCCATTTGGTGAACGGGCAAGAAACGCCCAGATAAGCCTTCAGGCCAGACTCCTTCCTGAAATCAAATGGAAATGAGATTTTCCGGAGGGAGGGGCTTTACCAGGCTAAACTCTCATATCCTCTCATATGGATTGCATTGACAGCTGCAGTACATCGTTCTCCCGTACCTCGAGTGGGTGCACTGTCTCTATAGTGGGCATGAATTTGTAGTCGCCCTGTATGTGAAGGTGTGTCTCTATACACATTATCTCTATAGAGCGTGCCAAAAATCCTGAAGGGGGCGTCAACAAGTGTCTTTTGGTAGCGGCGGACATCTTTGAGGGGTAAAAACCAGGTTGACTTAACATTGCCCAATGCCACGCCCAATGCCTCCCACCCCCCACCCCCCCGTGGTGACAACACGTTGGCACGCTCTATAGTCATGTGATCAAGACAGATCTGTTTGATTTACATATTCCATATGATTGGCTAAGATTGACATCTAAAGTTTGCAGCAGTGGCCCGTTTGGAACAAAATGCCGCGAATCATGAACGCAGCGTCCGATTGCGGTAAAACTTTACACGCACATTTGAACTACGTTGAGGAACAAATGCCACCCTTTTAACATTGCCCTATTATTGCGCCACCAGGAGGCCGATTTTTGAATAATGTTTTTTATATTACTGCTACAAATTTTGTCCAAACATCACGCAAATCCGTACACATGATCTCCATAGTCAAGTGATCAATACGGATCCGTCACATTTTTCATATTCCATCCTGATTGGCGAATTCCAAACATTGCTGGCCCACAAAGCCACAATAACCTACCTGACCTGGCCGAGACCTGTGCTCTGAGGAGCACTTATTCTAGTTGTATCATTGAAGACATATGCCATGATTTTGTGAATGTAACCTTACTGCACCTATAATAATATTTGTGTCCCTGGCCTGTATGTTTCTCTTTAATATGTGGACATAAATAAATGGTAAAATTGTCTGCGTGTGACCGTGCATGTGTGTGTGCGTGCGTGCGTGTGCGTGTGCGTGAGTGCGTGCGTGCCTCAGCCTGGGAGCAGAGGAAAAACTGTGCCTGGCAGCCAACCGCAAGGCAAAAAAAGTACCAGATGCCCCCGTATTGGTTGGAGGAGCGTCAGTCAGCAGTAAATGCTGTCCCATCAGATTTGGCCCGACGGGCTGCTGTGCGCCTCTCCTCTCCTCTCCTCTCCTCTCTCCACCAACACCGTGCTCGTGCTGCAACCGCGGGCGGACGCAAAGAAGAACACCATGTTAACCACATTCAAAAAGGCACTTTGAGCTATACGAACCAAGGGGTTGGAAAGACCACCAGACCGAGGGGATCGGGAGAAGGCGTGCAGAGAGAGAGAGAGAGGTAACGGCGGCTTCAACACCGACCGACTAACGGACGGAGAGAGAGACGCCGATCGAGGAGGAGCACCGACTCTTCTTGAGGAGGAATAACGGGGCTGTTCTTGCCGTGTGCTAAACGCGGCGTTTCGATCCCATTTTTTAAGTTCTTGGCTCAACGACCGTTATAATACGCGCTAAACATGTCATCGTCCGGCAAGGACAACGGCGGTCATTACGCCAACTATGTGGGACCGTACCGCCTGGAGAAGACGCTGGGGAAAGGACAGACAGGTTAGTAAGCTATACACTGTTTTAAGATGCTGTGTGTCCTCCAAGCTCCGCCGGGGGTCCGCGGACCATCATCACCGACCGACATCACTGTCTGCAGCTGCTACTTTGTATCTTTTTAACCACATTGCATGGTCATAATGTCTCAATGCGGGGTTTTTGTCGTATGATCGTTACAAGAAACGCACTGGTGGACCTACGGGTTATGTTATGTATGTGGGGATGCGGCGGGTTCGGTGAGGCTGAGGCTGCAGCAGAGGATGGTGTGATATGACATGCTGCTGCTATGATGATCATGTCCCTTTAATCCCTGTTGTCAGGCAGAGAGACGCTAGATAATGGATCTGTAATGTTGGCGTCTTGTGATTCTTTTTCTTTTTTTTTGCTTCATCGCTGCGGTGCCTGATTCTTTTCTGTTGCATCCATCTACTGCTGTGACACACACGGCCCACTCTTGTGTTACACCAAATGCGGTGACCTGTCGAATTGTGTTGATTCCAGTGGAGTGATGCTGCTTTTGCATGGGTTAAGCTAACTAACCCCGTAGTTTGGCCATCGCATCTACAATCTACTATGTAGGCTAATAAAGAAAAGATGCCGCCCCTCCCGTTAGAAAAAAAGAACGTAAGAAAAGAGAGCCATTTTCGCCCCTATCTGACTGAATTATAAAACATGTCAGCCTTTTCCCCCACAGATGCCACCAGGAATATATACAAATGTCTTCTCAGGTGACATGCCATCCTCTCACCTTTTGTGCCATATAGTAAAGCCCCGAAAGCCCGAATTTGCCTGATAAAGCAAAAACAGCGACATCTGGAGTCCCACAATTCGATAGGTCGCTACTTTTTTTGTAACACCAGATTGGCCGATCTCTGCAAAACTAGGCAGGGCATAGCGGCGATGATGCTGCTGCTGCTGCACTACGGCTGCTATCTGGGCTAATGCTGGTCCCAGCAGTGACAGCAGTCCCAACACCAATGTACAAGTCCTGTCCCACAGTCATTGTTTCTTCTTACCAAACACACTGACATGTTCCATTCCAGTCTCTCTCTCTCTCTCTCTCTCTCTCTCTCTCTCTCTCTCTCTCTCTCTCTCTCTCTCTCTCTCTCTCAGCACAATGTAAGGTAGGCTACAGTACAAAGTGTATGACATAATCCGTCCGTACTCCGTAGTGCCACCACTGTGCTCTATTATCTGTATGTTCTCTTGGCCAATACCATTTAGAGGCCCTCAACCCCAGTCTCACGGGCACTTTGGCATGCAGTGCAGAGAGACCTTCACAGACACCCATCATCACCACCACACTGCCCGGTGTGATGGTCAGCCAGGCTGCTGGCCTATAGCCTGGCTATACCTGTCTCAGCGCTCCTCCTGAAACTGAGCTGAGCCTTGAAGCGCTTAATGCCTTTGTGAATGTGAAAGAAGAGAGTGATATAGACCGCGAAAAACTGAGCGTATATGTATGTTTGTATGTGCACAAACACGTTTGTGTGTGTGTGTGTGTATTGAGCTGTTGATAGCTGTTATCGTTGCGTTGAAAGATTCAGTGCTGCGTTGCATAGTAGGCTACGATACAGTAAATGGAGGGAAGCCCATATGTCATCACCTCCTCCACTGGCTCAGGATAACACTACTCTGTGTGTGTGTGTGTGTGTGTGTGTGTGTGTGTGTGTGTGTGTGTGTGTGTGTGTGTGTGTGTGTGTGTGTGTGTGCGTGTGCGTGCGCGTGCGTATGTTTCTATTTGTCTGTAAGGTTGTCTGTGTTGTGTCGGGGTATGATGTGTTTCTGTATCTAGCTTATGGATTTGTATACAACATGCACACGTCTGACTATCTGTATGTCTTTGATGTGTGTGTGTGTGTGTTTATTTCTATATATGATGTTTATTTGCATGCAGAATGAGAGGGGACCCCCCTCCCCCTCCTCTGATTGGCCTGAGGAGAAGCTGATAGACTCAATTACCTGCATGGGTTAGGTTAAATTAACACACATCTGTTCTGAGTGGCAGTGACTGCAGAGAGCCAATTAGAACCTCCCTCCCTCGCCGACGCAATTATTCCCGCTGTATTCTTTTTTTTTAAGCGGGTGGACACTTCATCCTCTATAATTTCTGAAGTAGTCTGTTTCTGAATAAACATGAACTGAACCGCGTAGCCCAGCCCCAAAAAGCCTTCATTTTTTCATCTTCTCTCCATCGCGGGCTTTCCCTCGCTCCAGTATATCCCATTCAGCTCACTCTTTCAAAGTGTCTGCCAACAGCAGCGCGAGGAGGACGGCTGTCATGGTCCCCCCCCCCCCCTCCCTCCCCGTCCACATGACGACAATGGACGTACATTATTTTTGCCGTCCTCCTCCTCCAGTGGCCTGCCAAACCTTTCATAATCCCCTTTTCTCTCTCTTTTTTCCCCCTCTCCCATGCCCTCCCGTCCCCTCGGCTTTCCCCATCCTCTGATGCAAGCGTTGCATTTGTCAGGGCTGTTATACATTGGTGTGCTGCTGACTTGCCTTTGTGCTTTGGTTTTGCTTACATTGAACCAGAATCAGCCTCATTTGGTCGTGCACAGCACACTCATGTTTAATGTACTAAAGCTACTGGGCTTGCCTTAAGGTAACGCATAGATAGACTAATTTACCCAAGGTGGATGATGCAAAGACTGTATAGGCTAATGTCCTATGATGGAGGTTAACACTCTCTCTCTCTCTCTCTGCCCCTCTCACAGGATGACATCATCCTTTCAATTTCCCCATATCCTCCAATGGCAGGTGTGTGTGCGTGCGTGCGTGCGTGCGTGCGTGCGTGCGTGCGTGCGTGTGTGCGCGTGTGCGTCTCCCTGTGGTGCTATAATGAGAGTGTCATGTTATTGACGACGAGCATCCTAAATACTGTGTGGTCCCTGGACCCCAATAGAGTGTGTGTGTGTGTGTGGGGGGGGGGGGGGGGCTCAGCGTAGCAGAGGGGGGAGGGGAAGAATCCCTGCCCAGATGGCTGACTCCAGGTTCCTCCAATACAGCCTCATTATCAGCAGGTTGCAGGTGGTAACGTTGCCACTGCACTCCCTCTGTGTGCTTGTGTGTGTGTGTGTGTGTGTTTGTGATTGGGTTTGTACTGTATGCTTGTGTGTTTGTGCAGGGGCATATGTACTGTGTGTGTGTGTGTGTGTGTGTTTGTGAGTACATGTCTCTTGAGTATGTGCATACACACGCATGCTTTCACGTTTTGTACTGTATCGGGTGTGAGCTGTTGATATAATGTGTTCATTACAGCAGCATAGTTTAATTACTGCTGCTTGTTCCTCTGTGAGTGTGGTGATCTGCATGTTGCATGCTGCATAGCCCTTGGTGGGCCACAGTCACCAAGTCCCATGACAAAAAAAACCAAAACAGAGTCAGCAGAAGGCTCTGGGGAATTCTGCAGCATACAAAAATGGATTAGTTGTGATGGTTTGAGCCCAGAACACTTACTGTATGCAAAGATCCACTCGTACAATATTACAGCAGTGTTTGAGCCTATAGCCTCTCCATGTATGTACTATGTACGCTATATTTTATTTGCTGTAACAGCTGAATTTGAGGAAAACCCTCTTCTCTTCTCTTCTCTTCTCTTCTCTTCTCTTCTCTTCTCTTCTCTTCTTCTCTTCTCTTCTCTTCTCTTCTCTTCTCTTCTCTTCTCTTCTCTTCTCTTCTCTTCTCTTCTCTTCTCCAGACAGTAGGGGGTTAAGATAAATCATGGCTTGCGTGGATACCGCTCTCTCTCTCTCTTTTTATTTCCCTCTTTCTCTAGTGTACACCCCCCCGCTCTCTATACCCTCCCCTACTGAGGAGTTGGTTACCATGGTAACCGTAAGAATGCTCTGGCCTGTTCTGAGGCTAGTTTGTTGGAGGTATATGCATGTGTGTTATAGACCTATTCCTCGCTCTACTTACCCCCCCCATCAGTACTTTTTGTATGTGCCTCATTGGTATGACAAAATAAAAATGTTGTAACTTATTATAAAGCATCTCTCTCTCTCTGCCTCTCTCTCTCTGCCTCTTCTCTCTCTCTCTCTCTCTCTCTCTCTCTCTCTCTCTCTCTCTCTCTCTCTCTCTCTCTCTCTCTCTCTCTCTCTCTCTCTCTCTCTCTCTCTCTCTCTCTCCACATTCCATCCTGTCCTTCATCACACCTATCGCTTTCATTCTCTATTTCTCTATGCAGCTAATTTAACAGAGTTAATCCATCTAGTTGAAGGAGCATTCTCTCTTTTTTCAGTCATTCTGCCTTTGTTTCTTGTCTCCCTGTCTGTCTGTCTGTCTGTCTTTCTCTCTGTCTGTTTCTCTGCGGTAGCAGCAGAGGCCTGCTTCCTCGCCATGCCGCCTGCTATATTCCCCCATCAGCATCCCAAAAAGGGCTTCAGCAGATAGGCTGGAAGGAGAAGATGTTTTATGACAGCTACACTATATTGTATTATATTGCAACTCTTTGACATCCGTAAAGCATGTCAAATTAAATGCAAAATGCAGTGACTTTTTGTTAAAATCCAGTGTTAACTCATTTATTTACATAATGTATTTGTAACTGTACAAAAGTTGTACAGTTACAAATGGATACATTTCGCACTGAAGACTTTACTGTGTAGCTAAATATTTGGTGACGATATATCCATTTGTAACTCTTGTGAGTATACATACTGTACAAATGTAACCATATGGACCTGGAAGAGACCCTTTATGTCAAAATGTGTGTGTGTGTGTGTGTGTGTGTGTGTGTGTGTGTGTGTGTGTGTGTGTGTGTGTGTGTGTGTGTGTGTGTGTGTGTGTGTGTGTGTGTGTGTGTGTGTGTGTGTGTGTGTGCACACGCTGTAAGCACGCACGCACGCGCTTACAGTCTTTCCCATACGGTGTGAGGTTCATTACCGCTGGCATTAGCGAGGATGAAAGCAGCCTGGGAACACAGGGGTCTCTCTCAGAAGTGCTAAACGAATGAATGACGCAAGAACACAGAGAAAAAGCATTTTCCCCCTCATCAGATACAAAGTATCTTTGATATTGTGGGAGCCAGGAAAGAACAAAGGCTGTTTATCACGTCTGCTGCTCAGCGTGCTGAGAATGCTGAAAGTGAGATTCAATTAACTAGAGTCAATAATACTTCTCTCATTATTCTCTTTTTGTCACACACACAGATACGTACGTACCCCCCCCCCCCCCACACACACACACACACACACACACACACACACACACACACACACACACACACACACACACACACACACACACACTTGTTGGTTTGTGTCCTGCAGCATGCAGACTCACGTTCTTTAGTGTTACAAATGGATAAATTAACGCTGAGAATGTTAACGTGCAGTTAGCATGCTCCTAGTTAAGAAGCCTGGAGAAATCCAGACTAGCCAGGTCACATGCTAGTCCCCAGACCAAGATTAAGCAGTCCACTTCAGGTAGGAACCTCCTCTCCTCTCCTCTCCTCTCCTCTCCTCTCCTCTCCTCTCCTCTCCTCTCCTCTCCTCTCCTCTCCTCTCCTCTCCTCTCCTCTCCTCTCCTCTCCTCCCAGCTTGTGTCCTGAATTGATCTTCAGCCAATACTGTGGCAGGGAGCTTGTTAATCACCTCCTGCAATATTTGCAGGAACAGCTTGTTAATTGTCATGTCTGTCCTGTCCGTGCACAGTTTTATCAGAGTAAAACATTTTCTAATGCCAACCTTTTAACTATATTTTGGTGCTGTGTGGAATCCTTAGCTTTCAAGTTGCATTTTGCATTTTCTTCAATGTCTTTCTTAACACTCACTGAACAATGTCTTGTTGAGTGACAACGGAATGCAAGCACAAATTACGGAGCCCCTGAAGGGACAAAATAGTAGGTGGTGAACAAGGAAGGGAACTAACTAGATTGCGCCCTCTGTTGTTTGCGTCGCGATACATTTTTTATTTCACCGATTTAAATCGTCACCAGTTTGAATTGATTTTAATCGTCTCGCGATAAATCGTAACATCGCCTAGTCTTTCTTCCATGGTATGGTATATGATGGTTGTTGTTGCTATGGAAGTATATACTGTACCTTGTTTGTGTCTAAACAAAGACTTTTTATGTGTACCTAATATGTAGCACTTGCTGCTAGTATGTAATGTGTTGACTTGACTTCCATCATGCTAGCAAGCATGCATTGCTGTCGACCAGGGAAGTAGCCTCACGTCCGGGGTCATACCTCTACTTCTCTTTTCAACCACTCATGGTTGATTGCAACACTTATCGAGATTGAAAGTACTCACGCACAAGCCAAGTGTAATAGAGGCTGTAGTTTCACCTATATATAACTTAAGTAACTTTTATTATGGAGTCTTATTTTGGAGTGTAAGTTAACTTGGGCGATACTTGCTATTTTCCTATTGTGATTTGTAGCCATTGAAAATCGGCAAGGGGGCACCGTGGGGGGTGTCATATACAGCAATGATTTACCATGCACATGGTTAGAGGAATTACGATAATCCGGAAAGGCGTCACCTGTTATTTGGGTTTTGAGATGGAGTTGGACCTGTTGCTTGCAGAGATTGAAAGATTTGAGACTTGAGTTAACTTATTGAGAGAGCTTAATAAAAGACCATCAATGGACTAAACTAGTTCTCGTCGTCTTTTACTAAAGGATTTATGTTATTGCACAGAGCTCTGTGAAATCAATTAAACATAAACATAAAATGGTCGATTTAATATCAATGTCTCCTCTAAGTGCACACATATTATGGAGAACGGAGATGCAAAGGAGATGATAAACTAATATCTCTGCCCTCAATGCTCGTGCTGCAGGGCTCTGCGAGTAGACGGTAGGTTGCACATTAAAGAGCTTTTTCATAACATCTTAATTAATGGCCTGAATATTGGCGTAGGAAAACAATAATCGACATTTTCCCTTCTAGCTGTGATATACGATTAAATCACCAATCGGAACAAGCCTGCTTTGGATTTGGCTGTGGTGGTGAAAATTGCTTATAGCTTCACAGAAGATGATTGTCTTGTGAAAAACACAACACATTAAAGCTTCAAAATCTGTCAACAAGCTTATCTATTCACTATTGAACTATCCTCATAAATAATTACTTCATTGACCATATCCCACTTGAAACGAAGTGAGTGCAACAGGATTTATTTTGCATTTATTTTGCACTTAAGGTGCGAGAAAAAAAAAAAGAGCACAAAAAAGATCGCCTCCCATTAAGTGCTCTGCACCACTCGCTGTAGGTGTTTCTTTTCTCGGGCAGTACAGTTTCCGTACCAGGCCGTAACACAGCCTGATAGAACGCCTTCAACTGAGCTGTTGTAGTAGTACAGCCTGAGGATGCGGGGGTCCTACTCCGAACTTCTTCAGGCGACACTGTCCATTACCATGACCCAATTCTCCCTCCTGGCAAGGTGTGGTATAGTCCACAGCCTTTCTACCCACTTTACAGGCAGCCATATTCAAACAGGGGGGCAATTTAATGCCTCAATCAATGGCTGGTAATCAAACAGCAATGGGTTATGGCTCCAGATAAGCTTCTTATGGTGCCGCAGGCCCTCATCCCTCGGCCAAAAACTTAATGAAATTGAGCATAAATCCCCCCTCCTTCTCTCTCTTCCTCTCTCTCACTCTCTCTGTCTCTCTCTCTCTCCCCCCTCTCATCCCATTCCAAAAGCAATCTTGGACTTTTCCCCTGAGTCAGCATTTCGGCTGCCCAGGAGTGAGTGAGGCAGTGGGGAAATTAACATTTGAAGGACGCCTCTACCTCTCTTCTCTCTCTCCCTCTGATCTGGTCTCCTGCCCGCCATGCTCAAACCACCTATTCTGGAGTCCCTTCCCCTACCTATAGCGTTGGGATGAACGAACTCTTCTTTGCGCTTCTTAACAAAAAACATGACACGGTCATTATGGGATAGGTTCATACCTTTGACAATACATGACCGGAATAGGCTCTACGCACGGCAGCCATATTGGGAATGAATTGGGCCCCTTCCTTACTTCCTTCACAGGTGTTGCCAATTATACCAATTAAGGCTCTGTTCCATTTAGTGTGGCGTAGTGGTTCTCTTATTTTCAAGGACCCCCATAACTCTGAGAGTGTACAAATGCAACCAAATGGACCCTTACGGGTTCATTTGGTTCCATTTGTACACTCTCAGAGTTAACACACCCCACCATAAGGGGCCATTTGGGAACCAAAATGGAGTGTTTCTAGTGAGCCAACATACACGATATCAGCACCCTGGCCAGAATGGAACAGAGCCTTCATTAGTATCATTGGTAACACCTGTGTGAAGGAAGTCAGAAGAGGCCCAATTTCTTTCCAATATGGCTGCTGTGCATAGAGCCTATTGAACAGAGGACATGAGATGGAAAACGAGCGGAATGTCCATTTCTGTATTATAAAGCGGTATGTCTCTGCTTTATGTATGTCTCTGCTATGTCTCTGCTTTTCCTGGGGACCCACAGTACTGCTGATTTTCATTCTAACTCATCTAATCGGGGACTTATTTAGACCTGGCATTCAGTTTCAAGATTCAAAGAGTTTATTTAAACTTTTTAAGTAAAAAGTTATCGTACACGTACGGTACTACTTATTAGTACTTATTAGGCCTACTAGTAGTAATAACTAATACAGTAAGTAATAATTAGTGGGTAAACAATAACATACAGTGATACGTGTTCAAAAACAGCATCAATACACATACATTGGTGTACTAAATGACCATTGACTAGGATATAGAATTTAATTCTTAACTTAATTAATACTCAGGATGTTATTGTGCAGGACGGAAGTATATTTTTTGCCCATTGTTTGTTTTTAGAAAAATATGGAATACATATTTTGTGTGGCTGTTGGATTGTTTTCCTGGCGTTGTGCGTTCAGTGCAAAACATTAGCAGTCTGTTAGCATTCAGCTCATCATCATTACCATTAAGCGCTGATAGCGGAGCCAGACCCGGACAGACTGTACAGCTTAATACCTAATTAGTGTTTTTGTCCCCCATGTGCCACACACAACCACACACAAACGGTGGGTAAAGGGTATAACGTGGCACAGTGGACAAATAAAGAGACGCTATAGAAGATTTAACACCGCAGGAAACGTTCAGCAAACGAGACTGAAATCCATGTTCGCTTTCAAGCTTGTAACTGAAAGAAAAAAAAGAATTATGTTATGATATCAGCCCACCATTGTTGCTGGAGACTTTTTATATTTTTTAAGATATTTTTGGGGCTTTTATGCCTATATTTGACGGACAGTAGGATGAGAGGAAACGGGAAGAGAGATGGGGCGATGACACACAGCAAAGGTCGTTGGGATCGGGAGTCGAACCTGTGACACACTGTCAAGCTGGATTACCAGCTTATGTGGTATGCGCCCGGACCGCTAGGCCAGTAGGCGCCCTGTTGCTGGAGACTTTACCCACTTGAACCCCAACATGCCTATTCTGCGGGGAACAATCTATTCTGGGGGGGAAAAAAAAAAACAATTTTGGGCAAAGACTTATAGTGTAGGCAAAAAGCGGTCAAAGTGCAGTTGTAACTCAAGTCCTCTTCTCTAAGACTAGAGGGTTTTAAGTGGTTAAGTTTCTACTGTTTCACGGTTTGAATGACAGCTTTTCAAGAGCTGCTTGGGGCTTCTGTCGACTTACTGTATGAGTTAGCAGCAGCCAGTCAGGAGGACGTGGGCTTGAAGCCTGATTGGTACATTGCTAGGCCTCGGACATGAAGCATGATTTATACTTTGTTGCATGCCGGTGTCCTGCGCCAAAAATAGCATTTTTATTTTAAACAATTTCCAGTGTGGGACAACATCATACAACAAAGTATAAATCAGGCTTGAGCGCTGTATGAAAGCACCGTCCAGTCCCATGGTTTAGCTGGCTGGTCAGCCCAGGACTCACCCACTCACCACAGCTCCAGTAACAGGCCTCACTTACAGCCTCATGGATGTGTTATAGCCTGCCTCACAGATGGCTGGGGGTTCTGTCAGGAGGACCCCTGCCTGTCTGAGCATAGGCGTCCTCCCAGATGGCCCGTCAGCAGCGGCGGCGGTGGTAGCAGCAGCATGTGCGGATGCGTGGTGGTGGTGGTGGTGGGTTAGCTGAGAGAGAGCCCCCCCCCCCCCCCCCGGCACAAACATCCAATCATGTGGCATAATCAGATTAGGGGGCGGGGGGGACGGGTGCGGGATGAGGCGTGAGAAAGCGCCATTATACTCACTCTACTGGTAGCTATAGCCACACGGCAGGTACCACTGGCCCCAGGCCAGGGATTTGTGTGTGTGTGTGCTTGTGTGTGTGTGTGTGGAGGGGTGGGGGTAGGAGGAGGGTCATACTGTAAATGGCACAATACATCTTCATAATGGAACTGGTCCACACAGGTAACATACATGCCATCACATCCACTTAGATCATTACGAGACGTGTGTGTGTGTGTGTGTGTGTGTGTGTGTGTGTGTGTGTGTGTGTGTGTGTGTGTGTGTGTGTGTGTGTGTGTGTGTGTGTGTGTGTGTGTGTGTGTGTGTGTGTGTGTGTGTGTGTGTGTGTGTGTGTGTGTGTGTGTGTGTGTGTGTGTGCGTGCGTGTGTGTGTACATGTGTGTGTCCTGTGGTGCAGTGCTCCTAGGGAGTGCTATGCCTCTGCACCCTGCAGTGTGCTGTCAGGAGGTACTGTGGAGGCTGCAGTGCTGCAACACAGCAGAGACTGGCTGCAGCCTCACTGCAGCACACACACACACACACACACACACACACACACACACACACACACACACACACACCCAATATAACTGGGATTTATTCTCTGGTGTTTGTCACATCAGAGAGGGGGAAACGGGCCTCGTTGTAATGCATTATTTGTGGAACTCATTCTGGATTACATTGTGTAGCTATGGTTACGTGTGTGTGTGTGTGTGTGTGTGTGTGTGTGTGTGTGTGTGTGTGTGTGTGTGTGTGTGTGTGTGTGTGTGTGTGTGTGTGTGTGTGTGTGTGTGTGTGTGTGTGTGTGTGTGTGTGTGTGTGCTCACCAGAGGAACGCACAGGGAGATTTACAGCAAACTCTCTCTCCAAGATCCTCAAGGCACAGAGAGATAAAACAAACACTCAGCATTTACCAGAGAACCCGGGCAGCTCTTTAGAAATGCACACATGGGCCGCCC
Organism: Gymnoscopelus braueri; assembly: GCF_963280865.1. Taxonomy (NCBI): domain Eukaryota; kingdom Metazoa; phylum Chordata; class Actinopteri; order Myctophiformes; family Myctophidae; genus Gymnoscopelus; species Gymnoscopelus braueri. Next base: position 20,633,955 of record NC_137603.1, on the reverse strand, counting down.
GCTGGCCTAGCGGTCCGGGCGCTTACCACATACAGTATATAGGCTCTAATGCAGCCTGACAGCGCGTCGCGGGTTCGTATTCCCGATCCTGACGACCTTTGCTGTGTGTCACTCCCTGTCTCCCTCTCCCTGTTTCCTGTCTGTCTCCACTAAATACTATCAATAAAGGCATAAAAGCCCCAAAAATGTCTTTAAAAAAGAAGAAATGCACATGCACACGAACATACACACACACATACACATACACACACACACACACACACACACACACACACACACACACACACACACACACACACACACACACACACACACACACACACACACACACACACACACACACACACACATACACACTTTCAAGCGACAAATCAGCAGGACAGCAACAAAGTAGGACATAACTGGTTACCAGTGGCAGATTGAATGCCTTGTATAAATCTCACATGTTCAGGACATTCCATTTCCATTCCGTATTTACACCAATAAATGTCTTTGAAGCGGTGGTTGTTATCACTATAGGAGTGATGCGCTCCGCCTACATTAGAGAAGGACCACAGACTACAGTGGCTGTTGCAGTGCTGGGATAGTTGCAGAATAAACACATTCTGCTGGAACATTTTGTAAAGGCTACCAGCGTCACCAGGACAGATTTAGTCAAATAGTCTCGATTATATTTAACGAGGGCCCTTCAACGTACACAACTGTTGTCTGTCTGTCTCTCTCTAACTCAAGCTATAAGCTATTTGTGAGCTTGTAGATTGGCATTTTTGCTACTTTCGCATGACACTCATATGACAAAGCATGAAATAGAGCATTATTCTATTTTAAAAAATTCAAAAGGACGAAAAAAAATGGTTTTTCGACAGCGACAATGAGGATTTGATTGAGGATGATAATGGAGCGTAGGAAATGTGTTTCAGTAGATAGAGAGATATATGGGAAAGGTTTCGTGAGTTGTTTGGTATAGCGTGATCCAGCTCCCGTTTAATCCACTCTGCCTCAACAGCCAGCGTTGGATGTGTAATCTGTCACATTGACTATTGCCTCTGCTGCTGAATCATTTAGTAATAGAAGGCATGTCTTATATAGGCTAAGTTGTACAGCACACAGTCACTATAGTGAAATATTTATATCAGCTATGTATGCTTTCCTCACTTCTGTAGTGTATTGTTTAAAGCCACACACACATGCACATGCATGCATACAGTACATACAGTTTACAGTAGGGGCCGGAAACTTTAATGATTTTTTTCCCGTAAATGAATGCCGTACTTTGCCATTCTATGTCACACGAAAGTAGCAAAAATTGCCGATCTACAAGCTCAAGCTTGCAGATCTGCTATTTTTGCTATCCAGGAATCCAGATTTTTTCTTTTTGCTATTTTTGAATTGGAATCCTGAAAAGTAAACATTTTATTTAATTTCAAATGCATTTTTGTTATACTTATGTTAACTTTTTGAACTTAAATACAAATACATTGGACATAAAAAAGACAATAGAATTGTAATACTAGTCATTGAGCTACTACTATAGACCGAAGTAATTAAAGCGGGTTTGATTGATTGATTGAATATTTTATTAGGCAAAAACATGTAAAACAGCACAGTTACATTTAAAATACTTTGTCTAACAGGTCCGTTCATAAAAGTCCTTGCGGACTTGTTTCCAATGAGGGCCTTGGTATTCAATTCATAGGCATATATAGTGGCACCACAGTTCAGTCATGTTTGCATGTTTGGAATTGTAACAGCTGAAATCGATAATATATCAGTATTCCGATATTAACCTGCGGGCCGCATTATGTGAAGGTGGGGGCCGCATGTGGCCCCCGGGCCGCCAGTTGCCCATGTATGGTTTACAGTATACACACATACATACTGTATTGTGCGTGTGTGTGTGTGTGTGTGTGTGTGTGTAATGGAATAGGTATGACCCAGCAGGTGTCAATGCTGTGAGTACTGCATGCTCTGCTATCCGTATGTCAGTGGTTCTGAAACCTTTTCATGTCAAGGACCCCCAAATTAATGTGTGTTTGGCCACGGACCCCCCAACATTTTGTGAAAAAATATACATTTTCCAATACTGGCAAGATTCAAAAATAGCAGTACCCACGCTGCGAGCTTGTATATCGGCTTTTATTAGCCAATAATATCACATGCTGTATTAACACATTTTGCAGAGGACCCCCTGGGACTCTCCCAAGGACCTCTGGGGGTCCCCGGACCCCACTTTGAGAACCACTGCTGTACGTTTTGTTCAAATGACTTCACATCACGGTTGTTGGTAACTGAAGGATATTTTATTGCCAAGCTCCCATTTTGGATTAGTTTTTTAAAGAAAAGAAAAAGCTAAATTGTTGCGATGTGGAATGATTCTCCACTACCACAGTGTGTTTCTGACAAAGGCAAGCAGGCTCCGTTGTGATTTATACGAGAATTGGGGAAACTGGGATTGCAGCTGTTTGTCTCCTCGCCGTATCGCTTGACACAATGATTGTGTGTGTGCGTTTAATGTAAGTAAGTGAACTTCATTTATACAGCACTGTTCAACACTTACAGCTGCCAGTCGCTTTCACTTTAACATTAAGACCATGGCGAGTATAATATTATTAGAATCCAGTTAATTTCCCTATATGTGTTACTTGTTACTTGGTCAGTGTTAGTAAAAAACTAAATTTAATGTCAATAAATGTCAATTAATTGCAACAACTTTTGTTTAAAAATAGAAGAATTGGCCGAAAATCTTTTTTTTCTTTTTGCGTATACATGCTGGATCTTAGAGACACTTTTATTTCCCCAAATGTATAATATATATGTTATGTTGTATGGTATTCAAAGAATCAAGCATCTACTGTACTTCACCAATAGATGATGAAACAGCCAATTAACAGAGATAAAGTAATACACTGCACACACATCAGTACAAAAACCAAAGCAGTTAACTTAGTTTTGCACTGGTCTTGGGGGTTAGAGTGTTAAGTCTTGTTGTGTCAGGGACTATTAGTGGACAGTAGAACATTATGAGCTAGCGGTGTCATTGTCACATTCTGGCACCTAATTGGCCATGTCACAGCGCCAATCAGCGCCCTAATGGATAATGGGGACCAATTACAGATGATTACATCATCAGTGGGATAGGCCCTCAGGCTTGTACAGCCTGGCCATTATTACACTGACTGCTGTCTTCTCTCGTCGTCTTCTCCTCTCTGCTCTGCTCCGCTCTTCACCATGTTTTGTCCAATCTCTCCTCTCCTCTCCTCTCCTCTCCTCTCCTCTCCTCTCCTCTCCTCTCCTCTCCTCTCCTCTCCTCTCCTCTCCTCTCCTCTCCTCTCCGCTATTGCCAACATACATTTTCCTCTTCCTCTCTCCACTCCCTCTCTATCTGTGCATCCATGTGCCCAAGCCTCTTCTCTCTTCTCCTCTCCTCTCTCTCTCTCTCTTGTCCTCCCTTCCCCCCTCTCTTGCCTTTCATTCACTGTGTCTCACTCTAAATCTCACCCTCCCCTCTCCCTCTCTGCCCCTCCCACCTGCTTCCATCTCACCCGCTCTCTCTCTCTCTCTCTCCACTTTTGCTTGCAGCGCTGTCTTTGTCTGCCCAAGCTTGTGTGTGTGTGTGTGGGGGGGGGGGGGGGGGGGGCTGTGTGTGTGTGTGTGTGTGTGTGTGTGTGTGTGTGTGTGTGTGTGTGAGCGAGGGAGAGAGCGAGGTTGTTGGCCAGCTTCCAGAGTTGGAGAACTGCTGTATGACTCACAGCAGATCTTGTGCTGTATTTTTAGAATGGGTTCAGGCTCTCCTCTCTCTCTCTCTCTCTCAGGGGGAGGAGAGAGGGAGAGAGAGAGAGAGGAGGTGAGTCTTGTCTCCCCTCTATGTGGCATCCGGCACATGCAGCGTACACATGGAACTCGCTTCTGTGCACAGATCCCTCCCGTAGCATCTTATTGAATGCATTCCGGATGGGGGAAGGGTGTGTGTGTGTGTGTGTGTGTGTGTGTGTGTACAGTTTTTTCGTGTGCTTGTGCGTGCGTACGCATGTGTGTGTGTGTGTGTGTGACGAGGCTCTGTAAGATGTTGAGGGTTCCCTTGTTGCCTCAGGACAAGCACAATGAAAGGATGGACGGATAAAGAGAGAGGGAAGGGAGGATGGGCGATACTCTGGGAGGGGGGTTGGAGCGCTTAGTGGTCCCATGGAGAGAGAGGGGGATTTCTGCACTATATGTGGGCATGGGATAATAGAGGAGGTAATGGGACCACAGAACAGAGTATAGTACAGCAAAATGGTACAGAGTAGAGTAAAGCAGAACATACTAGAGTAGAGTAGAATAGAATAGCAGAGTAGAGCAGCATAGAGATGAGCGTCACTTTTTCATTTGAGCTAAAAAGCATTATTTTATACTTTGGCTATTCAAAAATAGCAGATCTACACGCTCATAGTGCGGCACTCGGCACACACAAAAATCGTGAAAATGTGAGCAAATCTTTGAATATATATATTGTTTAAAGCGAACATTTTTAACTCTATTCTTTGCTTCTGGGGGGTCCCTGGAACAAAACATTTTGAGATGGGGGTCGCCAGCCAAATATCATTTTGGGGGTCCTTGACATGAAAAAGTTTGAGCACCACTGATATAGAAACATACGTTTTTTCAGAAATTGTTGGGTTTTAGAAGATATTTGTAGAATCGGCTTCAGGTCTTAATGGGTTAAATAGGGTTGGGGAAAAAAATACATGTTCAAAGTAATACTACAATGCACAAGGACAACATAGCACAGCATCCAGTACTCTAGTTTATATTTACACAAGTAAGACGCGCGAACGCTGGAAGCGAACGCAGCTCGAAAATATTGTGTATTTACGGACTTGTAATCCGTGTTATTTCACCGTGATGGGGAGAGAACATTGTGTGTGTGTGTGTGTGTGTGTGTGTGTGTGTGTGTGTGTGTGTGTGTGTGTGTGTGTGTGTGTGTGTGTGTGTGTGTGTGTGTGTGTGTGTGTGTGTGTGTGTGTGTGTGTGTGTGTGTGTGCCCCAGGATGCTCCAGTGATAATGTTAATAGTAAATTAACTTGTGTCACCTTTGTGTTGTTTGGGTTTGCTGTTGCCTACTACACCCAATGTTGTTGCTTATTGTGTTCTGGTGTGAGTGTGTATCATACTGTACAAGCTGGTTTTACACGCGTGCGCGCAACACACACACACACACGCACACGCGCACACACTGACTGTGTGGTGTTGAGCCATCTGGCAGGTGGGCTAATGAGGGTCATGACCCCCCTGTCACACCCTGTCACGCCTTCCCCTACGCCCCCCGTGACCCTTCTCCATTACCAAGCTAACACTTTCACTGGGTCCGCACACCTCTGCTTTCTTCACTAACGCCCGGACACTACACAGACCTCTAAATCATGACTAAACAGACATGCTGACAAGCAGCCATGTGGATCTCACCAGCATCTCCCATAGACCAGTGCCTCTCAATCTTTTTAATGTGGTGGACCCCCCAGCTTGATAAACATTCAGTGTTGGAAAAAGTACTCAAATGTTTTACTTAAGTAAAAGTATCAATACTGCAATGCAGAAGTACTCTGTTACAAGTAAAAGTCCGGGATTAAAAAAATGTACTTAATTAAAAGTACAAAGGTATTGGTATAAAAATGTACTTAAAGTACCTAAAGTAAAAGTACTCACGTGTTTGAAAATAACAGATCTACAAGCTCACAACGCGTCGCGATGCGACGCGTTGTGAGCTTGTAAATAGGCTATTTTCAAATGGCCTATGTATAAAATAGGGCTAATGTGGTAAATGTATGTAACTAGTAACTAAAGTTTTCAAATAATTGTAGTGGAGTAAAAGTACAATATTTGCCTCTGAGATGTAGAGGAGTAGAAGTAAAAGTATAGAAAATTGGAAATACTCAAGTAAAGTAAGAGTACCTCAAAATTGTACTTAAGTACAGCACTTGAGTAAATCTACTTAGTTACTTTCCACCACTGTAAACATTAGATTAGGCCATGGACCTCCACTTGATACGATTTTCTCAATCACGGAGCTCAGTCTACACTAAAATCCTTAGTTTAATCTGAGGGTGTACAAATGGAACCAAATGCACCCGAAAGTGTCCATTTGGTCCCATGTGTACACTCTCAGAGTTATTGACCCGTAAGATTTGGTTCATCACTGTCAATAATTTAGCTGGGGAGAACCAGTGCCATAGCAATGACACAATAACACCTCTAGGAAGGAACACTATATACAAACAAACCATTATAAAGGTATCAAGAATGTCCTCTCTTTCTCTCTGTTGCTTCCAGTTTTACCAAGGTTATCTAGGAGTCAGATTTCAGTAAAACGAGATGTACAGTATAAAACACGGAGGTGCAGTGTTGAATGAATGCCATTAAGGGACAAATACGCGATGAAATTCTGAATCCATAATCATTGAATTGGTCCATCAATATGAGCACATTTAGGAGTCGTATCACCCAGCTCTCCGTTCAACTTGTTCTTCACTCACAGCTTCTCTGTACTCTCATTAAATGTTCCTTCCCTGGCCTACCCCCTAAAACCTCTGTTTGTTGGGACTAATCTTCTGGGTCGATCCCCCTCACTCCATGACTGTCTCCTCCCCGCTAGACGGCTGGATTAGAGGCAGATTAAGGTTAGGCCGGGATAGTGTGGTAGTGCTCAGACTTGCTAGCAGCACCCTCCCCCCACAGCGCGGTTTGTCTGCTCGTCTCATATACAGCGCCATTCACACTGAGCACCATATAACTGTAATAACTATAACGATAATGATGTGAGCGTCCACACTGATGTACGATACGTTCTGTAAACCAGTGGTTCTCAAACCTTTTTCCTCTCAAGGACCCCCAAATTGACACTTATTAGCCCGCGGACCCCCCATTGAAAAGATATGCCAGGGACCCCCCATAAGAGAAGATGTTTTTACGGCTCTAGCAGTGATTCTCAACCATTTTAACCCCACTTTATATTGTAAAGTCGATGTTAATTTAACTCTGATAGTGTACAAATGGAACCAAATGGACCCGTTATTTGGTTCCATTTGGTTCCATTTGTACACTATCAGAGTTACAGACCTATAAGTGTCCATTTGGTTGCTAACTAGCCATCATTTAGCTAGGATATATATGGATAATCTGACTCTGATTATGAATTATATAAGGAGGTGAGATAGTTGTACCCTACCTGAGGTATAATGACAGTTAGCCTACCAGCTAGCGTTAGCTTCATACTAGTCTCCTCATTTATATTAATAACAAAACATTCCGAGGGTGAGTGACGGATTGCGTCCCAGATGTTCGATTGATTTTTGAATGGCCGTCAATGCTTCTATTGTTCATAATAGCGTGAAAAGCTGAAAGTGATCCAAACTATATCGTCCATGACTGTAGCTGTCTTTATAGTTGTGGTGTGGACGCTGCCATCCATTGGAGTTAGAACGAGTAAGAGAGAGAGAGAATTCCATTTAGTTAAACAGGACAGGCACCCCACAACAGCCAACGTTCTGTCACTGCTAATCGAGAGCAGAGCTGTGGACAGGGATGAAAATGTATGAATATTTCAGGGTTCTGGGCTGACATGAGGCCAGTTGAAAATGTATCGCCGTGGGGCCCAGTTACCCACCGTACCCCTTGTTTTGGGGCTCACTTTATCTGACTCTGTAAAGTGGTCCATGCATTTTCTCTCCAACATGTTAGATTACTGTAAAGCACTCTTCTCCAGACCTCAATTTATTTCTATCTATTGTTTACAGACTGTTGGTGGATTAGCTCCTGAATACACTAATGGGCTGCTCACTGCCTACAGTATAAACCAATCAGACCTGTGTGTGTGTGTGTGTGTGTGTGTGTGTGTGTGTGTGTGTGTGTGTGTGTGTGTGTGTGTGTGTGTGTGTGTGTGTGTGTGTGTGTGTGTGTGTGTGTGTGTGTGTGTGTGTGTGTGTGTGTGTGTGTGTGTGTGTGTGTGTGTGTGTGTGTGTGAAAATGTTCGCTTTAAAATAATGTAAATATATTAATTTGCACACATTTTCTTGATTAAAAAAAAATAGCAGATCTACAAGCTCGTATGAGCTTGTTGTATATCTGCTATTTTTGAATAGCCAAAGTGTAAAATAATGCTTTTTAGCTCAAATCAAAAAGTGTGTGTGCGTGCGTGCGTTGTAGTGGGGGATCATAAATACTGTATCATATAAATCAATGTGTAGTGGATGGGTGGGGTTTATACTGTTACTTTGTCTATCTGTTTGTATATACTGTAAAATATATAGACCAGACAGATACACTGAAGTATTCAATCATTTGGTTCTTAATTCCCAATCTGTTGTAGGTGCATGTGTTGATATGTATTGCAAGTCCATGTGTCTGCTGGGATATCCCTTCCTCTTTCAGCTCGCTGTCCACATTCAACTGAGCTGCAATTAGCCGTGCAGCCTTAGAGGAGTGCAGCCTCTTTGTGGCCCCCCATCGATGCTTGTGCACTCTTCGTGGGTGGGGTAGGTCAGCCTAATTGGCCCACTGTCTTCTCTGCCCAACAATGGGAGTCCTTTGAACATAAAAGCCGTTCCGTGATCAAGTTGCCTGTTGCTGTTTGGATTGATTTCCACACTGGGAAGCCACTCTGAAATGATCAATTGGCCTCAGGTATATCCTTGGGGTGCCAAGGCTGTTTTCTGTCTTTGTTGTGGTGCGTTCTCTCGCCTTCTCTGTCCTACTCTGTTGAATGGATGAATGAATGGATTAATTAATTAATTTGGTGATAAAAGGAAAGAGCACATCAGCATTTCCATGACAACAACCACAACAACACAATACCACAGAGGATAAAAACACAATAAAGCCCTTAGGCTTTAATTTCCATTGTGGTCCCTCTGTTCAGGCCGTTGTGACACCCAAGGACGGGCCAGGGCCACAATAGTTCCATCAAGTGCAGGGAAAACACATACATGCTCACAGAAGGCCAGGCACACTATGGGTGCGTTTCGGAAATACAGGACTGAGCGCACTGGCCAATACAAACTAATAGGCGAGTGCGCTCCGGTGCGCAATTTCCGAAACGCACCCTATGTGTGCACGCTCACACACACACAGTTGTCCTCACAGTTATTGTTGTGATATAGTCTACTTTTTACATGATACCCACCTTTTCACTGTAGAGCAGTGGTTTTAAAACTTTTTTCATGTCAAGGACCCCTAAATTGATAAACATTTGGCCGCGGACCCCCATCAGATTTTTTTGTGTGCCATTGACCCCCAGGAGCAAATATTTGAGTTAAAAATGTTTGCTTTAAAAATATATATATATTGATTTTTTTTTCAAAAATAGCAGATCTACAAGCTCATAGCGCCGTCCTATGAGCTTGTATATCTGCTATTTTTGAATAGCCAAAGCTAAGTGTTTCAAATGACTGTGACACGAATCACGGGATGTCAACTAATTTTGCTCGGGACCCCCTGGTAACCCCCCAAGGACCACTGGTGGTCCCCGGACCACTGGTTGAAAACCACTGCTATAGAGGGACTCCTGGGTTCACTGTGTTCACTGTGTGTGTGTGTGTGTGTGTGTGTGTGTGTTTAGTTTCTACTCCCTCCTGCTGTGACTGACTGACAGTTTGACTGAGTTCTCGTTGTCCTAGTCTAGTCTTCTTTTGTCTTGTCCTATGTTTTTCTCGTCTCTTTCTTTTCTCTTTCTGTGGACTGAGCCCCGGGCCGGTGTAACAACTGTTTGGGGGGGGGGGCACTACAAATCCTGAACCTACAGTATGAACCTATTACAAACCCCACACCGCTATGGAAACCTGACGCACGGCTTTGTTTCTGGCGTATAGGTGAAAGGAAAGGTGTAATGGAATGCGTGTACACGTCTCAGAGCACAGTTTCTTCTCACCTTCATCTATAAAATCTAATCAAATTAAAAACCGTACAGCCAGGATTTGAAAACGAATTAACCAGTTACAGCGTCCCTCCAGATGATGGGATCAAGATGACAGAAAGAGTCTGTGGTGCCTCTGGAATCATTACATGTTGTATTACATGTCTCCATGCCCCCTCCCACTTAGGCCTTAGGTCACAATTAATGCATAATCACCTAATTGCAATTATTTGAGATAATCACAAATATGTTTTGCATAATCGTCATAATCATTTCCATGTTGAAAAAAAATTGCGGTGGGGACACAGCTTCACAACAGCCACAGAACACCAGCCTCAGACAAGGTTTGAAGTAAACCAGTCAAATGTAAAGCAATTTTGGTTTATTGGGTTAGATTTGACTTGATGTAATACCTTTCTGAGGCGTTCTGGTCCCCAAGGAGTAAAATGTCACAACCGATAGGTATGGTGGGAAATACTGCCAAAATAAGACAGATTCAGTAGTTAAAAAAAAATAAACGGCATCTTCCTTTAACAGGCCTTCATCAGAGGAGTCAATGAGAGTGCTTTTTACATAACAACTTAGATCTGTGTACATCCAAGCACACAGCCAAGTGCTATTTTGAGAGATTGAAACATAAATAGAGAGAGGCTGCACGCTTTACCCATTGCTTTTTACCCACTTTTCCCACGTTATGCAACTCTGCCTTTTATGAACCACCAACACTTTGAAATAGATCCTCTCCTGTAGAACATTACACACAAACATTCGTATCATCAGTGAGTGAGTGAGTGAGTGAGTGAGTGAGTGAGTGAGTGAGTGAGTGAGTGAGTGAGTGAGTGAGTGAGTGAGTGAGTGAGTGAGTGAGTGAGTGTGTGTGTGTGTGTGTGTGTGTGTGTGTGCGTGCGAAAGAGCCATTGAAAGTGAGAGTGAACATGACCCCGACATAAGCCGCTTTCTCATTTGAACACTGGAAAACGTCCGGGGAATCAGGTCGGGGACATTGTCCGATGTTGGCCTTTCACACATGTAAGCATGTAACAGGAGAATCTGAAACGCATCCATTTCAGATGCGTTCACACATGAAGGTAAATATGTGAGGGGAGACTATATGTCTCTCTCTCCAAACACCTCCTCGGGACGGGAGGAGGGGAGGCTCTTCTCTCCTCGACAATAAAAGCGTCATCAACGCGCCCAGACTTAACCCATTAAGACCTGGAACGCATCTGTGTCACTTTTTGATTTGACCTAAAAAACATAATTTTACACTTTGGCTATTCAAAAATAGCAGATATTCAAGCGCTCATAGCTATTTTTGAAAAATCAAGATTTTTTAATTTGCAAATCTTTGAATATATATATTTTTTAAAGCGAACATTTGTAACTCAAATCTTTGCTTCTGGGGGTCCCTGGAACAACATATTTTGAGATGGGGGTCCGCGGCCAAATTCATATAGTTTTGGGGGTCCTTGATATGAGTTTGAGCACCACTGACATAGAAACGTAAATTTTTCAGAATACTGTTGGGATTTAGAAGATATTTGTAGAATCGACCTCGGATCTTTACGGGTTAAAGTATGGAAAACTTCCATAATACAGTGCATGTGTGAAAGTGACTATACTGTACAAAAGTAACAAAGTAAATTACAGCTGGACGAATCACTCTAAATTTGGTGATCAAGGGAAGAGACAGGAAGATGGATGGCTGCATGGATTGGGGTATGAGTGGATGGATGGTTGGGAGTATGATTGGAAGTGTGTGAGTATGAGTGAATGGATGGATAGTATCTTGAGGGGGTATTTCTCTATAAATACAGGCACTGTCAATAGCACAGGCACAGGCAATGGCCGTTGATTTGTCAGCATGCTGCAATCTTATGTACAGAAACCCACGGGGAAGTAACTAACCTGCACTTCTTCAGAGTGGCCCCGAAGCACTTTGAAATAGGATAACAGCCATTATGGCCGCCTGGTTTAGTTGCCCTCACTGGTCAGGTAATCTTTCATGGCTCCCAGGCTGGCCTCAGTTACGAGCACATGGGAACTTCTGGGCATTCATCATTGTATGAGGTTATTAACTGAGGGCAATGACACAATGTCAGGGTGATAGTTTTTGTTTACTGCCTATAGCCTTATTTAGTCATAAAGACACAGAGAAAACTACATTTGATCAATGCAGCAGCAGGTTGCTCACCGTGACACTTCAATGCATGTTGGCACAGCATGCTGCCGTATCAGCCCTTGGGCTCTCCGTCTCAGCCCTTTTATCACTCCCCTCACCCAGGGCAAATAACGGTTGGATGTTTGGATATATTCAAAATGTAAAAACGCCGGCCAACAATATATATGCTGTTGGAAATAGCTATATTTTGGACCCTGTACTTTAACCCTGTACTATAACATTCACAATATATATTTTAAAATCTCAAATATCTTAGTATTTTGATGTGCATGTCATACACAGTACAGTATATTTTCTGTATGGTGGTGGATGTTTGCGAAGGATTTCATGGCATGTGCTTTGTGTGTGTGTCTGCCAGAGACGCTCTCTGCGCTAACAATAGGCCGCTGTAGTCGTGTTTGGAACAGCGCGTATTCTTGACAGGAAGCGTTGAGTCACACAAGATAGACATAATAGGATTTCTGTCTTTCATTCAGCCGTGATGGGATCCTGCTGTAAACGATGCATACTGTACTGTACGCACGTTGGCAGCTCGGCTGCAAAATAAGGCCTAATAGATGACAGTTTGTGTCATACGTTGCCATTACATGTCTTTCATCTCTATCGTATTAGGTTAAAGCTACAGTACAATCCATACATATTGTAATGACGTCCAAACTACGTTAGTGACGGTGGTGCATCAACTGTCGTGTTCAATCCAGTCAGTGATGCTCTAAATAACTTTATTGACATTGTCAACCAACTGTCATAGGGCGGCACTCGGTGCCGCGCTATGACAGCTTATAGATCTTCTATTTTTGAAAAATTGTGAAAATGTGTGCAAATCTTTGAATATTGTATATTTTTTTAAAGCGAACATTTTTAACTCTGTTACAACTTCTGGGAGGTCCCTGGAACAAAATATTTTGAGATAGGCGTCCACGGCCAAATAAACACGATTTTTCAAAAATAAACAGTTAGGATTTAGAAGGCATTTGTAGAATCCCCAGAAGCAAAGATTTGAGTGACAAATGTTGGCTTTAAAAACACATTATTCAAAGAAGTTTTCACGATTTAAAAAAAAATAGCAGATCTACAAGCTCATATCGCGGCACTCGGTGCCGCGATGTCAGCTTGTAGATCTGCTATTTTTGAATAGCCAAATAAATCTTAAATAATTACACAGATGCGTCCCCGGTCTTCATGGGTTAATGCATGTTATGATTCCATAATGTGGTGTGGTTATGAACCCGGGTATCAACTGGTCTACTGTAGCCCCCCTGTAGCTAGATGGCCCCTTCATGTGTTCGTTCCAGTTGCTGGCTTTAAGCTGATGTAAGCAGTAATTGTCTTTTTTTTTAAACAATTGATGGGTCAACAATGTGCTGACACCCGGTGGGGCTGATGAAGAGCCCACATATCACATGTCCCAGAATCTACTGCGCTTACAGGGAGGTGTGTGTGTTTGTGTGCTTGCAGTGGTGTAAAGTAACTAAGTACATTTACTCAAGTACTGTACTTAAGTACACTTTTGAGTTTTTTTTTACTTTACTGGAGTATTTCCCATTTTCAGTACTTTTACTTCTACTCCACTACATCTCAGAGGCAAACATTGTACTTTTACTCCACTACAATTATTTGAAAACTTTAGTTACTAGTTACTCTGCAGATATAAATTATTACATTATAAAACATACATTAAACACTTTAGCCCTATTTTATACCCATAGGCTATTTTCAAACATTTTAGTACTTTTACTTTTGGTACTCTAAGTACATTTTGATACCAATACTTGTGTACTTTTACTCAAGTAAATTTTTAATTCCGGACTTTTACTTGTAATAGAGTACTTCTACATTGCATTGCAGTATTGATACTTTTACTTAAGTAAAACCTTTGAGTACTTTTTCCACCACTGTGTGCTTGTAGGAATGTGTATTCTTCGTCTGTGTATCTTGCCTGTTTCGTGTGTGTGTGTGCGTGTGTGCGTGCGTGCGTGAGTCTTTTATTGTCTATGTGAATGTGTGTGTGTGCAGACGCGATATTCCCCATGGTTCAGTCCTGTGTTCTGGCAGTGATTTAGGAGCGGCTATTAGAGGCAAAGCGACGTTAATCCCACTGACAGAGCGGCGTGATAAAAGTTTCATTAAACCATCGATCAGATACCACTGTCACCGTCTAGGACCAAAGAGGCCACTCCTCCAGGGTTAGCCAAATCGCTAACAACTCTGTGGATTCACGATCTGTCCCATACACACACACACACACACGCATCTACACTCGCCACAATACCTTTTCCTTTCATTCTGAGAACAGCAATGGTCCAAAATGTAAATTTCAGGTTTGCCTCCCACCCCGAAGTGTCCCTGAGCAAGAGTCAAGACACATAACCCATTAAGAGCTCCCTACCGAGCGCCCCTGAGCTCATTGAAGCCGAAACTGAATTTCCCACGGGATTAATAAAGGTCTGCCGTTGTATCGTCTTCCATCGTCTGAACTTTGGCTGCTAAGGTTTCTGAATTGACACACCTATTGAAATGTGGAAGCATACAGTATCAAATCAGTGTGAAATAGTGTAAAAGAGACATGTGATATTCTTAAAACATTGTGCAGTACCACGTCCTCATTGTCTCTGTGATAAACAACTCTCAGATAAACTGACTTAAACTGCAGCCATCGGCAGCTAAGTGAATCACAGCATGCACATTTAAAGTCAGATGAATGCGTGCGGTTATTGTCTCCCATGTTAAAGGCATGCATTACTTGGTCATTAATGCCAGCCCTGGTGCTCCTGAGAGAAAAAAAATTGCCGACGGTGCAAGAGGAAGTGTTTAACCCATTAATACCTGGAACGCATCTGTGTCACTTTAGATGTCTTTGGCTATTCAAAAATAGCAGATATACAAGCTCATAGCGCGGCACCGAGTGCCGCGCTATGAACTTGTAGATCTGCTATTTTTGAAAAATCGTGAAAAAAATAATGTTTAGATTTTTTTCCAAAAACTGTTAGGATTTAGATTTTTTTTAAAGAATCGCCTCAGGTCTTAAAGGGTTAAAAGGCAGTTATAAAGCCTGCAGGGGCTTCGGTGGGAACGGCATCCCTGGTGGATCTCTTGCTGTCCTCTAGGATGGATGCCGACTGTCCTCGAGGCTGGATACCGACTGTCCTGTCCTGCTATATGTTTATTTGTCAACCTTCTGTCAGGATTTGGTGTTTTTGACAAGAGGAAAGGTTCCGGTTAAGCATGCAATCGCATACATACAGCGTCCTGTTCTCCAGCCAAGTTCCTCATAATAGACATACCATCAAAGTTAAGGTCCTACTGAGACAACAGAATTATAGGCTGGATACAGGATTTTCTTAGTGAAAGGAAACAGTAGGTGGTGATTAACAGAGCCACGTCAGATTGGAAATCAGTGACCTCTGGAGGTCACTGATTCTCTGGAGGATCCTCACACAAACGTCCGATACAATCGGATGTTTACCTTTTTGCGGACAACACAAAAATATTTAGAATTATTACTAAGGACACAGATCTCCAGAGTACGAGCAGTTGGTGTGATTGGTGCAGGCTACTGAAGTTAAATCCAGAAAAGATTAAACAATTACACATTGGGAAAATAAGTACCAATTTGGTTAACTATGAAGTTGGAGATTTGGTGATTCATCAAGTAGGGGAAGAAAAAGGACATAGGAGTTGTGGTTGACAATTCATAAGTAAAAAGTAAAAGTAAAAAAAAAAAAGAAAAGGAAACTCCATGTTGGCGATAATTAGAAGAATAGTTTTTACCTTGATATAAATCCTTGGTGAGATCTCATCTTGAATTTGCAAGCTCGGTCTGGTGTCTTTATAAAATAGAGAAAATTGAGACATTTCAGAGAAGGGCTACTACATTAGTTCCAGGTCTGAAAGATACAGTATGTCACATGAAGACTGGTTAAGAAATGTAAAGTTACCAACTCTAGTATAGGAGACATGGTTCGCCAAATGATGATGATTTCACATCCGAGCCTGTCATCCACTTTTTGGATAACAGGTATTAGTTGAGAGGGAACTCCTTAAAAAAAATCACACAAAATTGTCACTCTGAAAATAGAAAACACTTCTTTGCACTTTGGGCTGTAAGAGCATGAAACAAACTTCCAGAGGAGGTGGTGCAGACTCCTTCAGTCAATAGCTTAGTATTAGATACATTCTGGTCAAATCTTTTTCTTGCACGATTACAGGGCTGTCTTGTGACTTCATCGATTGCACACTTGGTAAATCAAATCAGTGGATTCTAATTTAATAATGTTGTGGTATTATGTGTGTAAATGTACTATATGCATTTAGGATTGTATTGTATGTGACCTACGGATGTATTCGTGGGGTGGGGTGTGAGTGAGTGAGTGGGTGGGTGTGTGTAAGGTGTGTTTGTGTATTTGTGAATAGGACCGTTGTATTTTTTTTCGTTTTTGGTATGTTGTTTAGTCTGCCTCTAGGCTGGCATCCTGTGCCAGAAAATCTCAATACATTTCAATACACTCAATGGAAGCAGGCAGGGTATAGTGACCCCTCAACGACATGTCCTCATAGCCCTCGACTTCCACTGGTGGCCGTGGCCAGTTGACACAACTTGACGGCCCCAAGGGATCACTGTGGCCTCCACAGAGGTCAATAGCTTCCCATTGATTTACTCTGCTGCAGAGCTTGACAAAAGAGCCAAAGTGATTGTGCCACACGTGTGTTTGTATGCACAACAGATCCCTGCAAGTCCTCGCAGGAAAGATTCTGGGGGGAGCTAAAAAGCATTATTTTACACTTTGGCTATTCAAAAATAGCAGATCTACAAGCTCGTAGCGCGGCACTGAGTGCCGCGCTACGAGCTTGTAGATCTGCATTTTTTTTTAAATCGTGAAAATGTGTGCAAATCTTTGAATATATATATTCTTTTAAAGCAAACATTAACTCAAATCTTTGCTTCTGGGGGTCCCTGGAACAACATATTTTGAGATGGGGGGTCGGCGGCCAAATACATATAATTTTGGGGGTCCTTGACATGAAAGAGTTTGAGAACCACTGATATAGAAACATACGTTTTTCAGAAAAAGGATTTAGAAGACATTAGTAAGAATCGGCCTCAGGTCTTAATGGGTTAATAGGTTCATCACTTAACCACTTTTTTTTTCTCCCAAAATTGGAATGCCAGGGTTTAAGTGGTTGACTTTCAGAAAGGGAGACAGAGTACCTGGTTATATTAACACGGTCATTGGGTACGGTACGCACAGTAGTTGTAGGAGTAGGACACTGATTATCAGAATCAGTGTCAAGATGACCAAAGTCGACTCACTCCATTATTTCATGTTGCGATCTAAGTGTCACATATCCAATCACAGCATGAGCCCAGATATTGTTCCATCCTTAATCAGCCCCATGGGCTTCACCGGGCTACAGTACCTCTCCGTGCAGCAGTATATCTGTAATGAATAAATGATAGCATGGTGTTGCTATGACTGTAGCCCCCCTCCCCCCCAGGCCAGCTAGATGGTCCCATCATGTGTTCTAGATATGGAGCTCATATCCAGGCCTTTTAAAGCCTTTTCATATCTATGATGGGGGCCGTTTGTTACTGTTGTTAATCTTAATCTCCATACTAGACAGATGTAGCACTTTTCATACTGGCCCAAATATGAGCCGGTGGGATTTAAAAGCCTCGGGGACGCATTCACGGCATGATGTCTGCAATGAGAAGTCATTACGGAGGGTATTTGAAATGAGAACAATGAATGACCTTTTACCGTATCAAATTGGACCTCTGGTGTGTTGTTTTAGTTGCTTTTAAAACATGAGGTTTCCTTTCCCTTTCAAGGAGGATTCCATCTAATTCCAGATGAGATGCTGCTCTGACAAGTACAGTGGCAGAATGAGCCATTGCCCTCCAGCTGGCAAAAAAAAGAATGCTATCTCTATGCTAATATGCTCTCGGTGAGATTACCATATTTCACGAACGTCAACAACCGCCAGGTTGCCGAAGCACAAATCCACATTTAAGGCTCGTTCGTGCTCAACGTTAAACACGGATACGGACAGAGCCTTGTGTCTCGAAAAGAAGGAGTTCCAACGCGCATTGAACAATTAACGGCAGGTCCGGTGCATCTCAGGAGTCGGGACACATCAGTTGACTCTGATGAAGATGCTCCTGGCATCGAAACGTCAAGTCCTGGTATCTAGCACCTTATAAATAAAAGGCATCTAATATGTCTGTGATGCTCCAGTGCCTCATTCCTTTTGTCTGCTTATAGAACCTTGTGTCTCATTTTCATCCATATTTATGCACGTTTTCTGAAAGCCTTTGGATATAGATGAAGACAATACCGCCGGAAACCATGACCGCTTGAACTACATCTAGTTCTTCTAGTGAGACATTAAGAAGACATTTTTTTTTAATTGTGGAACGTTTTGACAAGAGATTGTGGGAGTTGGTGAAAACTGAAAGTTTAAAAGTTCCCGCCAACTCGCACAATATGTACCCGTATCACTTTGTCACTTTGCCTGTGCACGGTGACAAACAGTTATAACCTGTAGCCTGTTTATATTTATCTCCATTTAGGGAGAGCATCTCTGGGGTATAAAAGGTGTCCCATATATGATACCTCAGGAGACTTGTGCCCCGAGGGGCTGCCGGAACAGGCCAGGAGCCCTGCTCCTTATGATCTGTAAGGCTGTTGCTCTGCTGAATCTTCCTAATAAATGGTCAACATTTCACCCTGACTGGATCATCATATATAGGAGGGGGGACATTGTAGTACATGTTGGAGGATATATACGAGGGGGGACATAAGTGCATGTTGGAGGATATATACGAGGGGGGACATAAGTGCATGTTTGAGGATATATACGAGGGGGGACATTGTAGTGCATGTTGGAGGATATATACGAGGGGGGACATTGTAGTGCATGTTGGAGGATATATACGAGGGGGGACATAAGTGCATGTTTGAGGATATATACGAGGGGGGACATTGTAGTGCATGTTGGAGGATATATACGAGGGGGGACATTGTAGTGCATGTTGGAGGATATATACGAGGGGGGACATAAGTGCATGTTTGAGGATATATACGAGGGGGGACATTGTAGTGCATGTTGGAAAACAAGCGACGCTGAACAGGCAGGGGGGCCTGCTCATCAGGGAGCCATGCAGGGGCCGGTATGTTTTTGCCTGGAGAGCTGACGGTGTAGCTCCCAGCTAGTGTTCACGTTCACCCATCGATCGTGCCTCCCTGGAGAGTTGAAAGAGAGAGAGAGAACATGGGCAGCGCTCTGTTCTGGCTATCAGCCAGCACCACAGGCTGTTGTGTTGTGTTCACCATGTGGAATAGGGGCTTGTGTGTGGAACGGATAGGACGATGAGGAATGCAGACTGACGTCATGCTTCTCTTTTGTTGTTGCTTCCTTTTTAATGTCAGTACCAAATATAGAGAGCACTGAGTGAGCTGTTCTACTTGACTGTTTGCGTCACTCCTGACTCCAGCTCGGATCTAAGCGACGTGTTTGACTGTGAGACACTTGAACCCAATGAGTCAGACCTGTGGACTGTTTTAACAACATATGGTGAGGTTCAAAGATATAAAGACAGATGAAACATGAAACAACATATGGACCGATTCTAAGACGTACAGATGTGTGTGTGTGTGTGTGTGTGTGTGTGTGTGTGTGTGTGTGTGTGTGTGTGTGTGTGTGTGTATGAATATATATAGATAGATAGATAGATAGATAGATAGATCGATCGATCGATCGATCGATCGATCGACAGACATACAAACAATATAGAGCGGTTTGTAGACATACAGTACAGACAGTGTGAGACAGATCAATCCCAGACTAATTTCTCTTGACAGCCGGAGCCAGCTTTCTTAGGAATTGCCGACACACCAGATCCCCACCTCAGGGGAGACATTTAGGGGGGAGGAGAGTGTTTGCGGGGGTGGCGTGGGGTCTAGGAAAGATGATGAATATTGAACCTGGTGTATAGGGTTCAACGTTTCTTTATGTTTGTCAAGGGATTTGCCTTCCGTCCTTGTGTGTGCAGAGAGGGGATTGGGGTGGCTCACCTCGTCTCACCCGCCCCTCCCCCCCCCCCCATCATTCCACTGGTTACAGTGGCTGGCGCAGGCTGGCTTTGCTGGTATGTGGAGTAATGGAGGCTTAACCCCCACACTGCCTTAGTCCCAACCCACTTGTCTGCGGTAACCCCCCATCCTCCCTAAACCCCCATCCTCATATAGCTTTATAGCCCACCCGTCCTCCCCCCTCACTCACTCTGCCACTGAACTCTCATTGCTCCACTTTTCCTTCACAAACACACACACACACGCACGTGTACGCACACACACACACACACACACACACACACACACACACACACACACTGATTTTATGAAATCCCTTTGTGTCTGCAGCGAAAAACAGGCGTATTGTAACATTAGGGAGACCCGCGACAAAGCGAGTGGCGTTCATCAGTCTTTTGGACAGGAGATAAATTCGATAACCAACAGGGATATAAAAAATATAGTCATATTGTTGGATTACCAGTAATCTTATTTTCAAAACTCAAGGGGAGTCCGGCATCAGTGTGTTTCAGAACAAATCTCGATGGTACTGAAACACAGCAGGTTCAGATTGGAAATGGGAATGTGCAATGCGAATAGATAGAAGATAAATTAGGATTGGACAGAGGGCCATAAAGATATCAAACAAAACCACCAATTCCATGTCCTTAAGGACATTGTGTGAGGGCTGATGGCTGTATCAGCAGTGTCATAATGTGTATGTGACTCATAGGCTCTATGGACAGCAGCCAAGTCATATTGTGAAGACATTCCCAGGTGTTACCAATGATACTAATGAAGGCTCTGTTCCATTTAGTGTAGCAAGGTGGTTCTCAATTGTTTCAATTTCCACGACCCCCGTAACTCTGAGAGATGTACAAATGGAACCAAATGGACCTGTATGGGTCCATTTGGTTCCATTTGTACACTCTCAGAGTTACACACCCGTAAGGGGCCATTTGGAAACCCCTTACGGAACCACGAGGGTACCTGGACCCACATTTTTGTCCCACTGGTGTAGCAGAGTGTTTCCAGTGAGTCAACATGCACAGTATCCGCACCGTGACTCTGTTTGACCAGAATGGAACAGAGCCTTCATTAGTATCATTGGTAACACCTGTGAATGTCCTCGCAATATGGCTGCTGTGCATAGAGCCTAATGATGTGGTCCGCACTCCGCACAACAGGCAGCATGCTGCTTGTTACCACTGCCTTTACCACTCACCACTGCCTTTACACCTGCATGTATCCATCGTTGCACGCTGGTGTTGTCGCACACACCGAAAATAGCTGATTTACAAGCGCACAAACCCATCACGCTTCCACGCGTTGTGAGCTTGTAGATCAGCTAATTTTGGTGTGCGACGCCTCCTGCGCACAACTAAGGATAAATCAGGCTTTAGATGCCAGCCGTGAAGCCATGCAAGGATACAGCCTCTGCCCACAGAGAGACCCCCAGCCACCTCTTCAGCTCAACACAGCAGTATCACACATTCACCAAGGTATAGCCAAGTCATGGGCTGCATAAACTAGCCTGGCAGGATATGGCATTCAGAGAGAGATGTCGGATAAGAATAGCATGTTTATTTTTTATTCTCGGGCAGTTCACTCCTACACCCTACAGCTGCATTTGTGACTGCAAAATAACTTGAGAATGGATGGGCATATTTTAACATATACATATTTTAACATAGCATATGTTACACCTTGGCTATTAAAAAATAGCAGATCTACAAGCTCATAGCGCGGCACCGAGTGCCGCGCTATGAGCTTGTAGATCTGCTATAAAATCGTGAAAATGTGTGCAAATCTTTGAATATGTATTGTTTTAAAGCATTTTTTACTCAAGTCTTTGCTTCTGGGGGGTCCCTGGAACAAAATATTTTGAGATGGGGGTCCGCGGCCAAATACATATACATTTTGGGGTCCTTGACATGAAAAAGATTGAGCACCACTGATATAGAAACATACATTTTTCAGAAAACTGTTAGGATTTACAGTAGAAGACATTTGTAAGAATCGGCCTCAGGTCTTAATGGGTTAAAGAAACTTGGTGGTAATGATCTTTAGCCTTCGCGGCCAACATTGGGCACATCTCAGGAACTTAAGGTTTTACACCAATTGATGTTGATTTATATTGGTTGGTATATATATTTGTTGAGATGGACAGCAGGAAACCATCTGAGAGGAACACAGTGATGGACAGGAAGAAAGTGAGAATGTTATAGTCTTTATTCAACAGGCGCGTTCACAGCAGGATCGAACATTAATACCATTACATTTTGTGCTTCGATGCAACTACAGTGAAAGTGGCACACAGAGAGAGAGAGAGAGTGACAGAGAGAGTGGTGTTTGAGAAGAAGCCAGTATTTGTAATGAAATGTGTTCTGCCCGAGCGATCAGATGTATGCAGACCTCAGCAGGGGAGGGATTGTAAGAATGGAGTGCAGGAGAGCAAGGGACAGTGCACATACATACAGACAGACAGCTACTACCTCAGAACATCTAAACCCAACCACGATCCTTTGTCAGTGGAAATTGGATTGACTGCAGCATGCCTTAGAGAGTCTTGGGTGGTAATTTCTCCAACCCCATGTCTTACCCGCCAGTCGTCAGGAGAGTCACTTGGAATTCTGGACACTGTGACAAGATAACAGACCAGGCATTCAATGTTGTTTTCTTTTAAACAGTAAAAAGAAATCTTTGGTTCTGTGAGGTTCCCCTCGTGACTCCAAGGCCTTAGAAGCTTTCTCATTTGACGTTGTGATTTCTTTCCTTTTTTTCTGTCTTACAATTGGCTTTGGATTTCAGTCACCCTCACAGTTATCACCAGTTGTGCAGGTCAGGATACAAAATAAAATACAAAATATCTGTCACTTAATAGGTGATTATGTAGCTGGTTTGTTTTGTTATATATTGTTGCAACAGCAGTAGTAATACTATTCTATAGTACTAGTAGGCTACTACTGCTGCTACTACTACTACTATAGTACTACTATTAGTAGTAGTAGTAGTAGTAGTAGTAGTAGTAGTACTAGTAGCAGCAATAGCAGAGCACCTGTGTAGCAGTGAGATTGAACTACAGTTGAGTTGAAGAGCTGTCCATGGTGCTGAAACAGTAGCTGAGAAAGTGAAGAAAAGAGGAAAAGAAAGGAGAGGCGAAGAAGAGGGGAGGGGAGGAGAGGAAGGAGTGACTGCAGTGTGCCTCTGCTGCAGTGGGAAATGTGCGTCGCGATACGACTCTCGGTTCTTATCTAACCTTCACTGTTTCGTGAAGACAAAGGAGCTAGAGGGGAGCAAGGCGCTAATTTGAAACGGCTGGAGTGATTTGTGTCAGCGCGCCGCGAGTCTAAACGACGACCCAGGGAGTAATCTACGTTTAACGATGCCAGAGCGCTAGCCAGGGCTGGCAGGATTTCCTTTGATCCAACCGCAAACCTCGGGAGACTAGAGCTAAAAAAATCAGTCCTGTCTCAAAGCAACACATGTACTGTACACGTATGTCCTGTACGTGTACTCACACGTATGTGTGTGCGCGAGAGCACACGCACGCACGCACACGCACACACACACACACACACACACACACACACACACACACACACACACACACACACACACACACACACACACACACACACACACACACACACACACACACACACACACACCTCACTTTTTTTGCCCTGGGGCTGCAATTTGTCTTCTGCCAAACCCTCTCCTTGGAGATTGGGGAGTATTTATGTAGATTATTGCTGGAAAGTAGGTTAAGATGAATGTTGTGGAGCTGTGAACCCAATACAAGTACCATTAACTACCTCTGACTGGCAATAAGACTGTTTCAGTGTCAGTGGGTTGAGATAGCCCTAGCTGTGTGTGTGTGTGTGTGTGTGTGTGTGTGTGTGTGTGTGTGTGTGTGTGTGTGTGTGTGTGTGTGTGTGTGTGTGTGTGTGTGTGTGTGTGTGTGTGTGTGTGTGTGTGTGTGTGTGTGTGTGTGTGTGTGTGTGTGTGTGTGTGTGTGTGTGTGGCGCACATGTACAGTATGGGGGCTGTTGCGTTGCCAAGCCCTCCCATCTGGTGTCCATTCCCTCCCTGTCTCTGTAAGTGGGCCAGGCTCCAGAGCTGCTGTATCTTCAGAGAAGTGAATTAAGTTCCACTTTGCAAACTTCATATCCCAGAATTCTTGAGATCACACGTCCCTCCAGGCTAGATTAGCCTGCAGACATAGCCTATTCTATTCTAAATGTCTAAGCTAAAGTCTTTGTGGGGGTCCGCGCTTCCCCGGACCCTGCGATTTGCGGAGGTCCCCGGACCCCAGTGAATGCTTCGCTCTGTGACACCGTGTCTAATGTTGGGTTTGAACCACAAACAGAGCCAATATATCAGCATTATTGTTATTATTATAGTCCATACCAACTTCGCGGGGCTGTGTGTGTCTGCCCGACTTGGAGCCTTCTGGAGCCTTCTCTCGCTAAACCTGGCAATGTTGCCATGTCCGCTTATTATAAGCGACTTTGAGCTAGCAACACCGGAGCCAAGTTTCATAGACTTGGTTGCCTGTTTCTTTCGCTAAACCTGGCAACTGTCGGATAACAACACTGACTCCATAGAGTTGACTGACTCGCACGGGGCCGCGCATGCGCGAAACATGCCAGTTGTAATTTAGGATGCTTCCATTTATCAGCTAGTACTGCAGTATTGATTAAACTGCCCCTCTAATACACAGTGTAAAAGACACAATAATAAAATAATGGAAAAACTAAACAAAAACATAGATAGTTCTACATGGACATAAATGTCAGGAGCTCTCCCTTCTATCTCCATAATACCTGATTGAGACATTTAGAAGAAACGGAAAATGATTCGCTGAGCTTCCGAAATCTTTTCCCCATAGACGACAAGGGATTTTAGTAGACACATACAGTGTATGCAAGATTGCTCAAACAAGAATCGTGGAGATATGCATCTTCAAACTGTATCTCCAAATGCCATTCCAAAATAGAGATGAGCTTGTGTCCCTCGGCTATTTCTCTCCTGCTGTGTTGAACTGATTGATGGTGCTGCATCTTGAACGACTTCTTACAAATCAAGCAATTCGCTCTCCTTCTCCCTCCTTCTGTATTGTGTTGCTGTATCTTGGAAAGCATCATCTAAATGCAGTGGTGGAAAAAGTACTCAAAAAGTACGCGTTGTGAGCTTGTAGATCGGCTATTTTCAAATAGCCTAGGTATAAAATAGGGCTAAAGTGGTTAATGTATGTTTTATAATGTAATAATTTGGATCTGCAAAGTAACTAGTAACTAAAGTTTTCAAATAATTGTAGTGGAGTAAAAGTACTATATTTGCCTCTGAGATGTAGTGGAGTAGAAGTAGAAATATAGACAATTGTTAGTACAGTACTTGAGTAAATGTACTTAAACATGTTCCACATCGCTGATCATGCTATGAATGTTCTTTCTTCACAGCTTATCAGCATCAAGCCTGAGGAACACAGTTCTGTCCTTTTGGCTTTGACATGAACATATTCGAAACAATACAATCGTGCAATCAGACCAAATTCCAACCAAATGCTGGGTAAAATGAAAGAAGGATCGTTTTCCAGCTCGGTATGTACTGAACCTCAGTGGGTTGTACTCCATACTGCTGGCATTCATGTATTATAATACCTACAGTAATTACTAATTTGTCACGTGTTGACCAAGAACCGATCTACAAGCTATTGTAAGTTTTCAGCGATGGAGTATAAACGGACCTTACAGACCTTAACCCATTAAGGTCTGAGGTTCCGATTCTACAAAATGTCTTCTAATTCCTAACAGTTTTTTTAAAAAACATGTTGCTATGTCAGTGGTTCTCAAACTTTTTCATGTCAAAGACCCCAAAATGTATATGTGTTTGGCAGCCATCTCCCCATCTCAAAATGTTTTGTTCCAGGGACCCCCCAGAAGCAAAGGTTTGAGTTACAAACGTTCGCTTAAAAATATATATTCAAAGATTTGCACACATTTTCTCGATTTTTTCCAAAAATAGCAGATCTACAAGCTCGTAGCGCGGCACTCGGTGCCGCGCTATGAGCTTGTATATCTGCTATTTTTGAATAGCCAAAGTGTAAAATAATGCTTTTTAGCTCAAATCTAAAAAATAACCCAGAAGCGTTTCCGGGTCTTAATGGGTTAAGACAACGTAAAGCAAAAAAACCTTTCATTCATTGTACTCGCTCGAAATGAACAAGTCAAAATTAACACTCAAACCGCCCACCAGCAGCGAACGTGGTAATGGGGGTTTCAGTATGTAGGACTAGTTTAATGAGGGAGCCAGAGGGGGGGGCTGGGCGGTTACAGCTCAGCTACAGATGATGTCATGCAGTCTTCAGGCTCCCAATTCCATTGTCTCCCTGCTGGCAGAGAAATGATTGGTTGGAACACACACCATTTTATAGACCCCCCAGGAGAGAATGACACGCAGGTGTCACTCAATAATGAGCATAGTCAGGAGACTCGTGTGTGTGTGTGTGTGTGTGTGTGTGTGTGTGTGTGTGTGTGTGTGTGTGTGTGTGTGTGTGTGTGTGTGTGTGTGTGTGTGTGTGTGTGTGTGTGTGTGTGTGTGTGTGTGTGTGTGTGTGTGTGTGTGTGTGTGTGTGTGTGTGTTGTGACTGTGTGTGTGTGTGTGTGACTATGTATGTATGCATGTGTTCATACTGAGGGAGAAATCCCCTTTATCCTTCCTTGTACCCTCGTCTTGGTCTCTTTCGACTCCCAGGGCCTTTTTGTCTTGTTCCTTCACTCCTCTGATGACAACAAGCCCACGATGCTTCTGTCTGGTTAAAGATGAGCAGAATTCACCCTCTTCTTCTTCCTTCGACTTCACATCCCATTCTCCATGACAGCAGCACCTCTTCACTTACTGTCACACCTGGGAAACTGGACAATAATGAATGTAATGAAGCTGATGTTCTTTTCTGCGACATAAGATGTTCTCACACTCTCCACCCTCGGGGTCCCGACCTGCTATTTATGAGTAACCGCTGGTCGAGACCTTTCTCTCCTTTTCGAGCCATTAATCTTCAAGAGGGTTTTGAGTTTAAGTCACCCTCATAATTATCACCAGTTGTTCAGGATGCAAAAAAAAAAGGAATTGAAATAAAACGTTACTCATTTGGTCTCTCTATCTGTCACACTATTTAGTCACCCTCATAATTATCACCAGTTGTTCAGGACGCCAAAAAAAAAAGGAATTAAAATAAAACGTCACTTATTTTTGTCTCTCTATCTGTCACACTATTAATAGCTGTACTTTCCATTCATCTATTTTAATTAGGATTGCGTAACATTTTCCAAGCTGAAAAGGAAAAATGTCTTCAGCAGAGGAAAACACAAGTCTTTGTGCGTGCGCTGCCTGACGTGTTTCATTGATGAATAAATGATGCTCGGAATAGCGTTGGAAGACAAATTTGTCGAATAAATGACAAAAATACTGTGGCCTATTTCTCTCCATATGCAGCTGATGGAAGTTCACTTGTTCTTATAAGGGATGTCTCAGAAGTCCCCTTAACCCATTAATACCTGGAACGCATCTGTGTCACTTTTAGATTTCTTTAGGCTATTCAAAAATAGCAGATATACAAGCTCATAGCGCGGCACCGAGTGCCGCGCTACGAGCTTGTAGATCTGCTATTTTTGAAAAATCGTGAAATTTTTTTTTTTACATTTTTTTCTGAAAAACTGTTAGGATTTAGAAAATGTTTAGAAGCGGCCTCAGGTCTTAATGGGTTAACTGTCAATCCAACGGCGACGTCGTTCCGTTCTGTCTCTATAGCTTCATCTCTTCTTCTCACTCAGACTCTTCTTCATCCCTGTTCTCTCTCTATCCCTCGCTCGCCTTTTCGCTTCTGTCAGCGTCCTCTGGGAAAGGACAGGAAATGAGGGGAGGGCATGATGTAATTAAATTGCATTCAGCCGGTGAGAGAAAGACGAGACAGAGGGTGATGATGATACAAAGGAGATTTATCTTCCTATCTGTCATCCCTCACTTTCTTTGTTTCTTCCTTTCTTTATTCGTTCTACCTGCATCCGTTTATTTTTGTCCCGTCTACATATTTTTTTCACTGTTTTGTCCTCACAACTCTCTCTCTCTCTCTCTCTCTCTCTCTCTCTCTCTCTCTCTCTCTCTCTCTCTCTCTCTCTCCCTCTCCCCTCTCCCGCTCCTTTCTGTCCAAAAACAGTTGAATAGACCTCCTGTTCCATCCCAGTCTCCGTATTCTGCCTCTTAATCATGGAACCAAATGCTTTATTGTCCAACAAAGAAGCCATCTCTCCTCCTCTCTTCACTTCTCTTCCCCCCATTTATTCCCTCTCAAACGGCTCATCAATGCAGGCCGAGCAGAGAACAAAAATTTTAACTGAGCACTGTAGGCCTCCAGCTGTCATCGCTAATGCATTGCTCCTCTTGTGTCATCTCTCTCTCTCTCTCTCTCTCTCTCTCTCTCTCTCTCTCTCTCTCTCTCTCTCTCTCTCTCTCTCTCTCTCTCTCTCTCTCTCTCTCTCTTAAAGTACCAAAAGTAAAAAGTACTCATTGTGCAGAATGTCCCATTTCACAAGTTTTCAAATGTATAAAATGTATAAAAATCTTTTGAAAATAGCAGATCTACAAGCTCACAATGCGTCGCGATGCGACGCATTGTGAGCTTGTAGATCTGCTATTTTCAAATGGCCGAAATGTATATAGGGCTGAAGTGGGTAAATGTATGTTTTGTAATAATAATCAAAATCTACAAAGTAACTAGTAACTAAAGTTTTAAAATAATTGTAGTGGAGTAAAAGTACAATATTTGCCTCTGAAATGTAGTGGAGTAGAAGTAAAAGTATTGAAAATTGGAAATAGTCAAGTAAAGTACAAATACCTCAAAATTGTACTCAAGTACAATACTTAAGTAAATGTACTTAGTTACTTTCCACCACTGCTCTATGTCCTTAGGTCCTCGTTCTATTGGGTTATATCCAGGTTAGGGCATTGTTGCCTCTCTCTCTCTCTCTCTCTCTCTCTCTCTCTCTCTCTCTCTCTCTCTCTCTCTCTCTCTCTCTCTCTCTCTCTCTCATCACCTCATTTCCTGTTCTCAGATTGACCCACTAATATGATTAACATTGATCCAACATTCCTAGAGATAACAGTCTGCCTCTCTCTCTCTCTCTCTCTCTCTCTCTCTCTCTCTCTCTCTCTCTCTCTCTCTCTCTCTCTCTCTCTCTCTCTCTCTCTCTCCCCTCTCTGTCTTTTTCATTCTCTTGTGTTTCTAAATACATTTTTTTGCCCATTTAGGTTCTGCCATCTACTCTATCTTCTCTTTGTTAAGTCGCTACGTTGTTTCTCCCTCCTCTCTTTGTCTCTCTTCCTTCCTCACTTTGCTCGTTTCCAGAGAGCGTCTGAACTTCTCTGCTGTCCCAGCTGTTTTCAGACCCAGTTAGCTTCCCAGCCATTAACAACCTCCATGCGTTATGTAAGACTGACCAATTAAAATACTGTTGACGCTAGCAAACGTGCCCTCCACATCCCCGGCTTCCATGTACTTTACATGCACGCGCATGCTCACACGCACACGCACATACACACACCCGCACACGCACAATGTGTTGTGTTTACCAACTGCATCACCTTGTTACACCTGCTGCTACCTTTAACCAGTCAAACAATGAATTAGAGTTACTCTGCTGCTCTGCCCAGCAGTGTTCATTTTGTTAACTAAGACTAAAAGACCTTTGCTACTGTCACCCACCATCTCTCTCCCCATTTCCTGTCAGCCTTTCCCTTTCCCTCTCTAAAATAAAGGCATAAAAAGCCCCCCAAAAAATCTATAAAAAAACATTAACACTGCTGCCCAGCATTGTGTGCATACATTTAATATTTAGTCTACATATCTCCCACTTGAAGGCCAAGAACGTCTTTCAGTTCCTACTGTTTTCCCGGACTTTTGGTATTTTGTATTAATAGCTAGCAAACTAATAGGGAGATAAAGCATAAAAACGACCACTATGATGCTAGCTTAGCTTCTAAGCTAGAGCAGTATGACTCCAGGTTCTGCATCAGCACACATAAGCCAGCTATGCAAGATTTGGTCCCTTGAAACTTGTAGGCTCCACTTCACTTTTGGTGTCTGTGGTTTGGCCTTGTGCAAAAATAGAACGTATACACTTCTATTCAGTAGTATTAATAGCTGGGCTGACACAACATAATAAAGCATCTATTTTTGGTAGAAAATTGCCCCCAATTCCGGTCATGCGATGTTGACTTTGCCTCCAAATTGTGGTCAGATAGGGAGAGAGAAGACAGGAGCAGTATAGGAAAAAGGTCTAATCTAGATTCGTGAATGGAGCTTTACATGTCATCGGTTGCCTCACAGCCAGCCAATCACAGCCTGACATTTATTTCTTCACCCGTCATCATAGCTCACTTAAATCACCATATTGGTGGTATTTCAAAAGCATTGGTGTGATTGAAGATATAGTGATATTATCATGTATGATAATATTATTATATTCTACCTTATGGGTGATATAATATAATAATACAGTATGGACTCTTATAAACACCCTGTAAACTGCACTCCTGAACTGATCAGAGCATGCTATCAGTTTGGTTTCCTCACACAATTAACCACTTAAAACCTATATTTAGTTGGATGTCCAATAGCGAAAAAAGTTTCTGTTTTTGACAAAACGTTTGCTTATTTTCCGAATCGGGCAGTGGTTCTCAAACCTTTTCATGTCAAGGACCCCCAAATTGACACTTATAATAGCCCGCGGACCCCCATTTGAAAAGATACGCCAGGGACCCCCATAAGAGAAGATTTTTACGGCTCTAGCAGTGATTCTCAACCATTTTAATTTCAAGGACCCCCCAGTTTGACATGCATTTAGGCTACGGACCCCCATTTAATGGCATTTCTATCTCTGGGACCCCAATTTATATTGTAAAATCAACCAAATGGACCCTAACGGGTCATTTGTACACTCTCAGAGTTACAGACCAATAAGGGTCCATTTGGTTCCCAACTATCCATCATTTAGCTGGGGACCCCCTGGAACTCCCTCAAGGACCCCTGGGGGTCCTCGGACCCCACTTTGAGAACCAATGCTATAGGGTTCATGTGGTTAAAGGTTTTTCATTCATTCATTCATTCATTCATTCATTCATCTCTAGGCCACATATATA
Source organism: Gymnoscopelus braueri (assembly GCF_963280865.1). Taxonomy (NCBI): domain Eukaryota; kingdom Metazoa; phylum Chordata; class Actinopteri; order Myctophiformes; family Myctophidae; genus Gymnoscopelus; species Gymnoscopelus braueri. The sequence continues at coordinate 20,602,616 of NC_137603.1, read as the reverse complement.
CGCACTGTACACGCAAACACCCATACACACAGTTATCTCTGCATGCAGGCACAAAAAGCAAGCGATGCCGTGTTGCAGAAGGACAGATGAGTACAAAGCGGAGGGAGGGAGGCTGGTCGTGTGAAAGCTTGGGCTGTGAAAGAGGAGGCTAAAAATAGTCGGCTGTCTCCAGAGCCATCACAGCAGCGATACAGGAATCACCTCTGCAGCCTCCGGCACAGACATAGAGAGCGTGTGTGTGCGTGTGTGTGCATGTGTGTGTGTGTGTGTGTGTGTGCGCGCGCGCATGGATGGTTGCATATGTTTGCTCGCTCCGTGTCCAAAGCATGAATGCATGTACACGTATTAACATAATGCATATTTTGTCTGTCAGTGTGTGTACGCTGCATGTTTGTTTGTATGCCCTTTTGCTTGATTCAGAAATAAAAAACGCACAGTTCAGATTATAGAAATAGGTGCAGAGGGCTTTTGTAGATTAACCCATTGAGACCTGAAGCGATTCTTAAAAATCCTTTTCTAAATCCTAACAGTTTTTTGAAAAAAAATCCGGAAAATATTTTTTTCAAGATTTTTCAAAAATTGCAGATCTACAAGCTCATAGCGCGGCACTCGGTGCCGCGCTATGAGCTTGTATATCTGCTATTTTTGAATAGCCAAAGAAATCTTAAAGTGACACCGATGCGTTCCAGGTCTTTAATGGGTTAGATAAGGATTGGATTTCGGAAGCCAGTTCCATTTCTGAATCGTTGAGAGAATATCATTTGAATTTATACCAGCGTGCCGCCCGGCATCATTCATTCAGCAGGCATCACAAGGCTCTGGCAAAGATCAGCGTCTCTCACTGAGTTCTATTAAGAATAGAGCTCTAGCGAGTTTTAGTGCAGGAATCGATTGACTTGTCCACAACAGCTCTGTAATAAGATTACTGCTACTGTTTATAGTAGTAGTAGGTTTGTAGTAATAGTAACATTACACTGTGAAATCCTGAATGGCCGTGAATTAAACTCTTTCGGTGTAAAAGATGTCACTTTTGTGTCCATTTTTGCAAACGACAGTAGGAGCAGCAACAGAAGCATTAGTAGTAGTAGTAACAATATTACTTGAAGTAGTACTACTAATACTGCCAGTACTTGTCAAAGTAGTGGTACTAGTTACAGTGATAGTGGTATAGTGCATCCGTAGTAGTAAAAGATCCCATGTGCCTTGTCGTGGACCATCCACCCACGGTCTATTAGACCAAGGCCAAGAGGTACTGATGTATCTCTGAGCTTCAGCTCAATGGAATTCCTCACTTGATGCTAGAGGCTCAACACAGTTCACTTTGTATTCCGCGATGTTTTCAGCATGCAGACTCACACACGCACGCACGCGCGCGCACACACACACACACACACACACACACACACACACACACACACACACACACACACACACACACACACACACACACACACACACACACACACACACACACACACACACACACACAGTATATCTGCATACTATGCTGTTTCTGTCTGTTTGGAACTCATTGAGGGTCAGATGGGGTTAGCGTATCTCTTTGTTTGACTGTGCCCCTCTCTCTGTGTCTCTCTGTCTCTCTCTCTCTCTCTCTCTCTCTCTCTCTCTCTCTCTCTCTCTCTGTGTGTTTCTGGAGGCAGATTCTCTAACTTCAGGCGTTTGGCCGGAGTCACTGGCTGCTGCATGGATTATTGATCTTGCAGGCTATATCATTGGTGTGTGCGTGTGCGTGAGTGTGTGCGTGTGGGGAGGGGGAGAGAGAGAGAGACAAGACAGGAGAGAGAAACCCGGTGTGGGGAGGGGGAGAGAGAGAGACAGAGTGTGGGTGTGTGCGTGTGCGCGAGCGCCTGTGCATGCTTCACATGAATCACTGGATTCCTGTGTTAGCGCTGTGGCTGCATGGGATCTGCTGAGTGTGTGTTAATGTGTGCAGTGACAGGGAGTGGGCGTGGCCGGTGTTGATATCATTGCCACATTGTCGTTGAGGCGCGCATACTGTACACACGTGCACACATACTGTACACACGTGCACACATACTGTACACACATGCACACATACTGTACACACATGCACACATACTGTACACACGTGCACACATACTGTACACACATGCACACATACTGTACACACGTGCACACATACTGTACACACATGCACGCATACTGTACACACGTGCACACATACTGTACACACATGCACACATACTGTACACACATGCACGCATACTGTACACACGTGCACACATACTGTACACACATGCACACATGTCGGTGGCACTGTAGCAGTGGCTGATTCAGCACAGCTCACGCCCACTCCCTGTCGCTGCACACATTTTCAAACAGCCACACGTAAATAGGTGGTTAAATTCCCCCTCAAGGACCCCTGGGGGTCCCCGGACCCACTGGTATAACAGGTGTGGGGTAAATTACACATGCAGCAAACAGAGAGCCAGGCTCAACGAGGAGGTAAACTACAGTATAAAGAATACTTGTGACTACATTGAATACATCTGTAATGTGAGTATGAGTTAGAGAGAGAGAGAGAAAGGGAAAGTTAGACCTAACCTCCCTCTATGCTTCCCCTGTGTCACATCTACTTTCCAACCCAACACAAGAAGGCCGCAGTAGGCCTGTATGTGGGGCACAGCAGCAGAGCAGCCTGCTAACCAACATGCTTTTCAAAAGCACAAGAAAATAGTAACTTAACCCATTGAGACCTGAAGCCGATTCTACATGTCTCCTAAATCCCAACAGTTTTCTGAAAAACGTATGTTTCTATATCAGTGGTGCTCAATCTTTTTCATGTCAAGGACCCCCAAAATGATATGTATTTGGCCGCGGACCCCCATCAAAATATTTTGTTCCAGGGACCCCCCAGAAGCAAAGAATAGAGTTAAAAATGTTCGCTTTAAAAATATTTATATTCAAATATTTTCACACATTTTCACGATTTTTCAAAAATAGCAGATCTACAAGTTCATAGCGCGGCACTCGGTGCCGCGCTATGAGCTTGTATATCTGCTATTTTTGAATAGCCAAAGTGTACAATTATGCTTTTTAGCTCAAATAAAAAAATGACAGTTCCAGGTCTTAATGGGTTAATAGATGGACAGACAAATGGATGGAGAAAGAAATGTAGATAGCTGTTGATTAGTGGTTCTCAACCAGTGGTCCGGGGACCACAAGTGGTCCTTGATGGGGTTCCAGGTGGTCCCCAGCTAAATGATGGAGAGTTGGTGACCAAATGAACCCTTATATAGACCTATAACTCTTGAGAGTGTAAAATGAAACCAAATGGACCCTTGCGGGGATCATTTACGCTCTCAAGAGTTAAATTATTGTTAAACATCTGTTATTACTTAAAGGGATACTTCACTTTAGGGCCGGGGACACATTTAAAAAAAATATTAAAAATAAATGAAAAAAGTTATGGAAAATTCATGGCCCCCTCACGCATTAGAGTGTCCTACTAATGCGTGAGGGGGCCATGAATTTTCCATAACTTTTTTCATTTATTTTTAATATTTATTTTAAATGTGTCCCCGGCCCGAGAGTGAAGTATCCCTTTAATTAAAGAATTGTTATGTTGATCAATGTTTACCTGTCATCTCTCCTATGGTACCACATCAATACAGCATGGAATTGTGGACAAAATCGTATCCAACGACAAAATATTATAAATCTTGGGTCTGAGAGTCTAAATCTCATCAAATGGTGGATCCGTGGCTCAAATGCTGAATAAATAATGGACTTTGATATGAAAAGGGTTGAAAACCACTGATGTACCACATCCACATGCCAAACCAGGAGATGAGTGCCACTTTCATCCTGCCTTGACTGTGCTCTCTGAAAGCCCCAAATAACTCATCTCTCCGTTACCATCATAACATGTGATAGGCAGCAGACGAAGAATATTTTGTTGTTGTTGGATGCGATTTTGTCCACAATTTCATGCTGTATTGATGTGGTACCATAGGAGAGATAACAGGCAAACGTTAACATAACATAACATAACAATTCTTTAATTAAGTAATAACAGATGTTTAACAATAATTTAACTCTTGAGAGCTTTTTTCATTTTACGCTCTCAAGTTTTAAGATCTATAAGGGTCCATTTGGTCACCAACTCTTCCATCATTTAGCTGGGGACCCCCTCAAGGACCACTGGTGGTCCCCGGACCACTGGTTGAGAACCACTGTGGTGTGATGTGCATGAGAGGAGCCTGTGGCAGGCCCCTGAGCACTCTCCCTTTACTTGATTGACTGTGTGTGTGTGTGTGTGTGTGTGTGTGTGTGTGTGTGTGTGTGTGTGTGTGTGTGTGTGTGTGTGTGTGTGTGTGTGTGTGTGTGTGTGTGTGTGTGTGTGTGTGTGTGTGTGTGTGTGGAGACGAGTGTGTGACACCCATGTTTGCATGTTTGGTTGTGTGTGTCTCTGCACGATCAATGTATGCACTTGTGTGCAGTGGTGGAAAGTAACTAAGTACATTTACTTAAGTAAAATTTTGAGGTATTTGTACTTTACTATAGTATTTCCAATTTCCAATACTTTTACTTCTACTCCACTACATCTCAGAGGCAAATATTGTTTACTCCACTACAATTATTTCGAAACTTTAGTTACAAGTTACTTTGCAGATCTAAATATATTACATTATAAAACATATACATTAACCACTTTAGCCCTATTTTATACCTAGGCTATTTGAAAATAGCCGATCTACAAGCTCACAACGCATCGTGACGTGTTGTGAGCTTGTAGATCTGCTATTTTCAAATATTTTAGTACTTTTACTTTTGGTACTTTTAAGTACATTTTGATGCCAATACTTTTGTACTTTTACTCAAGTAAATTTAGAATTCTGGACTTTCACTTGTAACAGAGTATTTCTATATTGCAGTATTGGTACTTTTACTTAAGTAAAGAATCTGAGTACTTTTTCCACCACTGGCTGTACAGTATGTGTGTATGTGCACACTGCACAGATAACGTGCATGCCCGTTTTTTGCGTATGCATTGAAATGTGTGTCTATGTGTGTGTGTGTGTGTCTGATTGAGTTTGGGAGCTAATGTGACCGCCCCACATTAGCAACCGCCATCCCCGTTAGAGAGGAAGACATCAGGCGTCGTTAACGGGCGCGCTGTGACAGGCAAGACAAGTCACGTTGAGCCCACTGGAACTCACTTTACACAGGAAGTGTAAAATCATCTGTGTGTGACAGAGAGGACTGTAAAAGTCAAGAGTGTTAGATTAACTCTTGAGAGTGTACAAATGAACCAAATGTACCCTTAACACACATGTACACTCAGTTATGTAAATGGATAAATCATAACACTGAGGATTTTACTGCGCACCGCCGGAGTTGGGGAGAGAGAGGTGGGGTAGGTTGAATTAAAAAAGGAGAGGACTAACATTTTAGATTTAGGCCAGGGGTCTTCAACAGGGGGTCCGGGACCCCTAAGGGGTCCTCAGAGTTACTACCGGGGGTCCGCCAAATCTTTGTGTGATATATATATTTTGTATTTACATTAACCACTTGAACCCTAGCATCCCTTTTCTGAGGAGAACTTTAGCCAAAAATAGCCGATGTACAAGCTCACAACGCCTCGCGCTGCGAGGCGTTGTGAGCTTGTAGATCGGCTATTTTTGGCAAGGAGTTATAGGTGTAGAGGGAAAAAGAGCAGCAAAAGTTTATCTGAAACACAATTTTATATGATATAGAGGGGGTCCTTGCTTCATCTCTCTCTCAGCTAGGGGGTCCTTGGCCTGAAAACGTTGAAGACCCCTGATTTAGGCAAAACCTCTCTGTTGAATCAATCACCCTGTATCCTCCATTTTGCTTCTGCACAGAGTGAATATATTGTTTCTGTTGGGCAGAAACCTTGTATTCTCATATTTCACCCTAAATGAATGCCCTTCTTCTTCTATATCAGCTCAGTGGCCTTGAGGTTAGAGTGTCCACTCTGAGATTGGGAGGTATAGGAGTTCCATCCCCGGTCGGGTCATACCAATGACTATAAAAATGGGACCCAATGCCTCCCTGCTCCTAGAACTTTGCAATTTTGGAAAAATGTTGCATGTGAAAGTCAAATTGGTTATGTATCTTTGTGGGGTTTTTAGAAATATTGAACCAATAAAAAAGTATTAACAAGACCTTGTGACTAAATAATAACTACATTGGATCCATTGGAACACAGCTTCCGTTTTTTCCATGTCCTGAAAAGTAGCGTTTTATTTAGCCGACAGCGAGGACATACAGATTTATAGTTGAACAGATTCAAAGGCTTGTCTTTATTTCCCAGTTGCTGTGATACATAGATTACAGTTATTGCATTTGAGATTGATTTGAAAAAAGAAATCAGTTTCTCAGTAAAAAGCAAGAGAGCTACATGAGGCACTGCACGCGCTGACCTTTAAATTGTGTCAAACTGCTTTCCTCGCCCCTGGCAACCAAAAGCATGTCTATAGCCGCTAAGCTAGTGTAAATATTCTATTTGCATAGTGATAGGACACCGAACACTACGCTATAAAACATGGAAAGAAGAGAGAAAAATAGAAATGTACGCAGAAAGCCCCACAGGGCTTATGAAACACATAATACAAGAGGTGAACCGATTCAAAACAAAGAGTGACAGATGGATAATACAACCGTGTTCATATGCTATTTAACCCATTAAGACCTGGAACGCATACGTGTCACTTTTTGATTTGAGCTAAAAAAGCGTTATTTTACACTTTGGCTATTCAAAAAGCTCGTAGCGTGGCACCGAGTGCCGCGCTACGAGCTTGCAGATCAGCTATTTTTGAGAAATCGTGAAAATGTGTGCAAATCTTGGAATATATATTGTTTTAAAGCTAACATTTTTAACTCAAATCCTGGGGGGATTCTACAAATGTCTTCTAAATCCTATTTTTTTTCTCAAACTTTTTCATGTCAAGGACCCCCAAAATTATATGAATTTTGGCCGCAGACATACATCTCAAAATATTTTGTTCCAGGGACCCCCCCAGAAGTTGTAACATGAGTTAAAAATGTGCGCTACAGAAAAAAAGATATTCAAAGATTTGCACACATTTTCACGATTTTTCAAAAAATAGCAGATCTACAAGCTCATAGCGCGGCACTCGGTGTCTTAAAATGACACAGATGCGTTCTCGGTCTGAAAGGGTTAATGATAGGCGTAGAATATATATGTACCATCGCTGTCGGGTAGAAACCTTTTTATGTCCAAAAACACGTTGAAGGAAATGGAATAAAGAACCTGTTCCAATGGATCCAATGTAGATATTATTTAGTCACAAGCTCTTGTTAATACAGTACATTTAATTGGTTAAATATTTATGCAACCCACAAACGGACTTTCAACCTGGTGTCCCTATTTTAAAATGGGGTATCAAAAAAGAAAAGCAAATAGGACTTTCATTTATGTAAAGAATAGAATAAATAAAACATAAGCAGATGAAATATGGAGATACAAACTTTCTGCCCGGCAGCGAGGATATATAAAGAAGCATACGAAAAATCATCAAGACCCCCCCCCCCCCCCCATACCCCCCTCCTACACAGACTGTTCTTCTTACTACGTACAAGTGCATCCAGATTCAGACCGCCATGTTAAAGGACCGTTTCTTCCCCCAGGCTGTTTGCATCCTAAATGGCCAATGAACTGTTTACACTTATGCTACTTTAAGCCATTAGAAACCGGGAACACATCTATGTGTGCCATGTTTAGATTTCTTTGGCTATAAAAAAAATAGCAGATATACAAGCTTGTAGATCTGCAATTTTTTTTAAACTCTTGAAAATGTGTGCAAATCTTTGAATATATATATTTTTTAAAGCGAACATTTTTAACTCAAATCTTTGCTTCTGGGGGATTCTACAAATGTCTTCTAAATCCTAACAGTTTTTTTGGAAAACAACTTATGTTCAGTGGTTCTCAAACTTTTTTCATGTCAAGGACCCCCAAAAATGATATGTATTTGTCTCCAGACCCCCATCTCAAAATATTTTGTTCCAGGGACCCCCAGAAGCAAAGATTTGAGTTAAAAATGTATATATATATATATATATATTAAAAGATTTGCAAACTCGGTGCCGCGCTACGAGCTTGTAGATCTGCTATTTTCGAATAGCCAAAGAAATCTAAAAATGACACGTTCCCGATGCGTTCCCGGTCTTAATGGGTCAAACCATCACTGACATGTTGTGTGTTGTTTCATTGTCTGCATGTTACACTGTTGAACGATTGTTGCTGTCTGCAGTGTGTGTACAGTAGCACTATGTATGTACTGTAGTCACTTTGCGAGATCGCCGCTTGTGAATAAGCATGTAAATGTGTTAATAGCTGCTGTTTCTGAACTTGAGAACGCCCCCCAGATTACAGCAAATTATTTTGTCTGACTCCCTATGCAATTACCTTCCCCAATGGTGTTGCCTTCCACTGCGGAGTCCCATGTGTTTTGTACGTGACCCCACGTCTCTCTACTCTGCTTTTTCTCAAACACTTTGGGTGACTATTTGTCTTTTAACTTCACGCTGACTCCCATCCGGGAGGAGAAAACTCTCCTCCTCAGTGGAATGAAATGACTGAGAAAACTCAAGGAGGCGAAGGCTTGAACGGAGAATTGTCACAGAACTCCCTCTTCTGTGTATGTGTGTGCGTGAGTGTGTAGCATTTCTTTGGATGGAGAGTAATGCTTTTGCACGTAAAGGTTGTTTTTCATTGTGTGTGTGTGTGTGTGTGTGTGTGTGTGTGTGCGTGTGCGTGTGCGTGTGCGTGTGCGTGCGCACGTGTGTGTTATGCTCGATACCTCCGGCGTCACTCAGTGTCAAGTAGAGCTTTGCAGTGACAACACTGCCTACGTCTCAGTGAGATGTTACATATTCTACTGTATTTGGCCAGTTTGGAAAACTGTACAGCTCTCTCTCTCTCTCCAGCTCTGTCTATATTGGTTCATTTTTCACACTCCAAAACCTTTACTCTTCCAGGTCTGCACCAATCTAGCCTTGGATCAATACCTTTTTTCGGGTGTGTGATCCGGTCGGGAGCGGAAGCGACCCTATATGCCTCACCCCCAAATAGCTCCGGCCGCGATCAATGGCATTGTCATTTTACGGCCTACCTCATGAAATCCTTGATGCGGCGTAGTTTCGCTTATTTTTAAAATACAAAATAAATATAAATGTGAGTGTTTTACTGATAATCCGCTGACTCGTTAACCAGATCCAAAGCCACTGTGAGAATATGCTTTAGGCTGTGGGAATCAACTATTACTGGATTCTCTTCGATGCTTCTCTCTCTGTAAGGGGTTAGTCTCTCTGGGTCGCTGCTGGAACTGCTCTCAACCAATGCACATCGAGCCCTTATATACTCCTATATGTATACTTCCCCTTATGTAGGTTTTTGGGCATCCTGCCGTGATCCACCTTGCGGTGTTATCCATCTATGGCTAATACTGGCAAATTTGCCCTGAATGTTCTTTACAGCTGCCCCACGGATTTCCGGTGGAAATACGTAAACATCCGAGAGCATTTCCTTGCATATGCCTCCAGTATTCGCCTGTGCCTCCATCTTTATCTGCTCCGTATGTTTGACCCATCATACATTCCTTGAGGTCGTGGTGAGCCTGCTGCCTCCCTCCCTAATGTCACTACGATGACGTCAGGTACTGTCAGGCATCTCCATATATGGAGCGGACTATTTCCGCTATGCCGAAATCTGGGACTATGACATCAGCCCTAGACGTTTCGGCTACGTATCTCCATACATGGAGTTCCGGGAGGGGGTCTCTGATGTCAGAGCTAAGGTATGCCAGGTATCTCCAGGTATGCAGTGAGTGTAATTTCCGGAAACTATTTAGACTAGCCTACCTTTGTAATCGATTCAGCATTTAAATTGTGGAACCAAAACAAAGCGGCTTCGCAAAACCGGAAGCAGCAAAAACCGGAGGCCGGAAACTTTTGATTATAATTTCTTTTTAGGCGTGGTCTAGACCGGATCACCGGTCTGTACTCGGCATAGGGGTATGTGTTGATAATGTGTTTTTTAGATGAGGTGTAGTAATATTGGAGTGTAAAACTGCAGGCCTATTATCAGACCCAGATTAACACAGTGTGGTGACCTCACAGTGAAGTCTTTCTCTCTCCCTCTCCCTCTCCCTCTCTCTCTCTCTCCCTTTCTCTCTCCTTGCCACTCTCCACGCATCCATGAGTGCTGAATTGTACCGTATACTGTACGATCGTACTGTATATACAGTATGCGTCATTGCCCAAGAGGAAAACGTTGCACAAATCGACCACAGCATCACTATACCGTACATGGTCAGAAATAATGCCACAAGTTCATTCTTAGCTCTTTTAACCCATTAAGACCTGAAGCCGATTCTACAAATGTTACTATATCAGTGGTGCTCAAACTTTCTCATGTCAAGGTTTCATGTTCATGTCCAAAATTGTATGTATTTGGCCGCAAACCCCCATCTAAAAAATGTTTTTCCCAGGGACCCCCAGAAGCAAAGAATAGAGTTAAAAATATTTGCTTTAAACAATATTTATTCAAAGATTTGCACACATTTTCTCGATTTTTTTCAAAAATAGCAGATCTACAAGATCGTAGCGCGGCACTCGGTGCTTGTATCCCATAGCCTGGAGGGACGGTGGGTGTGACCACACAAACATATTAAACAACATAGTTGTTGTTGTTGTTGTTGACGGATTGGAAAGAATATTCGGGGAGTGTCTTCCTTGGCCTTCTTTTGGTCCAGTGATTGGTCCAGTAGTAGTCTGCAAAAGTTGGATGCAACGCATAGAGAGGATGGAGGCACAAAAGGTTTAGATGGAGACTGAGCGACTTGTTTGTTATTTTCAATGCATTCTGTGAAATGCTTTGGCTTCACTGGTTTATGGAAATAAAAAGATTGCAATTCTACATATTTAGGTTATTTTAGGTTAGGGGTGTGTGTGTGTGTGTGTGTGTGCGTGCGTGTGTGTGTGCGTGTGCGTGCTGAGGCCAGCATTAGCGGTATGCATGCATATTTTAAGAAGGTGCACCGTGTGGCCTGCAGCCAGCTGCTGGTTGTTAATTAGGCTGCTAAATGGCAGATGCTGGTTCACTGCTAGCGCTATGCCGCTGCACAAATAAACAGGATGAAAGAGCTGTATGAAGTTGGACTGCAAGTCTGTGTGTGTGTGTGTGTGTGTGTGACAGATACATACATACACATACTGGGGGTTGGCTGAGGGAATACAGCCGAACAAGCTGCCCCCCCCCCCCAACACACACACTCACACACTCACACACGCTGCACAAGCTCAGTCTACAGTTAGACTTCGCTTTAAATGCATCAAGGTGTTTTAACCCATTCAAACCGGGGACGTATTGGTGTCATTTTAGATCTATTTGGCATATTCAAAAATAGCAGATCTACAAGCTCACAGCGCGGCACTGAGTGCTGTGCTATGAGCTTGTAGATCTGCTATTTTTGAAAATGTGTGCAAATCTTTGAATATACATGTTTTTTAAAGCGAACATTTGTAACTCAAATCTCGAAAAACTAAAAAAACAGTTTTTAAAAAAAAACTTATGTTGCTATAATCAGTGGTTCTTTTTTTTCCATGTCAAAGGACCCCCAAAATGAATATGTATTTGACCACGGACCCCCATCTCAAAATATGTTGTTCCAGGGACCCCCCAGAAGCAAAGATTTTAGTTACAAATGTTCACTTAAAAATATATATATATTGAAAGATTTGCACAAATGTTCACGATTTTTCAAAAATAGCAGATCTACAAGCTCGTAGCGCGGCACTCGGTGCCGCGCTATGAGCTTGTATATCTGCTATTTTTGAATAGCCAAAGTGTAAAATAATGCTTGTTAGCTCAAATAAAAAAATGACACAGATGCGTTCCAGGTCTTAAGTTGACTTTACAGCCCACTTGTTAGGCGGATATTGCTCGATACTAGTATCTGTGGTCACCATTTGGATTTCCCCTTCACGATTCCTCCTCCCCGTACCACAGAGAGGATGAGCATTTAAACCACTTGCTGTTGAAGGAAGAAAATGTGCTATTTGTCAAATTGTGAACCCCTTGCCCTCCTCCACGGAAAGTAAAGGTCTTTTTGACTTCACGCTTCTTGGCAACAGGGAAAATGCAACTATGCAACAGTGATGCTTTGAGTCATAAATCAAACTTTGGTTGCCCTTATACACTGCCTTAAATAATATGGAGATTCATTCATTTGCCCACCACTCAACGCAATATAATGCAAAAACAAGCTGCATTTATTCAAATTCTTGTTTTCCCTGGAGTTGTTGGTGTCATGGAAGGCACAGATATTAAAATAATTGTCCCAGGCATGGACAGATCCCACTACTGGATCCTTGATGTTGCGGCCAAAGGTTGTTGTTTTTCTTTCTTTCTTTTCCATGCATTTGTACAGCAACTACTATCTTTTTTTTAATATGACTTTTTATTGGCCTAGCGACTACTTTCTTGTAAAAAGTATTCTTATAGTGAAACAGTTTTAATTGGGATATAATTACCACATTAGGTATAAAAGCATGATTTTTAGCGTGATTTTAGAATGGCTAATGGGGTCGGAGGCCCTCGTCTTCACGTTGAGCCTCACTGTCGCTTAGCCATTCTAAAATCCTTGGTAAACCACGCCCTGTTGTGGCTTTTTGCCTTATTTTACTCATGTGTTTAAGACGTAGCTGTAATGTGCTTTCTACCTCCCTTGTGTTTTCTGCTTTTTTGAAGAACCTCCATCACCATTGCGACGCCTTTGTTCACAATTTCCTCTGTATAACTTGCGAGATATGAAAACTTTTCCCCATGGTTGAGAAAGGATGCAGAGCTCCCTTCCTTCTCTCTTTTTTGTTTCATGACAAATTTGGTTCTTCTCCCCTTGCTCTCTCCAGTGGGTTAATTACTGCAGTGTTTCTGCTTCTCTTGCCTTCCATCCTGTGTGTTACGTAAAAGATCCACTTATTAAAATAGAGACGCTGGACGTTTGTTCTCCGCTCTCTTCTTGATTTGACAAGCTTTCTTAGTGACGGCAGAGCCAGGCCTGAGAGCTATCGCAGCCTGATATTAGCCTGATATTACCTCAAACACTCATGTCAAGGATACAAGGACACGTGCTACAGTATGCACATACACAGTGAAATCTTAGTGACAATTGAACTCTAAAAGAGTGTACAAATTAATAACTGAGTGATCTGACGTACTAGGACATTGACACGTGTGTGTGTGTGTGTGTGTGTGTGTGTGTGTGTGTGTGTGTGTGTGTGTGTGTGTGTGTGTGTGTGTGTGTGCGTGCCCGTGCATGCATGTAGGGTCATGTTATCCTTTTGGGTCTCACACACTCACACACACACACACACACACACACACACGCTGCACTTTGATTTAATCTACTTCCTCCACAGGGGTTTTTATAGTTGTGTGCTACAGACAAAACGTGGTCCAATAAAGCCAAGTGGTTTCTAGCCCAGCTTATACTTCGACCCGTTGTGAGCTTGTAGATCAGCTATACTGTCGAAGCGTGACACTGTTGTACGACAAATTAAATATCAGGCTTTATGAGGAAACATTATCCTGGAGGCTGGCAGTGAGGGACTTACTGTACAATGTGACATGATGCTCTTCCTCTCTTTGTGCACTCCTACTCTCTTCTGTCCCTCCCTTTTCCCCCCCTCGAAAAGAATGTGAGTGGAGGAGCTAGAAGGGGAGAGCCCCTTCTAGCTCCTCCACTCACATTCTTTTTACTTTCCCTCTCTCTCGAGACTTGACCTGCTTTCTTGAACTTGACCTCATCTTCCTCTCCTCTCCTCTCCTCTCCTCTCCTCTCCTCTCCTCTCCTCTCCTCTCCTCTCCTCTCCTCTCCTCTCCTCTCCTCTCCTCTCGTCTCCTCTCCTCTCTACTCTGTATATCCGGAGACAGAAGCAGGAGATGGTTTTATTAATCACCTCATTAATGAGGGGGAAAAATGGAAGGCTGTCTTGCGTGGGTGTGTGCGGGGGCGGGGGGGGGGGGGGGGTCAGGAATGAATGAAACTCATTGGGGGGTTTGCTTCTCACAGTGTTGCTTTGGTCGACTAAAACTATGACGAAAAATGTCCGTCGACTGCGTTTTTTCACTGGCGAAAACTACATAAAAACAAAATAAAAACTAAGCTATGGTGACTAAAACTAGGACTAAATATATTGACAATTTCGTCAACAAATAAAAGCTAGACTAAAATGTTAGTGAGGGACGAGTGGAGAAGAGATCCAGTAGAACTAAAAGACAAGTCATTTTATGTTTGGTTGCGCTCGGGTGTTGCACTCTGAAAATAGCAGATCTACAAGCTCACAACACGTCGCAGCGCGACGCGTTGTGAGCTTGTAGATCGGCTATTTTCAGCATGCAACCAAGTGTAGAATCAGCCATTACGACGCCATCAAGGCACCGCCAAAATACATTTTAGTCGACTAAATCAACTGTAGATTTAGTCGACTAAAATCTTATGATATTTAGTCGACTAAAAGACGAAAACGTTAACATTTCAGATGACTAAAATATGACTAAAAAACTATTTTATTCAAAAGACTATGACTAAAACTAAATCAAAATTTGCTGTCAAAATCAACACTGGCTTCTCAGAGCCACAGGATGGATGGAGAGGGATAGAAGTGTGGAAGGAGAGAGAGAAGGATGGAGCGAGGGGGGGGAGGAGGAGGGGACCCTAACCTTGACACACATTAAGCTTCCTTCCCGCCTGAATGCGTAGCCGTAGCTTTGTGTTTCGTGGGAGAAGAGGGAGGAATCTCATTAAGAACTGGCGCTTCAAAGCAAATTAAAACATTTGCGACGAAAACAAACAGTGAAATTAGCTTCATTTGTTTCTCTGCAATGCACACGCGAACACCAGAGACGATCACATTTACATGTGGAGTTGCACGCGTTGTTGCCGGGTAAAATGTCTCATTTCCTCTTATGTCCTCACTCTCTCTCCTCACCTCGCCCTCTGATTGGCCGGTCTCCACTGTTTGACGCGAACACTATTAATAGCCGGGTAATGTAGAGTAGTATTCGAGTACAGTATTAGAAGTATGTGTAGAGCAGTGTGTAGACTAGTATTCAAGTGTTAACAGTAGTGTAGATTAGTATTCAGATATTAGCAGTGGCGTAGAGCATTGGTTCTCAAAGTGGGGTCCGGGGACCCCCAAGGGTCCGTGGGGGGGTTCCAGGGGGTCCCCAGCAAAATGTGTTCATATAGCATCACAATAATTTTAACCACTTTAACCTTTTTTTACTTTTGGCTATTCAAAAATAGCAGATCTACAAGCTCATAGCGCGGCACCGAGTGCCACGCTATGAGCTTGTAGATCTGCTATTTTTGAAAAATCGTGAACATTTTTGTCAACCTTTTGAATATATATATTTTTAAAGCAAACATTTGTAACTCAAATCTTTGCTTCTGGGGGGTCCCTGGAACAAAATATTTGAGATGGGGGTCCGCGGCCAAATACATATCATTTAGGGGGTCCTTGACATGAAAAAGTTTGAGAACCACTGGCGAGTGTATTCAAGTATAGAATAAAATAGAATAGAACCCCACTCCTTGGGATGTTTTTTGTCACTGTATATGTTTATATATGTTTATATATATGTATATATATATGCACATATGTGAAATTCGTCCTCTGCATTTACCCATCCTATAAACACTAGGAGCAGTGAGCAGCCATTCGCTCGGGGAGTATTAGCAGCAGTATTCTTTTGAAAATATAAAATTATTAATTTCTTTGCATATTTCAGTTATTATTTGTCAAATCTGCCCTGTGCAACTTTTGATTACAAAAAAAAAATACATTTATATTCATATGTTCCAAATGTTCAATGCCATAAATGCAATTAAATCTTTAATCGCAATTATTTGTGTGACAATTGATCGTCAACTTCAATTTGTAACGGTGACAGCCCTAGGCTCAGGGTGGCCGGCAAAGAAAAATCATTTCAATCACGCCATGCTTGCCGAGCGCCCTAGCTTCAAGCGGGCCACATTTGACCAGTCTCTTGACAACGTCAGGCCGGGGTTTTTGGTCAGCCCCCATGCCGACCGGGCCCACACACCAGTGTAAACATACTGTAGGGCAGGGGTCTTCAACGTTTTCAGGCCAAGATTTTTCTCAGCAATGTTCCAGACTTAGTATGGTGGTGTGTAGAGTGGCGGTGTAGAGTGACGAATAAATAGAAGCTCTACAAGCTCTATGCAACGTGTTGTGAGCTTGTAGATCGACTAGGTTCGGTGTGCGACACCGTTTTACAATGGAGCATAAATCGGGCTTTTGTCTGGTTGCAAATCTTTGGGTTGCAAATCTTTGGTCTGAACTAGGCTTAAGAGTGCAAAGCTGAAAGAAGAACCATGAGAGCGAGAGATCAAAACCGAGACAGAGAGATACAAAAAGCAAGAGTGTGGAAAGACTAGTAGCTTGTCATCCCACTAGTTGACCTATCTATCTATCTGTGGAGCAGCAGGGATCTAATGGAGTTTACCAGGCATCAGGAGACCATCTGGTCCTGTCACTGGCTGACTGATGAGCCCAGCAACCTCTCACATTTTACATCAGACCTGCCAGCTACCAAATCTGAACCTCTGTCCTATTTACATCTTATTACAGAGACAGACACACACGCACGCACACACACACACGCGCACACACACACACACACGCACACGCACACACACCAGGAGACAGAGAGGAGTGAGGGCAGAAGTGATAAACAGGAACTTTCAAAACTTTCAATCATTCTGTCTCTGCAGGAATGCATTTGACATAGACACAGATTGATGCAGACACACCCCCATACACAGTACCACACACTGGATGAGAAATAATTCACTGACATAGATGTCACCAGTGATTTTCCTACACTACAGTATAGTGAATTTGAGATTTACAGATAAAACAACACCCTCCTGATTGTAGAATCCTCTGCTTTCTTTGTAAATATATATATGATTCTACTGAGCTTTATCCCAATATGTTTTTTTATTATTATATTGTATTGTTTGTATTAGATGTATTACTGGTGAATTGAGTACAATGGACCACAATGGAAACAAGCCCCTATGGCTTTTTGGGTAATCAATTTAGCATAACTTTTGACTGTACTTCCTGTACTGTTATTAATCTTGTTAATAAAGTATTCAATCAATAATTGGTTTATTTTAAATGAACAATGTATAGACATTGGTAGTATTATTAGACATGTTATCATGCAACAGTATAAAGGATAATAATTCGCTAAAATCATCTCCTCCGGGGCGTCCGGGTGGCACGGGGGTAAGTTCCTGCCTTTACCACCATGGAGACTATAGGGATTTGCATAAAAGGCGGTGCATCCGGCTTGGCCTCGGGTGGAACAACGGACACAATTGGCCGTGTTTGCGGGAGGGGAGGGTGATCTCTGTCGCGGCACCGACGACTCCTACCATGTTGTTCAGTGGGTGCACGGAACTATAGGAAGAATAGCGTGTTTTCCTCCTCCACTGTCTGGTGAAAAGACAGGGAGGTATCACACATACGGAGGAGACAAGTGGTTGTCTGTGCTCCCCCCGGGGACCAGCTATAGGAGGACGATGCCACTGGGAATCTGGAATTGGCATGAAAAGACTAAATTGGGAGAATAAGTAAGAAAAATAATCTCCTCTCTCTCTGTTGCTTCCCCTCTAACCCATTAATACCTGGAACGCATCTGTGTCACTTTAGATGTCTTTGGCTATTCAAAAATAGCAGATATACAAGCTCATAGCGCGGCACCGAGTGCCGCGCTATGAACTTGTAGATCTGCTATTTTTGAAAAATCGTGAAAAAAAAATGTTTAGATTTTTTCCCAAAAACTGTTAGGATTTAGATGTTTTTAAAGAATCGCCTCAGGTCTTAAAGGGTTAACCTTATTCAGAAGTGTGAAAATGTCTCATTATAGGATGTTTATAGGAAAGTATATTCTATATACACACTTGCACATGTATTGAATAAACCTGCACACACTCATAAATGCTCACATGCACACACACACACACACACGTCATACATAGCATGTAATTCCTTCCCACTATGTATTTTTCATATCAGCCACAAAGGTGTCGCCCTGCCACATCACTCTAATTGCACATGTTGCCGTCAGCCACTCACCGGTACCCTCGTTATGTTTCATCCAATGAGAGGCAAGGGGTGAGTGGGGCGGGGGCGGGACACCTGCTGCTACGGCAACATCGATTAAGTGGCCATGCATGTCAGTTCACCTATAGAGACTGAGGGGTACATACAGTACAACGCAGCCTTCCCCGCAGGATCTTTGCTCATTGTCATGGACGTCGTCCGTGGGGGCTAATAATGAGCCTCAGATAGATCGAAATGGACCTTGAATCATTGATTTCGCACAAGTGAGAATCGAGCATCCCCGGCGCTGCCGTATGTATGGCTGTCAGCGCTGGCGGGTTTCCAGGCCACGTCTGAAATATTGGACTTGGAAACGATCAAGGTGACAAGCGAGAGGATGACGGGGTTTTCGGTGTTGGAATCTGTTGAGTGGAGGGAGGCTGCCCCCCCCCCTCCCTCCTCCCGAGGGAAACCACACTCTCACTTAGTGAATAATAAAAATAAAATAAAAACAGTACAATCTGCACTGTTAATTGAATTTAACTTAGACAGTATACAAATGTAACCATACACTTGTACACACCCTGAGTTAAAATAACACAAGATAGCTTGTGAATATGCTATATGTGGCCTGTGGATTTGAATAAAACAATATCAATTCTTAAGGGTGTGCGTATAATGAAACAGAACCGGTAAATACTGTACCACATGGGGTTGATACTTGTGGTTGCATGAATATGTGCTATAGTCTTTTATGTAGGGGAAAATATTTCAGATCCATACCGTGTACGAGGGTACTATTCAATACTTGAACGTTAATACCACAACTCTACACATGGTGATACTACTACACTGATAATCCTTGAATACTCTACTACAGCATGCCTGTTTGCAGGCGCACTATACCTGCGCACTATAGTAGCTGAAGATGATCCACCCGGTCGTGTGACTCCTCCCCTACACAATAAAATCCTCATTTGTAGCGCTGTGTGCAAATGTAACCCTTACGGGTCCATTTGGTTGCACTTTGTAAACTCTACCCGTTAAATGAATACCGAGGATTTTACCGTGTACTTTCATCAAAGACGACACACACACACACCAGGGAGTAGTATGTGAGAATAGATTTGATGTGCCGTGGGTGGCTCGTTTATTTAGTAGTTGACTAAAATGTTTTTTTTTTGTGAACAGTGAATGTGTTAATGAACTCACATACT
The DNA here is from genome assembly GCF_963280865.1 of Gymnoscopelus braueri. Lineage (NCBI taxonomy): Eukaryota > Metazoa > Chordata > Actinopteri > Myctophiformes > Myctophidae > Gymnoscopelus > Gymnoscopelus braueri. Next base: position 20,583,222 of record NC_137603.1, on the reverse strand, counting down.
TATTCCAGCTTAACCCTTTAAGACCTGGAACGCATCTCTGTCATTTTTTTATTTGAGCTAAAAAGACATATTTTACACTTTTGGCTATTAAAAAATAGCAGATATACAAGCTCGTAGCGCGGCACCGAGTGCCGCGCTACGAGCTTGTAGATCTGCTATTTTTGAAAAATTGTGAAAATGTGTGCAAATCTTTGAATATATATGTTTTTGAAGCGAACATTTTTAACTCAAATCTTTGCTTCTGGGGGTCCCTGGAACAACATATTTTGAGATGGAGGTCCGCGGCAAAATACATATCATCTTGGGGGTCCTTGACATGAAAAAGTTTGAGCACCACTGATATGGAAACATACGTTTTTTCAGAATACTTTTGGGATTTGGAAGACATTTGTAGAATCGGCTTCAGGTCTTAATGGTGTTAATGGCTGCAGCTCTAAAGGCACAGATAGAGGCGAGCCCCCTGGCTGGGAGGTCTCCGCCCCCTGGCTGGGAGGTCTCCGCCCCCTGGGCCATACCTCTCAGCTTGCTACTGGTCCATCCTGCGTGGGTGTGGTTAGGAGGAGGAGGAACACCATATCATCTCTGTCAAAGTGGAAACCATGTATGTCCCAAAAAAACCTTACTTTTCAGGAAATGGAAAAAAAGAACCGGTGCTCCAATGGATCCAATGTAGTTATTATTGAGTCACAAGCCCTTGTTAATACTTTTTATTGGTTGAATATTTATAAAACCAACATACAGACTTAAAGGGGAATACCACTCATTTTCTTATTTCCACACGTATGTTTACTGTGTGTTGGAGTTTCTTACTTTCTCACTATCTGCTGTAACATAAGTTGCCCAATTTGGGACATAATAAACTTGAACTTGAACTTGAACTTGAACGACAGTTCTGAGGTGTATTAAAGACATAGTTCAATGTTGAAAATGAGTGGTATTCCCCTTTAACCACTTTGATTTCACTGACAAAAATAAGTGAAAGAAAATAGATAATAACGAAACATAGTATCTGATCTGCAAGCTCGCAACGTGTTGCACCGTGACGCGTTGTGATGATGGTTGTATGTAGATATCTAGTATGATGAAGTAGCCATTATTTTAACAACAAAACTGTTGTAAATATGGAGATAGAAGGTTTCTGCCCGACAGCAATGATATTGATCTGAGTACAGCGGAGAGAAACGGAGGGATGGAGGGAGAGAAGAGAAGAGAGATCGATGGTGCTGACCCGCTGATGCAGTTGTAGAAGCCATCGGTTAACCCTTTAAGACCGGGAACGCATCGTTGTCACTTTTTGATTTGAGCAAAAAAAAAAAGCATTATTTTACACTTTGGCTATTGAAAAATAGCAGATCTACAAGCTCATAGCGCGGCACCGAGTGCCGCGCTATGAGCTTGTAGATCTGCTATTTTTGAAAAATCTTGAAAATGTGTGCAAATCTTGGAATATATATTGTTTTAAAACATTTTTAACTCAAATCTTTGCTTCTGGGGGGATTCTACAAATGTCTTCTAAATCCATTTTTTTTTCTCAAACTTTTTCATGTCAAGGACCCCCAAAATTATATGAATTTTGGCCCGCGGACCCCCATCTCAAAATATTTTGTTCCAGGGACCCCCCCAGAAGTAGTAACATGAGTTAAAAATGTGCGCTTTTGATATATATATTCTTTTAAAGAGAACATTTTTAACTTAAGTTTTTGCTTCTGGGGGTCCCTGGAACAACATATTTTGAGATGGGGGTCGGTGGCCAAATACATATCATTTTGGGGGTCCTTGACATGAAAAAGTTTGAGAACCACTGATATAGAAACATACGTTTTTTTTCAAAAAAACGTAAGAATTACAAGACATTTTGTAGAATCGGAACCTCAGGCCTTAATGGGTTAAGTCTCTGTTTGTGTGTTTGTGCGTGCGCTTGCGGTTGCGCTCGTTAGTTTCACATGTCAGGAGTCAGGTCAACCCCCTGTGTGGTTATGTCACATATTGCTAAGACTTGCGTTCCATCTTTTTTCTTAGCCAATTATACCTGAAGTTGTGGAGGGAAAGGAATAATCTCCAACGTACTATCTGCTGGTTCGTTAGTTGTGTCAACAGAAGGCGTCCCATGATGACCCTCCCTGACATTTGGCTTTTTAAAGAGCAATTTGGACAAACGCATGCAGAGCAGTTTATGGGGGCCATTAAAACCTATTATTACTGGAGATAAATCATAGCAACAGCCTTGTTTAAGGGTGAATGTGAAACTCATCAACGCAACGTACATTTGTAAATAGTTCTGCACCAATAATGGCCCCATATAAGTCCCTTTGTTTTCCCAAAGGTCCAGTATCACTAGATGAGCCACGGTTTACGTTTGTTTGCTTCATTATTCGTGCTTTATTGGTAGAAACATTATTAGCAGCGATACCTGCAAAATATGACATTCATTTAATTATGCTGCATTATTTAAGTCTTCACCAAACAAATTAGGGTGTCGTGTTTTTACAAGGTACTGATAACATCACCTGCGTGAAAACAAACTGGTATCGCCCACCAACACTTGAGTCTCTCTCTCTCTCTCTCTCTCTCCTCTCTCCTCTCTCCTCTCTCTCCTCTCTCTCACACACACACACACACACAGCCTTGTTCTTAATGCCTGTGCCGGAGGCTGCAAAGGTGATTCCTGCATTGCATGCTGTGACGCCTCTAGAGATACAATCCCCCCACTCATACACACGCAAAAAAAACATACATAGCAATAACATCAATAATATGAAATTTTCATGACTAAATGTGGAGTGTGTGCGGGGGCTGCTTCCAGCCTCTATGGGGGGATGCGGTCCCTATGTGCTTCAAGTGACAGCAAGATCAATGTCACATTGTGAATGTCGCCCAAGATGCCATTTGGGCTCTAACTGCACACATAAAAGGGCCCCCCTGGCAGCCATACTGGGCTGAAAGCCTACCAGCACATGCATGCGGCTCCGGTTTCCACCTTCGGTGAACCCGATGGGGAAATCACCTTTTCCAACAGATGTGCGCACACATCTGCTGGAATAGGTATGCAGGCGGCATGTAATGAAGCGGTGCATATGCGTGGTGGCATTCTCCACTGTCTGTCTATGGACCCTTTGCTACAAAGCGCCATCTACTCCCAGGTGTCAGTGTGTCACACAAGCTTTTGATAGAGAGAATAGAGATGCCGTAGATACGAAAACCATTGTGTGACGGTAATAAGATAAAGCTATTGCTTTTGCAGCATTTTTTTCATTGTTTGTGCGTGTGTTGTTGACATTTCTTTTATACTGTCTGATGATCCTGTAAAGGTTGGCACTCCGTAACCCGCTCTGCGGATTTGAAGCAAGCGTTGCCACTCTGCAGTCTGCCCTCCGATCAAAAGATTGTACCCCAGGGGAGGATGGGAAATAAAGCTGTGAATGTCGTTATATGATTTAGAGTTATTTTGATTATTTCTCACATGAAATTATTTTCTAAATAGAAAAAGTGCTCGTCGGAGCACAGGTCTCCGCCAGGTCAGAAATCGGCCTCATGGTGGCGCTATAACAGGCCCAAAAAATGACACAATTGGAATCCAGGGAGTGTGTGTGCAAAGTTTCGTTGCGATCAGGCCAACGGTGCCGGAGATTAGCTGTTCACAGACAGAAGGACGGACGGACAGGGTGCAAAACATACTCTATGCCTTTGTGCCTGGCCGAGACAATAGCTAACTAATCTAACCACTACAGAAAGCATTTATTGCACAACCTTTGATAAAATGGCACAATGTATTTGATATTAACACTGTGTGTGTGTTTGTGTTTCCAGGTCTTGTGAAGCTGGGAATCCATTGTGTCACGTGCCAGAAAGTCGCCATAAAGATCGTCAACCGAGAGAAACTCAGCGAGTCAGTTCTTATGAAGGTAAGGCTGTGTGTGTGTGTGTGTGTGTGTGTGTGTGTGTGTGTGTGTGTGTGTGTGTGCGCGTGTGCACTTGTAGTTGGCTGTAACATGTTGACATGGATGATAGCATCTCCATACACCAAATGTCTCCGCCATGAGGCGGCATTATGTAACTATAGTACATTCCCTTACCATTCTGTCAAATATTGTTTGATTTAACCCATTAATACCTGGAACGCATCTGTGTCACTTTTAGATTTCTTTAGGCTATTCAAAAATAGCAGATATACAAGCTCATAGCGCGGCACCGAGTGCCGCGCTACGAGCTTGTAGATCTGCTATTTTTGAAAAATCGTGAAAATTATTTTTTTTACATTTTTTTCCGAAAAACTGTTAGGATTTAGAAAATGTTTAGAAGCGGCCTCAGGTCTTAATGGGTTAACTCTGAGAGTGTACAGACATTTGTATACTCTCCCAGTTACGAATGGATGAATGAATGAACACTGATGATTTTATTGCGTAGTAGGCCTATATACTTTTGTCAGAGTACTCAGAACTGAGTGATTCTGGCTCCTGGCCATGAACCCTCGTCAACCAATGATAGGGTATAAATGGCCATGGGATCCGAAAAAAAAAGGAGCGGGCCAAGTACAGACCCCTGGGGTACTCCGGTCAATAAGGGGGGGATGAAAGTGAACCTCGCCATGAATCGGTCAGGTAGGAGGAGCAAGGTCGGAAAGTGTGTCCAGAAGAACATGGTGGTGGACTTGATCAAACGCTGCAGATGGGTCAAGAAGGATGAGGACTGCGGAGTAAAGTGGCAGCCAGGGCAATGTGGAGTGCCTCCGTGAGCAGTGCTATCCTGACTGGATACGATCCAAAAGGTTATTCTGTGAGAGCTGCTCAGAAAGAACTCATTCAAGAATTCTAAATATTTATGTATGTATTTATGTATTTATTGAGGAGATAAAGATGACAGTATTGAGTGGGAGTGGGAGTGGCAATGGTCTGGAAGATTGAGGAGGGGGTGGTCAGTCAGGTGGATGACACAATACACGGAGGAGAGAAGGGAGACGGGTATGATATGTTGGGCTAACGTCATGTGAGCTAGTCCATTCATTAGTGGGAAGACCTGCTGATGTCATCGACCTTCTTATCTACTATTATTAAAGTAGTTGATGAAAGCTTCAGAAGAGAGAGGGATGTGGGGGGAACCGGTGGAGAGGGACTAAGGACGGACGAGAAGGTGGACAAGTACTTCCATGGGTTAGACGAGTGAAAGAAAGTGGGAGAGGTCACTGATAAGACATGTTTGCTCAGCTCTGAGGCTTTCAGATAATGAAGGAGTCGGTGGAGAAAGGCGCGTCAGCTCGGAGGAGAGAGGGCGGCGATAGACAAAGACGGATGAAATTGTGCAGAGAAAGGGGGGGAGGTTGTAGAATCATTTGAGACGGGTGGGAAAGAAATAAAGGGAGGGAATTAATAATAATATAATGGATTACATTTATATAGCACTTTATCTTGATACCCTTAAGCGGTTCCCAGACAAGGGGGGAAACTCGCCTCAAACGCTGCCATTGGGAAGAGAAGAGAGGATAACCTGAGAGATAGGAAGGTTTTAAAGACTTAAGGCTCCATGGAGTGGTGACAGAATGAGGTTGGATAGGTTCAGTGGTGGAAAGTAACTAAGTACATTTACTTAAGTACTGTACTTAACCCATTAAGACCTGAGGCTGCTTCTAAATTTATTTTTAATCCTAACAGTTTTTCTGAAAAAAAATATAAAAAAAACATTTTCACAAATTTTCAAAAATATAACTCATAGCATGAGCTTGTATATCTGCTATTTTTGAATAGCCAAAGAAGTCTAAACTGACACAGATGCGTCCCAGGTCTTAATGGGTTAAGTACAATTTTGAGGTATTTGAGCACTTCCAATATCCAATACTTTTACTTCTACTCCACTACATCTCAGAGGCAAATATTGCAATTTTACTCCACTACAATTATTTGAAAACTTTAGTTACTTTGCAGATATAAATTGTTACATTATAAAACATACATTAACCACTTTAGCCGTATTTTATACCTAGGCTGATAAAGAATTGCCGATCTACAAGCTCACAACGCGCCGCATCGCGACGCGTTGTGAGCTTGTAGATCTGCTATTTTCAAATATTTTAGTACTTTTACTTTTGGTACTTTAATTACATTTTGATGCCAATACTTTTGTACTTTTACTCAAGTAAATTTTTAATTCTGGACATTTACTTGTAACAGAGTATTTCTATATTGCAGTATTGGTACTTTTACTTAAGTAAAGAATTTGTGTACTTTTTCCACACTGTTGAGGTGGGAGAGAGTAGTGAGAGGGATTGGAAAAAGTCAGGGTAAAAGAATGCTTTAAGGTATCGGTCTCAGCAGTTGTTAGTGTGTGGAGCAGAGGTCGCTATTATTTCTGATGAGAAAGCTTGTTATTTAATTAATTCTCTCCTTTTTCCTCATCACCTCGGTGTGGGTAATTAACTGCGTGTGCGTGTGTGTGTGTGTACGCTGTTTTGGCAGAGTCAGGTGAACAGACCATTAGTCGGTGATTACAGAGTGGCGGTCGCTGCTTTTCTGCTGATGTTGTTTCTTTCACCCTAATGAGGGGGTGGAGACTAGACTAGGGTTCATCAGAAACACACTGACCACACAGTTCCTCTGCTATCCCTCTATATTGTTGTGGGGCGTGGCTTTTGCTGGATGGCTACAGTATAATTGCTCATTAACTTTGATGGCTTGTTGGCTTGTTGGAATACTGTAGGTTTGGTTTGTTGTTTTCAGTGGTGGAAAGTAAATAAGTACATTTACTTAAGTACTGTACTTAAGTACAATTTTGAGGTATATTTACTTTTCTTGAGTATTTCCAATTTCCAATACTTTTACTTCCACTCCACTACATCTCAGAGGCAAAAGGTCGCTAGCGTTGAAGTGTTGATCAACATGCTCATTTACGTCAGCATGCGTCTGACAAGCAAGAAATACATAAAGCCTGCCGTTCAAAACAATAGGAGAGTGGAAATGGTTAAACAACACTTGCTTGTTTTGTAGCGTTGCAGCTGCAGTTGAACCCAGACGAACTTGGATTGTAGCTTTGTAGGTTTTTGTAACGGCTACAAACGTCGGGTGTCGCTTTGTGTCTTAATGTCGCTTTGTGTCTTAATGTCGCTTTGTGTCTTAATGGGGCGGCGGTGGCTCAGGGGTAGAGTGGCCGGGTAGAGTGAACTGGAAACCGCAAGGTTCCCAGTTCGATCCCGGACTGGGGTGCTCCCCCAGAGTTAGTGTGGAAGTGTCCGTGAACAAGACGCTGAACCCCTAATTGCTCCCGATGAGCAGGTTGGTGCCTTGCATGGTTTCCTCCGCCATCGGTGTATGAATGTGTGTGTGAATGGGTGAATGTAATGCACAATCTATGTAAATCGCTTTGGATAAAAGCGCTATACAAATGCACCATTTACCATTTAATGTCGCTGGCTTCCAAATGAATGGGTAGCCTTTAGCTTTGTATCGACCAGTGTGAACACAGCATCATCCTTATCTGTTCAACTTTAACCTACCACTGTGCAGTATGAGCTCACAACTTAAAGCCAAATCTTCCCAGCAGGAGGGCAGCATTCTAGTTTCCAACCAAACCAGATGGAAGACGCCAAACCAGTGAGCATCAGATACCATATATCCTACTCACGTCGCGAAAACACACTGGTTGAAATCAACCTGTTTCCCCTCCAGTGCAGTGTTGATTTTGACAGCACATTTTGATTTAGTTTTTGTCATAGTCCTTTGAATAAAATTCTATTTAGTTTTAGTCATATTTTAGTCATCTGAAAAGTTTTTGTTTTAGTCGACGAAATATCATAAGATTATAGTCGACTAAATCTACAGTTGATTTAGTCGACTAAAATGTATTTTGGCGGTGCCTTGATGGCGTCGTAATGGCTGATTTTACACTCGGTTGCATGCTGAAAATAGCCGATCTACAAGCTCACAGCGCGACGCGTTGTGAGCTTGTAGATCGGCTATTTTCAGAGCGCAACACCCTAGCGCAACCAAACATAAAATGACTTGTCTTTTAGTTCTACTGGATCTCTTCTCCACTAGACCCTCACTAACATTTTAGTCTAGCTTGTATTTGTTGACGAAATTGTCAACATATTTAGTCTTAGTTTTAGTCATCAGAGCTTAGTTCAGGGGTCTTCAACAGGGGGTCCGGGACCCCTAGGGGGTCCTCAGAGCTACTATGGGGGTCCGCCAAATCTTTGTGTGATATGATTTAGTCTTTTTACATTAACCACTTGAACCCTAGAATTCCTTTTCTGAGGGGAACATTAGCTGAAAATCAACATTAGCTGAAAATCAACATTAGCTGAAAATCAACATTAGCTCTCAACGCCTTGAGAGCTTGTAGATCTGCTATTTTTGGCAAAGAGGCTATAGGTGTAGAGGGAAAAAAGAGCAGACTTAAAGTAATACTAGGTAACGTTTTCAACAAAACTAAAGTTAAATTGTATATCTTTTGTCAGTGGCAAAAGTTTCACAACACCCACTCCATGAATTTCACCCCCGGAAGCCTTTTATTTATATATTTTCTATTGAAAGTGGACTGGGGGGACTTTCCCGGGGAAATGACGTTCCTGGCCAACGTCATGACGTCGTGGCCGACGTCCCCAGGAACTACCGCAACGGTTTCCTGTTTGGCCAGGAACTACCGCGGTAATAGCAAAAAGGAACCTCACGCTGATGTTAAGAGAATGTAGGATTTGAAGATCGAAAAAGAACAGAAAAAGAAAGCACAGCTCATGGTAACTAATGCTCCACTGGCTAAGAGAAACGATCCGTAGATAGTATAAAACAATTAAAAGATCGCTTTTTGAAACGCTTCCGGCTTCCGGTGAAAACGAATGGAATTCTGGGTAATCGAGGATTACGGAAATTGTATGCAGTGACGGTAGTGACCAGCAGAGGTTGCTAAAAATCGTTATTTGGGATTCTGCATTGTATAACTTTAAGTAAAAAAAAAAAACTTTAATCTGAAACACAATTTTATACAATATAGAGTAGGGGGTCCCTGCTTCATCTCTCTCTCAGCTAGGGGGTCCTTGGCCTGAAAACGTTGAAGACCCCTGGCTTAGTTTTTATATAGTTTTTGTCAGTGAAAAAAGGTAGTCGACGTTTTTTTCGTCATAGTTTTAGTCGACGAAATCAACACTGGAGCATCAGATACCATATATCCTACTCACGTGGCGACTAAGCACTGGTAGAAATCAACCTGTTTCCCCTCCAGTGTCACCTCAGTCTACAGTATATATGGTCATTGTGTTCGGTGTGGTACCAGCTGTTACATCTAATGTGTCTGGGAGCGAGCCGGAGGCTGAGAGGTTCCTCCTCTAATCGCGTTCCCACCGCCTCCTTATTTTTAGAAGATGCTGTGGCCCTGTTGTCATGGTAACAGGGGGAGTGCTTGGATTTCTTTTTTTCTTTTGGAAGGGGGGGATTCAAACATCCTCTCGGTGTGAGAGCTGAGCTTTTGGCTGTGTGTTGCTTTCACACCAACGGCACAAATCCACAGGACAGACTGGTGAAAAGACAAGCATGTTTAACCCCTTAAGACCGGGAACGCATCTGTGTAATTTTTTGATTTCTTTGGCTATTAAAAAAATTGCAGATCTACAAGCTCATAGTGCGGCACCAAGTGCCGCACTATGAGCTTTTTTAAATCTTTTTAAATCTTGAAAGTTTGTGCAAATCTTTTAATATTTATGTATTTTTAAAGCGAACATTTTTAACTCAAATCTTTGCTTCTGGTTGATTCTACAAATGTCTTCTAAATCCTAACAGTTTGTTTTTTTAAACTTATGTTGCTATAATACCAGTGGTTCTCAAACTTTTTTCATTTCAAGGACCCCCGAAATTATATGTATTTGGCCGCGGACCCCCCATCTCAAAATATGTTGTTCCAGGGAGCCCCAGAAACAAAGATTTGAGGTAAAATGTATACAAAGATTTGCACACATTTTCATTTTTTTTCTTCTAAAATAGCAGCTCTATAAGCTCGTAGCGCGGCACTCGGTGTAGATCTGCTATTTTTGAATAGCCAAATAAATCTAAAAACGACACACAGATGCGTTCCCGGTCTTAATGGGTTAAGACCTGCCGTTCGCTTTGCTTCTGTTCTCTTTTCCTCCCATTTTGTCTGCGATGGGGTTTGCGGCTTCTGCCGTTCTCTGTTGTTTGATGTCACGGTTGTTCTTTTTTCTCTCTGTTCTAATTCTTTTTTTTCTTTTTCTTTTTACAGAGGTTCTTTTTAACCCCAATCTTTTGACTTGCTATTATGCTTTTGACGGTTTTGTGTCCGTCAGTTCTGGCTCTCTCTCTCCAGCTATCCATCATGTACTCTTCAGCCACCCGTGGTTCACTTTGAACGTCATTAAAATGATACCATACTATTTTCACCACATACAGTAAGGTGTGTGTGTGTGTGTGTGTGTGTGTGTGTGTGTGTGTGTGTGTGTGTGTGTGTGTGTGTGTGTGTGTGTGTGTGTGTGTGTGTGTGTGTGTGTGTGTGTGTGTGTGTGTGTGTGTGTGTGTGTGTGTGTGTGTGTGCGCGCGCGTGCATGCACCGTATCTCGTCTTTGTCAGGTGGAAACCTTGTATGTCCAAAACTTAATTAAAAATTATTATCTTTCTAAAAACATCTTAACATAGTGAAAATAACCGATCTACAAACTCACACAACGCGTCATTGTGAGCTTGTAGATCAGCTATTTTCACTCATTTTGTGTGACACTCCTGTATGATGAAGTAGGTCGGGGCATTCATTCACGGAAGCATGGAGACACTAGGTTTCTTCCTGACTGTGACGATATATCGTATATGTTTGAATGTTTGCATGTTTTTGTTTGCGTCTGGTCTGTACTATAATTTCTTGCTTTGCGTTTGTAACGTGCGTACACGGACATCTATCTAACGAGCGTGCCAGCGTGTGCAACTCCAGCTGAGATGAAAGCCTTGACATTTTGTCGTGGGTTGCTTCAAGAGACCAGCACCCTACAAGTACATCAGTGGCTATAGAGCACTCTTATGTGAAACCTGTTTTTTACTCCCACTAATGGACACGCTCATTAGAGCCAAGCACAGGGTGAGAAGGCAGACACCATGCTGACAAGCTGGCTAGACCCCCTTGAAAACCAGATGATTCATCTCAAGAGGTTTCTTCAGTGGTTCTCAATGTTTTTTCCATGTCAGGGACCACCAAATTAAATCTATTTTTGGCCGCAGACCCCCATCTGAAAATATCTTGTATGCGAGGTACTCGCATACAAGATATTTTTTTGGGGGGGGGGCTTTTCTGCCTTTTATTTATAGAGTAGTAGTGAAGATGGACAGGACACAGGGAGAGAGAGATGGGGAGAGACATGCAGTAATGATCGTCGGGAACAGGACTCGAACCCGCGATGCACTGTCAGGCTAACTATAGCAAGGCCAGCGGTCCGGGAAGATCAGTTCAATTGTTTAAAAAAATATTCCCAATTTTTCCGCTATTTTCAAATAGCTGATGTAGTAGTTGTAGGGTTAAAGGTTTAATGACATTCACTTTTACACCACATTCAAAGTCTTTGTCCTGGTCCTTCAAAAGTGTACAAAAAGTTTTAAGTGAAAATTCCATTCCAGTGATCAATGGCAGGTGTTTTTCTCTCACATTTCTAAAGCCTTTTCAACTGCAATGAAAAAAGAAATCTTTGCCTGCGGGTGTCGCTGGTGAGGGATTTTGCCTGTCAATCATCGCCTCTGCTCCGCCCCCCCCAAAGGAAAGGA
>NC_137603.1:20523987-20568987 GCF_963280865.1 Gymnoscopelus braueri | reverse complement strand
TCTCTCTCTCTCTCTCTCTCTCTCTCTCTCTCTCTCTCTCTCTCTCTCTCTCTCTCTCTCTCTCTCTCTCTCCTCTCCTCTCCTCTCCTCTCCTCTCCTCTCTCTGTCTCTCTCTCCTCTCTCCTCTCTCTTCTCTCTCTCTCCTCTCCTCTCCTCTCCTCTCCTCTCTCCTGGCCTATAGCAGCAGATGGCAGTTTGATTACCGAGCGGATGTTCTAATTTATCACCCTTTGTGGCCTCTCCGCTCTGTATCGTGTTTCAATTAAATAGGGATTTGAACGTAGCGCTCTTGCCCCCCCCCTGAGTTACTCCTCATAATTCATTAAGAGGAGCTATCACGCATGGAGCCGTTGACTTAGGCCGGCGAGGGGAGACCCCGGAGGCACGGAGACTATTGACACCAGTCAGTTCACTTAACCCGCTAAGAGCGGGAAAGCATCTCTCATTTTAACCACTTTAACCATCATTTTATACTTTGGCTATTCAAAAATACAAGCTCATAGCACTGCCGCGCTATGAGCTTGTAGATCTGCTATTTTTGAAAAAATTGCAGAAACATTTTTAACTCAAATCTTTGCTTCTGGGGGGTCCCTCGCATGACATATTTTGAGATGGGGGTCCGCGGCACAAATACATATCATTTTGGGTGGTCCTTGACATGAAAAAGTTTGAGAACCACTGATATTATTATGGGTGCGTTCGGAAATACAGCACTGAGCGCACTTGGCTAATACAAACTAATAGGCGAAAACTAATGAACGCACCCTATTATAGCAACAGCAAAGTGTTTCAGAAAACTGTTAGGATTTAGAAGACATTAAGGTAGAATGGGCCTCAGGTCTAAATGAGTTAAGCCCCTCCATGGCTCAGTGAAAGATTGCTATCAGGTAATCTGGACCTGAGATAATGAGGGTGGGGGGGTGGGGGGGGGGGCTATATGTAAGGGGGTGTGGTGTGTACAGTATTTGTAAACCCTAACCCTTCTGTATTACTGGTTATTATTGGTCTGTATTAAGACTTTTTAGAATAGATAGCATGTTGTTTAGATAGATGCTAGGTTTGAGGTTTACCTGGTACTCTCGTTTCCTACATTGTTCTCTTTGCACTTTATGTGTGTGTGTGTGTGTGTGTGTGTGTGTGTGTGTGTGTGTGTGTGTGTGTGTGTGTGTGTGTGTGTGTGTGTGTGTGTGTGTGTGTGTGTGTGTGTGTGTGTGTGTGTGTGTGTGTGTGTGTGTGTGTGTGTGTGTGTGTGTGTTTGTCTGGAGCTAATCTCACAAACCGCTAGGCTAGACCAAGTACATTCATGCATTTCTTTTCCAACATTATTTTTCAAATGTTTTAATGGGTCTTGGAACAGGCTGAAACCTAGGACCCACAATTGGAGTCATACGTCATAGATATGTCATAGAAGACGTCATATTGGGGGGGAAATGGTAAATGGTGCATTTATATACCCTCTTTATCTAAAGCGCTTTACAATTAGCATTATATATTTCCACACCGACGGTGGAGGAAACCAACCTGCTCATTGGGAGCAGTTAGGGGTTCAGAGTCTTCCTCAAGGACACTTGGACACTTAACCCAGGGGGAGAATAAGGAAATAGATATCGTGCACAAAGAATTGTGTTGCCAGTGAAATCAGAGAGTGTCTCAGAGTGTCTGAGTCAGAGTGTGTGAGGTCACACACACACACACACACACACACACACACACACACACACACACACACACACACACACACACACACACACACAGCAAAGGAACAGGTCGTGTGGGTTTAGGTGGTAAGTGAACTTATGAGTGAATCACTCAGTGATTCACAAGTCAGTTTATTAGAGAGAGATTGCATGGCACAAAGTGAGTCATTCACGAATCAGTCAGTCCATACAGTTATTACTGAGTCACAGCCAGTGTATGCTTATTATAATTTTCCCCCAAGATTTTATTTTCAAATAGCCGATCTACAAGCTCACAACGCGTCGCATCGCGACGCGTTGTGAGCTTGTAGCTTGTAGCTTGTAGCTTGTAGCTTGTAGCTTGTAGCTTGTAGATCGTTGTGAGCTTGTAGATCTGCTATTTGAAAACAGCTGATGTATATGTTTAAAGTGCTCATGCGGCCCATTGTCGCTTCTTTTGGGCTTGTTTTCCCAGACCTGGTTGCTTGTTTCTCTCCCTGAATCTGGCAACACTGGTCACAGCCCTATCTGACTCACCATGCATCTATATACCACATATCCTTTCAATGAGATTGTTTGCCATCATCATTTGTTATTTTGAGGTCACCTCAAACAGTCGTCAGGTCATCTCAACGTTTTCTGAAGGGAGAAAATATACATCTACATTATATTCATCAATCAATTTTAATTGATAATAATACCACAGTCTATAAGTATAAGATTCAAGGAATTTATTGTCACACGCATGTACAGCACAAAACAGCTTGTAGCAACGTTCTTACAGTGTTGCTATATCTGCTGTAGTGTGTGTTGTGCATGTTGAAAGCACTGTTCTTGACACAGCAGTGTAATGACAAGGTGGAAGGCTCTTCCATCATCAAGGAAAGGTCATGTGTTCAGTCTCATTTGTCACCACGTGTACCCTGCCCAATTAACCGCACGCAGGATACTGAAGCCCCCCCCCCCCCCCCCCGCTCTCTACTGTAAGTCATTCACTTAACCCATTAAGACCCGAGTCTGATTCTGCAAATGCCTTCTATATCAGTAGTTCTCACACTTTCAAGGGAAAAAAAATCTACGAGCTGTGAGCTTGTATATCTGCTATAGCGAATGCGAAAATCTAAAATGAGTAAATGACACGGATGCTTTCCCGTTTTTTTTTTAACAAACTAAAACGCAGATATATAAACATGAATACAAACCCCAAATATCTTTCACAAACATTCCAGATACGTATTGACCAGTCAAAACATGAATATGTTTTTATTTTTATTTACGGGGGGGGGGGGGGGGTATTTTTGCCTACTTTGAAACAATTCACTTTTGTATGACAGAAAATATATATTTTTTGTATCCACCGTTCTCTGCTACCGTAGGTTCCCTGGACTGACAGATTGTAGAAGTGATGGCTGTCTCAGGGCCCTGTCCCTCAGTGGAGAGTGGAGACACACTGTCAAAAACTCTGTAGGTGTGTGCGTGCGTGTGTGCGGTGCGCGTGTGTGTGTGTGTGTGAGACTATGTCATTCTTCACAGCTGTGTCTCTGTCTCTGAAGCTTTATGAGTCCATTTTCACCAGGGAGACCCTTATTAACTCACCACAGGGAGTGTGAGATCATCATCATGTGTACACCACAGGGGGGGCGTGTATGCAAAGCAATACGCCTCTTAGACCATGCTCAAAGTGGGACCCTGCACTCCACAGGGGGTCCTTGAGGATTTTGGTGTGTGTCCCAGGTGAAACAAATGAAACCGTTTAATTTCACCGATATTTTCATTGACTTGAGGATAGTAGAGAGACAGCGGAATGAGGGCAGAAAAGAGGAGACATGCAACACATATGATGGTACAATAATCTGGTCAAACTACTGGCAAAACATAATTTATTAGTAGTTAACACAATGATTACTGCACATCTATCTCTCCCAAAGGAAATGCTATGGTTGTTTATATCATCTCATGTTTGCTTTAATACATGTGTTGTACATTTTAATGTGCACTTGTTCTGAACTTGCAGAATATATATACTGTATACTCGGAGACCACGCAAGACGGGAACAATGCAAGTTGTGAATGCATGCCCCACCCGGTTATGACATTTAATGTAGGATGGAGATCCCTGATGTATCAGTATATATGTCATGCCCATATATGGGCATATTGGTCGGATCGCATGCAAAGGAGTGCATACATTTGCATCTGTTTTGGCCATGCATGGAGACATGGGATGGGAACCTTTTATAATTAAATACAGTATATAAGGAATCATAGAGGCATTGGAATTGTTTAACTAGTATGCCAGAGAGTAGAGCTGAACAAAAGGTTTTCAATTTGAATAAAACACACAAGGCTGCATGGAGTAATGATGCATTACATTTTTCAGTGAAACTGATTAACGGTATAGTTTTTTAGGTATGCCTTAAGATATAATGTTCACTACACTAGGCATACCTTATTTCTCGACCATAAAAATGGGCCACAGCAATTTGGCTCAAACCACAACATAGAACATATTTTAACAAGAACCTATATATTGTCCAGAACCCTATGTCACATTACCCATGGAAATATCTAGGTGCTCAGTTGAGAGCCGGGTTCTCCCATTGTGTTTGGCATGTGTCTTGGGTGTTGTCGAATATTAATTTCACATTTTGTCTTTTGTCATTTGTTGATGAGTTAAGAGACAAAAAGAAAAAAAAGGTTAGGGTAGAATGGCTGTTAAGAGAGGAATCTTTTGTAATGAAGCACGCTTTGCTAGAGGTTTTGGGTTACCTTGCCATGTAACTCCAAATATTGGCAAATTAGCGTCAGTAGATGCTCTGTTGATTGAAATGGGATATTCCAAAAGTAATCTCCTCATTGACTTAACATATACACAGTGAAACAAGTTATCAAAGTCACTCATTTTATTACATAAATGAACACAAACAAAGCAGATTCTGCCAATATATAACATCACAAAACCCAGTACAGAATCTTTAATTTATTTTTATTGTTTTGAAAAATAAAATAATTTATATTTGATGATCTCAGAGTCTTCTTCCTAATTCAAATAGTAAAATCAACATGAATGTTTTTATATACAGTATATATATTTTTAAAAAGCCTGTGTTCTGTGATGTTATATTAGTGGCAGAATCTGCTTCGTGTCCGTTTATGTGCTAAAAGAGTCACTTTGAGAACTGTTTCACTGTGTAATCTTAGTCGGTGAGGAATATCCACAACGGAGCAACTACTAAAGATATCTCACCATTGTCACCAATATTTTGGATTACATTATGCCAAGGTGACTACACATCCCAAACCTCTACCAAAGTGTCATTGTGCTTTACAAACCTTATAGTTAAAGCATGGAATGTGAGACTGGAGAAGTTACATTTTTGAATGTTTAATGCTTGAATGCTCTGCCTAAAAGCTCATCATTTAGAGTTTTATTTGTATCATTTGCTGGCTTTTTGATTGGTTAGTTTTTGCCTTTGAGTATTCGGTAATGAAGGAATTTGTTTTCTGAACGTGCAGGGAATATAATTTAGTATCTTGTGTGTGCAGGGCACCATGCATGAGGTGTGAGACACATTAATAAAAGACTAAAGAACACAATGAGATAATGTAAAGAGTAAGAATGATTATTCTGATGAGGTTTCCACCAGCGGTAGCTATAAACATTTCTTCCTCTCCTCAATTGAACCTAGCAATAGAAATAAAGTCCTGTGGGAAATTGGTTTCTAATGCCCTAATCTCTCAAGAACAGATTCATAGCTGCGCTTGAATCTGTCGGTAGCCGTGTTGAGAAGCCATGCACATTGGCTACAGGTGGGCGTGCCATCAGATCAGGAAGCAGGCCGCGCTTTACCCAATCAAATGTAGTGGGCGGGATTGACATGTGTGCGGCTCGTTCCCCACTGGAAACAAACCGAAACTCATTTAACAATAGCGTCCTCGGAGCCGACAAAACCACTGAAAGTTATTAACATTTTAACTTGCTCTTTTATCACAAGTGGGCTTATAACCAAAACGATCCATGTTCTTTGGGAGAAATCGTGTTAGTGTTCCGTGGAGAAATATTGTTAGTGGGAATGAAAACATAGTTGCACCACCGGAAGTGAAAGGCTGAAGGCAGACCAAAACCCCCGGTTTCCCGGAGCACGGGTCCTCCGTACAGCTCCGCCCAGAGTCAAATGAATAAGTGAAAAACAGCAGAGGGCGCTGTTTTTCCTTTTTATTTGACGATGGGTTCCCAGATTGCTAATGCCCTAATAATGTGAAATTGTGTGTAAATTTTTTTAACAAAATAAAAAACATCATACATTTTATTATTATATTATTTATTTAATACATGCATGTGAAAAAGCTAATTAATTAAAAATGGATTTCATGCCTGGGAGGGGGTGTGTTAATTGTGTTGGACAGAGGAGAGAAGGCAGTGATAATTGAGGTGACTAGACAAACAAGACCGGGGATTTGTGCTGAGATTGGCGTTAACCTGGACAACAGCAGACCGCAGCTACAGGCTGTAATTAAAACCGAGTCTGTGAATAGACACCTCACAACGCATGCCTCTGGGAACGATCCTGATGCCATGGTTACTTGATTGAATTTTAATAAAGGTTTACATGCTGCCTGCATGTACACATGCATCGAGAGAGAGTAGAGACCAAGCCCTTTTATCACTTTAACTAACTCGTACATACACACACGAGCTCACACGCGTACAATAGCAAATGCACACGTGCACATGCCATTTTGGTGGGTGTGTTGTGTGCCTGCGTTTCCTCCTAAGTAGTTCCTCATTACTATGAATTAATAGACCGTATGGGTCATAATAAGGTGTAATAGATGTTTTTGTTGTTGATGGCAAGGGGGCGGCGGGCTATTTTCCTTGTACATGTACTTAATTACATTCTACGCTCTGTGTGTGTGTGTGCGTGTGTGTGTGTGTGTGCTTGCCACCAATCAGATGGCAAACAGAATAATTAGATGTCATGGTGGGAGAATCCTGTATAATGTGCACAGAAAATTCATTTTACTCTGAGAGTGTACAATTTGAACCAAATATACTGTACCTGTGAAGTCCATTTGGTTCCATTCGTACACTCTCGTGGTTAAATAAACATTTTATTGTGCACCAGCATCCTACACAGGCAAAACGATTAGTTCTGAACCACTTAAAACCTATACTTGGTTGAGCAGAGTCCCTCAAGGCTCTAGTCTAGTGCCTTTCTGTTTTTGCTCTACACAAAGGTAGGGTAAATGATTTACTTTGGTTAAAATAAGTGTTAAATAGCTTTATATTCTGATAGTACTCATTGCTATAGAGTGTTTGTTCAGTAAAAGGAGTCTCCCATGTCTCTCCAGCTCTTTATTAAACAGAAAATGCATTTTCAGTGCTCTCTCCTGATTGGCTTAAATGTTGTCACCAACCTGAAAATGTACTATATTCTGTTTACTAAAGAGCTGGAGAGACGCCTGTGACCGAACAAACGCTCTGTAGCAATGATTGCTATCAGAATATAGTACTTTAACCTTTTAAAAAATATATATATATACCCTACCTTTAAATATCTTCGCTGAGAATATGTCAGGAGAAACACAGGGAATATCTATTTTATTGCTACACTGTTGTTGCCAGGCAGCAGAAAGAGTAACATTTCAAAACCGTATTTTTTTTAAATTTACTTTACTGAAAGCTGTGAAAGGGCACAATGTAGAATAGCAACAAGTGAAGTTATGATTGCAGGATTCAAGGTGACTAATTTCGATTAGTCACTGCTATTTTCATCACAAAAAATAGCAGATCTACAAGCTCACAACGCGTCGATTTGCTATTTTTGGCAAATGCTCCCCCCAGAATATAGGGATACTTGGGGTTCAAGTGGCTAAATATAGTATAAAGTTATTTTCAATCTATCCTAATGGAAACAGATATTCTCTCAAGTTTTCCTTGTGACATACTGTATCTTAGGGGGAAAGATTTACATATTTACATACCGTAATCTGACATAAATGTAAATACATGTACATTTTAAATTATTATTTAAATTAATTCAGGGGTGCAGTGGAGAAAAACGTTATTTCCAGGGGTGACCTGAGCCAAAAAAGTTTGAGAACCACTGACCTAGTGGTGACCTATGTGTTTATAATGTTACTAAAAGTTACTTTGAGCACTATGTTATCTATAATTAAAGCAATAATACTAGCTGGTTATTGGTTTTTGAAAATGGGTTTTGTAGTGATCCCGGGGGTGGAATTACTTTCCTGCATTTGACCCATCCATTTTAGAGCGGTATGCAGCAACACGGGCGCACAGGGAGCAGCAGTTAGAGGTTAAGTGTATTGCTCACGGACACTTCAACACGAAGCTGGAGGAGCCGGGGGTCAAACCAGGGACCTTCCGTTCCCCGACGGCCGCCCGCTCTATCTCTTCCACTAAACAAAGCAATAGCCTCTATGTAGCGTAGCTAACAGATCAATGCTGTTGAGAGCTCTCAGCAATAACGTTAGAACTCGGCTGGTCTCATGCTGCAGTAGCTGTATACGTCACTGTAATGGGAATCCTTATAGAATGAATTCCCTGCCGGCCAACCTCTGCAGATTTGACAGGGAATGAGATACCATTTAACACTTTTTTCCCTCCTTTCCTGGGACCCTTGGACATGACACAGGCTCTTGTGTTGGCGAGTGGGCAAAGGGTGGGGACTGGGCGGTCTGCAGAGAATCCTGCCCTTTGACTGCTAGTCAGTCGTGTAAAGTAACTAAGTACATGTACTCAAGTACTGTACTTAAGTACAATTTTGAGGTATTTGTACTTTACGTGAGTATTTCCAATTTCCAATACTTTTACTTCTACTCCATTACATCTCAGAGGCAAATATTGTACTTTTACTCCACTACAATTATTTGAAAACCTTAGTTACTAGTTACTTTGCAGATATAAATTATTACATTATAAAACATACATTAACCACTTCAGCCCTATTTTATGCCTAGGCTATTTGAAAATAGCCGATCTACAAGCTCACAACGCGTCGCATCGCGACGCGTTGTGAGCTTGTAGATCTGCTATTTTCAAACATTTTAGTACTTTTACTTTTGGTACTTTAAGTATATTTTGATGCCAATACTTACTGTTACTCAAGTAACATTTTGAACACATGCCTTTTACTTGTAACAGAGTATTTTTATATTGTGGTATTGCTACTTTTACTTAAGTAAAAAATCGGAGTACTTTTTCCACCATTCACTGCTAGTAGAACAGTGATGACAGGCAGACAGTCGGATAACATCTGTGTTTTCTCGTGTCTCGTGACACGTCTAACAACACCCAGGTGATGGGAATCCTCGCCCCCGGCCAATCAATAGAGCTTAGGATTTAGTTTGATTAGCTGGGAGGGCTAGAGATTTCTACCGACACCGTCCCACTGGTTTCAGCTGTGGCGTCTCATTGATTGTGACAGTGAGTAAGCCTGGGCGACATGACTTCACATCAATATCACAATGATTTCAAACTTTTGCCTTGATTTCGATTAATAAACGATTATTTTGAAAAAGTGAGAATAGCAGATCTACAAGCTCACAACGCATTTGTTGATATACTAGATGTGAGGGCGGCTATGCATATAAAATATAGGCTACTAGATGTAGCCTATATTTAATTATACACAATTATATCCTCCTATACTTTGACAAACCTCTGTCATGGTGTCATGGTGTCATGGTTGGTGGTTGGTGAGGCCAAAATTGCTCTGCCCGGTTCTCCTCAGCGGCTGGAGCAATTGATCCGAAATTGCACACAGCCATTGACCCTTACCATGTGCACCTAACAGCGAAGCCCGTTTTTCGATATCACCAAATCTCAGCTGTTTATTAGCGTTTTTGTGAAAACACTGTCGCCATGGTTATGGGGCTGCCTCCCGGGTTGCCAGATCATGTGCGCATATCCCCCCACGGATGCGTCGACCGGGTATGGACTAGTAATTATATAATGATTACAATTATTGTGGGCATGCACATAGCTACATATCTATATATACAGTCGTGTAGTGGTTAGACTGCCTGGTGACAGTTACAACACACACACACACACACACACACACACACACACACACACACACACACACACACACACACACACACACACACACACACACACACACACACACACACACACACACACACACACACACACACATAGCCCTGAGCCAGGCAGTGATCTAAGTTGGTCATTCATTATATTACACCAGAGGCTCACACCCCCACACACACATACATACACTTCAGTGGCTGCTATACAGCGCCCAGGGAGCTGGTAGGGGTTAAGTGTCTTGCTCAGTGACACTTCGACCCGTAGGGCACGGACCCACATTTCAGGAACATTTTGTCTTCTGTATACAGTGCTAGATATGATTTAGTAGATGAAAGAATGCATGTCTGCCTGCAGGGGGAAAGAGAACAGTGCTCTGATCTAAATAGTCATTCTTATACATTGAGCCATACTGATGATGCTTGACATAATGGCACCATCTATTCTATGGGAACAGCACGTCTTTTAATCAGAACGTAGTATAGTCACTTCTGCACATATCACAAGTTTTATGTCGACGACTTCTACACTTGCAAGTAAGTTCGTTGTTTCTCTATTATGACAGAACAGCAGTTGACGTTAAGCTGTGGGTGTGTGTGTGTGTGTGTGTGTGTGTGTGTGTGTGTGTGTGTAATGCCGGGGAATCGAACCCGGGGCTCCCGTGTGGGAAGCATGCAACATCTTAAACCACAAGCCTGAAGGGGAATTCCCCCTTGGGTCTCCGGTGGAGATATTAGGCTCTTGGTCATCGGGCAGAGGCTCTGAGCCACTACTGTGTGTGTGTGTGTGTGTGTGTGTGTGTGTGTGTGTGTGTGTGTGTGTGTGTGTGTGTGTGTGTGTGTGTGTGTGTGTGTGTGTGTGTGTGTGTGTGTGTGTGTGTGTGTGTGTGTGTGTGTGTGTGTGTGTGTGTGTGTGTGTGTGTGTGTGTGTGTGTGTGTGTGTGTGTGTGTGTGTGTGTGTGCGTGCGTGTGTGAGAAGGGGGGGGTCCTAGAGCCTTATTGGCTCTGACTAATGACAGTGAGCCTGCTGTGCAGCATCACATGGCTAACATGCTGGAGTCACAACAGAGTCCCTGTGTGACGGGTGAGCAGGGCTAACAGATGGTCTGCCGCTGCTCTTCAACCAGCTCTTTCTCCATATGGCCGTGGCTGTGGCTCTGCACCGTGATACAAACTGCTGGGAGCAGTTGTAGAGAACTTTATCATCAAGGGTTTTACTCCGCTTACTCCGCTGCTCCGTGCCAAAAGACTGCACTGTGTTGCTGCTTGAGCACACGTGGCACCGTGCCAGTTCTGTCGTTGGTCTCCACTGGGTATCATCTCCAGTGTGCTTTGAAAGCCCCCGTTATGCTTAGTTGCGTGCTGATGTCGCATGGCAAAAATAGCAGATCTACAAGATCTGAGAGCTTCCAGATCTGCTATTTTCGGTGTGGAACTGTAACAGAGTGGTTCACTAGCCTGATGGCCTGAAACTCTAATATCTCCCCCGAGTGATAGGGATATCCCTTTGGCTTAGCGGTTAAGATGTTGGCTTTCCACGTGGGAGACCCGGGTTCGATTCCCCGGGCGTCACACAACTACTGTAAGGATAAATAATAACCCTTAAGGAGTCTGGCCAGGACGTTTCTCTTTACCCTGTGTTATAACGTGGTTTTGTTTTCAAACCCAGTTAGAATTGTTAGTTTATTTGTGTTGCAGTTTTGAATGGCAGGAAATGCAATTACTGCTGTCTTACTCATTGCTTGATGTTTGTTCATGAGCTACACACTGAAATGAATATAACCATCGCATTTCAAATGCATGTAGCATGTCTTTCTCTCTAAACTGTATTATGTATGTGTTTGGGAATTTGTGTACATAATTGTGTGTGTGTGTGTGTGTGTGTGTGTGTGTGTGTGTGTGTGTGTGTGTGTGTGTGTGTGTGTGTGTGTGTGTGTGTGTGTGTGTGTGTGTGTGTGTGTGTGTGTGTGTGTGTGTGTGTGTGTGTGTGTGTGTGTGTGTGTGCGTGCGTGCACAACCATACAATGAGGCGCGAGTCTTGGCACATGCCCAAGAAAACATTGTCCTTTTCCCTCCGATGATGTCATTAACATTGTAATGTATATCCCTGTTCAGAACCACTTAACATATCTTGTCCTTGTCTCTTTATGTCTCTCTATCTCTTCTCTTCTCTCTCTGTCTGTCCCTCCCTCCCTCTTTTTCTCACCGTAGGTGGAGCGAGAGATTGCCATCCTGAAACTCATAGAACATCCCCACGTTTTAAAGTTGCATGATGTCTATGAAAACAAGAAGTACCTGTAAGTAATGAGTTACTCTATCCAAATGCTAAGAACCTGCTATGTGGCGCAAATTATTTGTGTCCAGACTGAGGTTGCTGTTTTAATGCTTTACTATTTGAAAGAATGACAGGTTACCTGAATTGCACCTTAAATGCTAGATGTTTTCCAGTTAAGTCAGGATATGAAAAGGCTTTTTAATATAAACGTCAGTAAGCTAAATAATGAAGTTCTTGTTTCTTGTTTGTTCTGATTATTTTCTCATATAAAATGTATTTCTGATAGAGCCAGAAGCTAAGGTAAGTCATAATAAAATAGCACAAAGCGAGGAAACCAGCAGCAATCTCTTGAGTCACAGAATTTGATTTATTCATTTACCGAATGCAAAGTCCTTAAGCCAAGCAGTGGTCTGCTGTATGGAGGATGACTAATCCTCCTGTCAGTCTTTGGAGAGGACAAACTTCAATGATGTGCTCCATAGTTTGCTCCTCTCCACACGCACACAGTGGGCTTGGGCTACTGCCCCCATTTGTGAAGGCTGGCCAAGCAGGGGCCATCATGTCCAGTCCTGAATTGATTGAGCGTTAGACCACTGTCTCCTTGGGAGGTTGGTGCCAGGATCCTGTTGTTTTAGGGTCTGACACCAGATGTTTGTTTGGGACCTCCTTGGACCCCCATTCCTTTTCCCCAAGCTGATTGGATGGTGAAGTCAGCTGGTGGGGGGTGTTCTTCTAAATTGGTCGTGTAGAATTTGATTGTAATTTCTTCACTGTATCAGATCAAATGAGGCACCTGCAAACATAGTCTAGACTAGACCGCTAGCCATATGTAGATGTTATTAATGTCTATGTGATGTCTAGTTACTTTTAGCACATACAATGACATTGTGCGGCCTGCCATGATGCCCACCTGCAGGTCTTGGAAGTAGGCCTTTACCAGCATAGTGATGGGTTCTGGTCAGGGGTCATCGCCATGCTGGCTTGTGGTGGACATTTTTGACAAAATTCTATTTTTGCCATGGACATACAATATAGACAAACACATAAAGAGCTAGCCCTAAATGACCATTACAGGTCTCTAACTCTGAGTGTGAACAAATGGAAGGAATGACATTTGTACTATGTTATGGGGGTCCTTGAAAATAAAATGTTTGAGAACCACTGCACCAGTGGACTCATTAGCTAATGTGCCATACAATACATAGTGTCATAGTAAATCAGTGTCATACATAATCTGAAGAAAATCTGGAGACTGACTTTCAGTAATTGGGTGTTATGATCAAAACAAGAACATTATAATGGTGTGTAAAAACAAAAACATTTGGCACAGACGAGGCCAAATCTTGCCACGGACACATGTGTCCGTGTACGGACACATGTGTCCGTACATATTGATTACCCCTGGTTCTGGTACATGGAAAATGTTGAAGGATTCCCAGAGGAGTTCACGGGGAACTGAGCCAAAGGCATTGGCCAGGTTGAGGAAGATGACATAGAGGTCTCTTTTGTCCTTCTTGGCTGCTTGGATCTGGTGCCAAATCATACTAGTAGTGTGCTCAAAGCAACCAGAGAACCCAAGAATGTCACACTTGCAACTCAGATTTCAGTGAAGTACAGATAAGCTCTCCCTCTACAGGAGGAAGACTCTGAAAAAGGCACCCTGGTGACTAGTTCTGCAAAAATCTTTATAGTCTATAGTCTAACTTTTTGAGTGGAGGGGACTTGTAAAAGCTCACCACAGTGTCTGTGACAACTATGTAGAACAAATTTAGGTGTACTTGTGGATGGTTGTTACACCCAAGGAGTCCTCATCTCTTTGGCTGGGAACTTTATCATAGCATGTAATGTTTCATTCCTGAACCCCCCCCCCCCTCCTCCCCTAGCATGGAGCTTTAATGTATAGCCATGTTTTATTGTGTTCATTAATCCACGCAGTAGCCCATGCCCCAGTGGCACAGCTTAATGTGCCGTTCAATAATTGATCAAGGCAACATGCCGACACGCGGGGAGCGGGAATTTGTTTTCCTAAT
Organism: Gymnoscopelus braueri; assembly: GCF_963280865.1. Classification (NCBI taxonomy): domain Eukaryota; kingdom Metazoa; phylum Chordata; class Actinopteri; order Myctophiformes; family Myctophidae; genus Gymnoscopelus; species Gymnoscopelus braueri. The sequence continues at coordinate 20,554,930 of NC_137603.1, read as the reverse complement.
ATTGCAACGGAGGGGGAGGGTGGGGGGGGGGGGGAATCGTTGCCGAGGTGTCGCGCTCAGAATATACCACGCTCACAAATCATACACGAACGTGGATCTAATTTAAATAGCTCTGACAGGTAAACGCTCGAGTAGACCCCTTAATCTGCGCATAAATCAGGGAAGTGGGAAAGGGGAAGGTGAGGGGGGTGGAAATACATGAAAACTCAGCTTGCCTATTACAGCCATGGGATCAGTGCTGTCTGCAAGACAAATGGACTGGGTAGGTGGAGGCAAGCTTTTTGACCACGGGTATACTTTACAGGCATATATTATGTACCACGGTCATTTTCTCTATGAACTGGAATGATCAAAACCTGCAACAGCTACAGTTAATGCGCGGTAGTTGGTGAATGTTGCACAGATAACCTATTAGAAGCAGACGGATAGATACATTCATGTATGCTTTGACCGATGTTATCTGTGTTTAAGTGTTTTCCCAACTTCACTTGTATGTATCCTTAATATTTGTATGCCATTTCTGAGCACATTCCATTTGGAAAAGTCTAATATCAGCAGATTAATTGTTGTATATGGTATATCATTCATCATGATTTGTGTGCATGGGGTTCTCATCTTAAACAAGCTGCGTGCTTAATGAGATTTCCAGTTTAGTAGACCTTGTATTGTGAATTTGTACTTCCATGTACTGTTATGTACTGTCATGTACTGTTCTCATGTCTTACTAAATAAAGTACATCAATCAATCAATAGTTCGTAAACATTTAAAAAGAGTAAAAGTTAAATTATATAATACACACTTCCTTTGAATGAGTTTTGTTTCTCTGGTTCCTACAGATACCTGGTGCTGGAGCACGTGTCTGGAGGGGAGCTGTTTGACTACCTGGTGAAGAAAGGCAGGTTAACGCCCAAAGAGGCCAGGAAGTTCTTCCGACAGATCATCTCTGCCCTGGACTTCTGCCACAGTCACTCCATATGGTCAGTCGCACACAGCCACGACAATTACAGTAGATCCTCTGTGTTCGGTACTGCTACCCCATACCATTACATCTAGGCATGTAACGATTTATCGTAAATCGATTTAAATCGATTCAAACGGGGGACGATTTAAATCGATTTAATTAAAAAATTAATCGCGATGTGAAAAATAGCCAGAAGAAACATTTGGAAAGGTGGAAAACTGTAGTTAAACCTGCAGAGTGACGCATTACTTCACCTGGTTTACATCTTCTGATAGTTGTACTTGAACGTTGACATGAAACAATAATCCTGTTTAGTGTTTCATTAGCGCGAGCGCCGAGCGTGAAAAAATCTAAACACAGCGTGTAGTGACGCAGCTGTTAAACACCACGTTGAAAGGCTAGGATCATAATACCAAGGATTCGACAGTGATGTCACTATGCGACCCGGAAGTAGCATGGACGTACGTCATTATGTCCAAAGCTAGTTATAAAGATACCAAGGATTCGGATGTGCAAAAGAAAATACAGGATCTTTGTAAGAGATTTCAGTCATTTGCTACTGTATTGAAAAGAGGATAAGAGAAAAAGTATTGTAAAAAAAAATACTGGAATACTGGAGAGAAAAAAAATTCGGTCATTTGTCTGGAAAATAAATGTAGCTTAAAAAAATCGTGAAAAATCGTATCGTGATTATTCATGCTTACAGCCCCTCTCATAGTAAAATGATGAGTACCAGATGGTTTCAGCGTTTCTCATAAAGTGTTAAGCATGTACACAGCAGTGACAAACTGTGTCTTGATTTTGACAAAGTGCTTTGTCAGCATCTAATGAGTCTGGAGGAGCTGTTGATTACAGATAGTCCATTAGAGATTTGGCAACAAGTCAAGACAAAAACCTCCTTATTGCCAAGCACTTCCTTTCATTTGAAGGGCATCAGAGATGACTTTGTAAAAAAGAAAGCAATTTGAAAGAGGAAAGCATCCCTGTTTATCACCTCATATGGCTGTAGTTTTAGGGACTAGAATAAAAAAAGGACTGAAATTATTGTGTGTGAAAGGAGGCTGCCTCTGATCTTTGGTATTACTGAGAAGCTTTAGCCTATTTTCAGGCTAAAGAGCTATGTTGTGTGCTTTCTGGATGCTGAGGAGATGCACAGAGTTTAGACTGCTAGTCTTTGGTTTTATACTTCCTCATCTCTTCCCTTCTCTTTGTTCATCTCTACAGCCACAGAGATTTGAAGCCAGAGAACCTGTTGCTGGATGAGAAGAACAACATCAGGATAGCAGACTTTGGCATGGCGTCTCTGCAGGTCGGGGAAAGTCTACTGGAGACCAGCTGTGGGTGAGTTACTCGAAAGATGGTATAAATACTGTACAATACTTTATTTATTTATTGGGTTGCCATTACAGTACATGTTAATCTATGACCTCGGCAGCTCATCATGCTGTAATGTGATTTGTTTTACTCCCATTAATGTTAAGCATGCATGCTAATTAAATTATTGATCAATAGCATCTTTTAACCTGTGTTGGCCATTGTGCAATTACCAATAAAATTATCTAGTTTAAACACAGAATTGTGTACCGGTAGTTCCCTGATTCAACAAACAGCAAAATGCTCTGGAATACAAACAATATCATACAATACTAGGTGTACACCGTTGATTTGTATTTATACAAACATTATATAAACTTTAAAGAATAGCATTCATTTGAGCCCTGTACAGTGTGTCCTGCATGTACTTTGTCGTGATGTGCTATCAGTGCACCATGAGCCAAATGCAATTCCTTGAATATCTTAAAAATCTACTCATACTGTAGTATCACTGTGGTCGGTCTAAGATGACTACACCCAACCCAAGCCAGGAATGATACTTCAATAATCGCAGTCACTGCATATTATAGAATGTTTTTTGTTACCAGATTGCCATATTTCAAAGTTTTTGAATGCAACTTATAAAAACAAATAACCTTCCATCCCACTAAACTGTGTCAGTGTTTTGCCCGATAACGAGCTAGCCTACCACAGGGTCATGTGGGTTGCATGGAAATGGTGAAGAATTTGAGTCATAAACAAAGACAATCAGAAGTACTTCAATACTGGCCAAACACTGTACAAAAGGACAATAGGTCTTCACATAGGGTGCAAAGAACAAAGCTGTGTTGTCACTGCGAAATCGCCCGGGTCTTTTGGTAGTGTCTATTCCGCTATTGTCCTCTCTTATCTCAATGATGTGAATTGTTTTAATCAGGCAACCACATTAGATGAAATCGCAAACTTACCCCGCCCGTGTAAAGTATTAGCTACTATAACACTTCCACTTTACACAACCTTCCATCTAACAGAATGTATTAAATGTCACTCAGACACGACTGTGGACACCTTGCCCCTGGCGATGGCATGAAAGCAATGTTCTGGTATAATTAGTTTGCAGTTAGTGTGCTCTGACACAGCTATGTTTGACTAGCGCAAATTGACCGCGTTTGCATATATTAGCATAATTAAATACAACACTGGCAATGATGGAGTGCGTGTTTACACAGAGTTGTGTTTGCACTGTGCCAAGATGCAGCGGAATGCTCCGACTGTGTCAGAATAGTCATGCTCTCTGGCTCTTCATTGAAGAATAAATAGCACACGCAAACAAATGGATCGAATAGTCATTTAGGCTCAGTATTTTCATACTCTGTGATCGCTCGATTATCGTGATGACGAAGATGTGCACAGATGTGATACTTATAGATTTGCATAATAGATCATTTTATGCAAGATATCCAGTGATATGCAGATTATTAACTTGCAGTGGGCAATAGCTGATATGAATTAGTATATGATTTACCATTATGCCATGCCAAGTTACAATAAGTGCCATAAGTATCATGCTGCACAGTGCGGATGTATTCGCCTTAAGAACCTGCATTTAGGGCATTTCTTGTCACACAACAGTGTGTGGGCAATGTTCGTCCTGTTGGTACTCCTGGTTGAGAGAAGTGTGTGTGTGTGTGTGTGTGTGTGTGTGTGTGTGTGTGTGTGTGTGTGTGTGTGTGTGTGTGTGTGTGTGTGTGTGTGTGTGTGTGTGTGTGTGTGTGTGTGCGTGTGTGTGTGTGTGTGTGTGTGTGTGTGTGTGTTGTGTCATGTGTTGTCTCACAGTATAAATTCTCTTTTCACAGATCTCCACACTATGCCTGCCCAGAGGTCATCAGGGTAAGTGCTCCCCTCTCTCTCTCTCTCTCTCTCTCTCTCTCTCTCTCTCTCTCTCTCTCTCTCCGTGCTCCTTCTTCTGTTTCATAACGGTGCCTCCAACCACATTCTCCTGAGTGACTGTTAATGTGACTCTCCTCTCAGCTCTGTATTCATACTGGACTCACAGAGTAGTGGAGCACTTGTCATCGTGTGTAAAGTCATCTTAAGTGATGTACAATGTTCCGGGGAAGTCACTGTATTTCATAAGTTTATACATGAATGTGTAGGAGTGAATGAATGTACCCTGTCCTTCTAATGGGTTAGTGAGTATGGAGTCTCATCTTGTCTGTCTCTCTCTCTCTCTCTCTCTCTCTCTCTCTCTCTCTCTCTCTCTCTCTCTCTCTCTCTCTCTGTCTCTCTCTCGTTGCCTGGCACAGGGAGAGAAATATGACGGAAGGAAAGCAGATGCGTGGAGCTGTGGAGTCATCCTGTTTGCACTTTTAGTGGTGAGTGACAGGGCTTATCACGTAGACCCCACTCAGTTATGAACTGTAGGATTTGAACCCAAATTTATAAAAAGCATGATTTAAAAATATAGCGTCTATTTTCAACAGCCTTTAATTAATTCATGTTAGTCTATTTGTGAGTCCATCCATCAATCCTGGGACGAAGGCGCCTACACTACTTTGGTGACCCCATGGCCATATCTCTAGCACAGTGGTTCTCAACCTGTGGGTCGGGACCCCACATGATTTTGGGGGGCTTGTGCATTAGTGCGATATGTAAAGAAAAACAGAAGTGCAACTCTTCCTCAGGTGACTGAGAATGTCACCCATCACTCATTATTGGAGATTTCGTAGTCTCTTTCCACAACCATCGTTTATTTAAAATTATTTCCAGCTTATTTTGACATAAATTGTGAGAGGATGTTTTCTTTGCTATATTGTCCAGCTTGCTCCTATGATGTACACGTTATATACGTTTTACGACTTGAATTTAGTCTTGAGTGTAAAGTTCACACCGATTGTGACTTGGAATTAAAGTTAAGGCATGGAAGTTCCGCTAAAAGGAACCGTAATCAATTATACTAAAATATGTAGTTGTCTTTTGGTCAGCCAGCCAACCAGTGATCTGTGGTGTGATTTTCAAACAAATTACAATTTAATATAATTATCATCTTAGTGCACACACATACAGTGTATTGCACTCAGCCACTCAGTTGCACCAACACGCACACCGTTCGCATGACAGTGACAAGACTGAGAACAGTGTATCTTTACGTTCGATGTGTGTTTACTTGCCGGAGTGCGTACTGTATGTGCTTGCACCGACTTGCACACGTGCGTTTTTCTCTTTTATTAAGATTGAGCACATCACAACAGCCATCATGTGAGGATAAATCTTCCTACTTCAGCTTATTTTTTATTTTCTATTCTTCACACTGTGTCAACAGCCATCTGTTCTGTCTCTGAGACGTAGTCCTTTTGAATGAGAAGCCCTATCAGTCATCATACCATACAAACCCCACTCCCCAGCTGGGGACAGAGAGAGGGGGCTCGGTGTTGTCTGGCTCTCTGACACAGAGCTTACCTCATCATTAGCAACTTCTATGATGGATCTTTTCAGAAATGTCAAATCCACATTATCTTACGGCAACACCTGACAGGCCATTTACATCTGCACAAAGGGATGACGGTGTTATTGTACAGCCTGGTTGAAACGAGGGCAGACTGATGTCAGAAAAATTCAAGGTGGCATTTTCATGGAGACATTATTACTAAACCAATCTATTATTCCACCCAATCTCTGGGGTGCCCCGTGACCTGCGTTGAATATGGTCCCCTCTCTCTCTACAGTACACTCTTATTTTGGTCTCTCTGTAGAGCACTAATGATAAATGCCATGGTCTTTATTGACGTGAAAAACCTGGAAAAGTCATTCAATTTGAAAAGGCAATTTTGAGGCCCTTGATTTTAAGGTTTTTAATTATTTGAAATTTTGTCTGAAGTTGCATCAACTCTTTATTGAAGATTGTTAATTAAACAAAATATATACAAAAAATAGCTGACCATGCACTGAACCATTGCTACATTTTATACTTTATCCAGTGTTACAAATAATACATACTGTAGTCTTCGGCGGCACTTCTGAGAATTTTTTTAATTATGTTTTTTATTATATTTTATTATGTTTTATACAGTGTATAATGTGTATATATATTGATGTCGAAGCCGACAATACTTGTGGGGTATTAGGTGTGTGATATTTTTTATGGATCTTAGTATCTTACTAAAAGGCAAGATGCATCCACCTGACCACACCGTTCCATGTATTGCGACTAGCGATTACGTTTTCGCTGTTGTCATATGAAAGTTCATGGAGCAAGTTTATATGTGGCAAAGGAAGGAGTACATCTCCGCTGTGCTGCCGGGAGTGCAGAGCCAGCGTGGACGGTCTGTTTCAGACACACACTTCCTCGCTCTCTATCTTCCTTCGGAAAACGTTAGGCCTACCTACTAATTCAATATTCTGTATTGTGACTGTGAGTTTACTGAAATATGAACTAAGAAACCTGATGTATTGTCTCCGCCAGGCTGAAGGCCGTCCATGGTCCATCCGTGTGTCCGTCTGTCTGCAAGCAGCTAATCTCCTGCTAGAGCAGAACCTCTCCCCCGAGTTTTTCAGATCGGCCTGTTATAGCGCCACCAGTGGACACATCTTTGCATTTTTTTATATTACCCCTACAGTTTTTTTCCAAACATCACGCAAATCGGTACACAGTATCTCTATAGTCATGTGATTAATTAAGACGGATCTGTCCGATTTGTCATATTCCATCCTGGTTGGCAAATTCCGAACATTGCTGGCCCACAATAATCTACCTGACCTGGCGGAGACCTGTGCTCCGAGGAGCACTTTGTCTAGTTTCATTTTAATTCTGTACACTACTACACTACACATTAAGAAAAGCTTCTGGCCACCCCTTCGAAATTATTTGGCGACGTCGCAACCCCCATATTGAGAACCACTGCTCCAGAGGTTCACTGTGTCATTGACTGTCTCTCCAGGGCGCCCTGCCATTTGACGATGACAACCTGAGGAACCTTCTGGAGAAGGTCAAGTTGGGTGTGTTCCACATGCCTCACTTCATCCCCCCAGACTGCCAGAACCTCCTGCGTGGCATGATTGAGGTGGACGCCACCAAGAGACTCACGGTACACAGCCTCGCCGCACAACTGTGCTGACTCGATGTTGCACTAGCATTCTAAGGGCTAATTCATATATTTTGTTGTATAGCCATGTCGCTTGATGAAAATCTGTTATTTTCACTTATATAATTAAGTGACATGGTTGTGTGATGGAAGTATAAATTACACTTGATGGTGCGTTCACACGGGCAGATTACATGCTACCATTAATTTTCAATGGAAACCAGTGACATGAAGATACAAAGATACAACAGACGTTTGTAGCTGTAGCTCTAGCGACAAAGATACAAATCTACAACTGTAGCTCCGATGTCCGCATGTTTGATGACGTCAACGACCGCGTTGAGCAGCACAGATACAAAGCGACACAGTGACAAAGATGCTGTTTATTTTTGTATCTTTTAATCTGCCTGTTTGAACACAGCATAAGGCTTCCTAAAAAGGCGAGGTGTTTTATATTGCACGTTTCCAGGAACACTGTACAGATTATCATGGTGCGACCATATGTACAGTATTAACCACCATACAGAACTTGGGAGTTTGCCTCAGTGTGAAACACTGCAGAGTAAAAATGTTTAGAAACCTTGACAGAGCAGAATGTTCCTCTGCTGACAGCTGTTCCCTATACAGTATATATATATATACTGTGTGTGTGTGTGTGTGTGTGTGTGTGTGTGTGTGTGTGTGTGTGTGTGTGTGTGTGTGTGTGTGTGTGTGTGTGTGTGTGTGTGTGTGTGTGTGTGTGTGTGTGTGTGTGTGTGTGTGTGTGTGTGTGTGTGTGCGTGCGCGAGAAATGTCTGACAATACATACCAAAATGTCAGTGTCATATACCAGCTGATATTATCCTGGTTAATATTATTCCACATAAGTATTACATTGTCTGATAACAATAGCTGTGTCCTGGTTCTTAATTCATGTTCCCTACTAATCTGCAGCTATATTTTTTTTAACATTACCGTGCGGAATGAAGGGATCATATGCTAATGTTCTCTTCCATGTCCTTACAGCTAGATCAAATCCAGAAGCATACGTGGTATCTGTAAGTACACACACACGCGCACACACGCACACACACACACACACACTTGTTTTCCACATCCAAATGTCATTTATCTCCTTCTTGTAGTAGTATATAAGTGTGTTGTATATGTGTACTGTATGTTGATTGTTGATGCATTTGTATAATTATGTTTGTGTGTTTGTTTGAGCTTTATGAAAACAGTACTTTCATTTATGAATTTCTTTCAACTACTGTAAACCAATTATCCACTTAAACCCTATATATACGGGTCCCTTTCCTAGATCAGCTTTTTTTATCTCTCTTTCCCCCCCATGTTTTATATTTTTGCCGGACCCAGGGGGTCTGGCTTACATGAGGCTTTGTACCTGTTTTCTCCATACATGGGCATGGTCACTTTGTCCTTAGGCCCCAGCCATAAAAGTCTGTCCCCCTTTCGTCCATACATGGGCATGTTTTGTACCTGTTTTCTCCATACATGGGCAAAAAACAGTTTTTGGTCACTTTGTCCTTAGGCCCCAGCCATAAAAGTCTGTCCCCCTTTCGTCCATACATGGGCATAGACACAGGCTGACACGTCATGTGAAGTCTGGGTCTGGCAGAACCAGGTCTCCTGGTCTTGTTTTATAATGGAAATGTTATAATGGAAGTAAGTGGGAGGACAGTGGAGCTCTGATCGGGTTGACACCCTGTCTATATTTGGAGTCATATGTCATAGATGAGTCATACTGTAGATAGATGACTGACGTCACAGACTGGCCAACATGAATACACATTGAAGCCACGCTGTTTCCATGGGATCCTGATATCCTCGTGATTTGATTTGGTTTCATGCAGGAGTACAAATGTATCATAGTATATAGTTGATTTTGACAGCAAATTTTTATTTAGTTTTAGTCATAGTCTTTTGAATACAATTCCATTTAGTTTTTGTCATATTTTAGTCATCTGAAATGTCTTAGTTTTTGTCTAGTTTTATTTTATTGAATATCATAAGATTATAGTCGACTAAATCTACAGTTGATTTAGTCGACTAAAATGTATGTTGGCGGTGCCTTGATGGCGTCGTAATGGCTGATTTTACACTTGATTGCATGCTGAAAATAGCTGATCTACAAGCCCACAAAGCGTTGCGCTGCGACGCGTTGTGGGCTTGTAGATCTGCTATTTTCAGAGTGCAACACCCGAGCACAAAAGAACATAAAATGACTTGTCTTATAGTTCTACTGGATCTCTTCTCCACTCGTCCCTCACTAACATTTTAGTCTAGTTTTTGTTTGTTGACGAAATTGTCAATATATTTAGTCTTAGCTTTAGTCATCATAGCGTAGTTTTTATTTGTTTTTATATAGTTTTCGTCAGTGAAAAAAGGCAGTCGACTAACATTTTTCGTCATAGTTTTAGTCGACGAAATCAACACTGATTGATTGATTGAAATTTTCATTAGGCAAAAGAATGTAAAACAACACAGTTACATTTATAATACTTTTGTCTAAAAGGTCCGACCAAAAAAGTCCTTGCGGACTTGTTTCCGTTGGGGTCCTTGAATTAATTTCATAGACCAATAGTATATAATGTATATTGTTTTGTGTTTTCTAGAGCCGGGAAGAACGAGCCTGAACCAGAGCAGCCAGTTCCCAGGAAGGTGGCCATCCGGATGCTGAACGCGGTGGAGGACATTGACCCGGACGTCCTGGAGAGCATGCACTCTCTGGGCTGCTTCAGAGACAAGGCCAAACTCACCAAAGACCTGCTGGCTGACGAGTAAGTACATGAGATGGAGACCAAAGGAGTAGGGAGGAGGTGGGGAAAAAGTAGCCTGGTAAAGCCCCTCCCTCCGGAAATCTAATTTCCATTTGATTTCAGGAAGGAGTCTTGTTTGGCTTTTTTTCGTCGTCCACCAAGTGGACGAGCCTATCAGCGTCCTTAGCCTGATAAAGCCCCTCCTCGTTCATCGTTCTGCGTCACAGCCAAAAACACACACAGGTTCTCATGCCAGACTCCTTTCTGAAATCAAATGGAAATGAGATTTCCGGAGGGAGGGGCTTTACCAGGCTCGGGAAAAAGGTTTGAAGGAGTTAAATGTGAAATAAGGAAAAACTACTGAGGAAGCAGATTGGAAGGAAGACAGGACGGTTGCGGAGGGGCTGACACAAGACATTTCTGTTGTCAGCTTGATGAATCCTTCTGGTTAAAATGTCTTCTGATGATAGAGTGTTGGGCTGCCCCGAGTCTTAACCAACAGACATGTCTGCTAGTGATCTCTCTCTCTCTCTCCCCCTCCCTCTCTCCCATCTCCCTCCCTCCAGTGGCAGTGACAACCAGGAGAAGATGATCTACTTCCTACTACTGGACCGTAAAGAGAGGTACCCGAGCCAAGAGGACCAGAACCTGCCCCCACGTACTGAAATAGGTAAGCTGATCTAGTTCATCTCGTTTATTAGTCTGTGCCTAAATTATACACTTTGGTTTGGATATTACATGGTCAAATCCTCAGTGTTAATTTCACTTTGAGTGTCTCAGAGTAACAAATGTAAACACTAAGGATTTGACTGTGTACTGGTTAAACTTGAGTTCACTTTTGATTTTTTTTTTCATTCACCAGACAGCCTCATGCTTTCTTATGCAGCATCGAGTATTTGTTTTGACACAAATTTGATATGGTTAAAAAAAAAGTAATTTTCAACACATGGAAAAAGTACTCATATTCTTTACTTAAGTAAAAGTATCAATACTGCAATATAGAAGTACTCAGTTACAAGTAAAAGTCCAGAGTTCAACATTTACTTGAGTAAAAGTACAAAAGTATTGGCATCAAAATGTACTTAAAGTACCAAAAGTAAAAGTACTAAAATGTTTGAAAGGTGGTTTGGTGGTGGTGGAAATGGTTTAGCAGTGTTCTCACATAATCCCCTTCTTGTCCCCCGTGTTCAGCGGACCCTCCGAGGAAGCGCGTGGATTCCCCCATGTTGAGTCGCCACGGCAAGAGGAGGCCAGAGAGGAAGTCTATGGAGGTGCTCTGTGTCACCGAGGGAGGCTCCCCTGTGCCAGTACGACGGGCCATCGACATGGCTACCCACGGACAGAGGTACACGCTACGTCACTACTGTGTATTGCTACTGTTATGTTCAGAAATATGTGCAGCCGTTAGTGTTGATTTTGACAGCAAATTTTTATTTAGATTTAGTCAGTCTTTTGAATAAAATTCCATTTAGTTTTAGTCATATTTTTGTCATCTGAAATGTTTTAGTTTTTGTCTAGTTTCAGTCGACAAAATATCATAAGATTATAGTCGACTAAATCTACAGTTGATTTAGTCGACTATAATGGCGGTGCCTTGGTGGTGTCGTAATGGCTGATTTTACACTCGATTTTACACATTTACATGCTGAAAATAGCCGATCTACAAGCTCACAACGCGTCGCAGCCGTTGTGAGCTTGTAGATCTGCTATTTTCAGAATGCACACCGTAGCGCAACCAAGCATAAAATGACTTGTCTTTTAGTTCTACTGGATCTCTTCTCCACTAGTCCCTCACTAACATTTTAGTCTAGTTTTTATTTGTTGACGAAATTGTCAATATATTTAGTCTTAGTTTTAGTCACCATAGCTTAGTTTTTATTTAGTTTTCGGCAGTGGAAAAAGGTAGTCGACGAACATTTTTCGTCATAGTTTTAGTCGACGAAATCAACACTGGCAGCCGTACATGCAGAAGTGCACGAATCGTCCCAAAAGATTTCCTCAAGACTGACTTTCGAGAGTTATTATGCAACGCCGAGTAAAATGTTATCAATAAATAAGTACAAGGTACATGCGCTACAACAAGAGCACTTATGCAATGTTATAAAAAGCCAAGCTCTGTAAGTACTATGATCCCATGAAATGAATTTAGTCTTCAGTAACCTGAGTGCTGCGTAGTCTTTGTAGAAATGTGTTCAAGGACACTTTAATATACAATCAGTAGTATTGAGGTGTTGAAAAAGCAGTAAAGGGTAAGCAGTAAATTCACGTTGTGGCCTTAGATATTAAGTAAGATATTTTATTAGTAAGCAATAGACATCTACCTTGATGTTGTTCTGTGATGTTAAATGTTCACCTTGAAAACGCCATTTGTGAGCAGACACAAAATGTGATGTATAACGGGAGTGGCTTGACAAAAAACAAAACACACACGCACGCACACACACACACACACACACACACACACACACACACACACACACACACTAACCCCCAGGCTACACTGGGCACGTAACAGATCTGCTCCGTTCGCAGAGCGGGCTGCTGCGACTGCATGCTGTATGCACTATAACCAATGGAACCGGCACGTTGTCTGTAGTGTACGCAGCTCTTTTAAAATTGAATTCCGCTATAAAAAAAGTATATTAAAGGGTTTTGTGAAGTATATTAAAACATGAAAGCCCATAAAGTCTCGGTCAGAAGTTCCCCTCGCAGTAGAATCTCTTGCCAGAGGGAGGAGGGGCTGCAGCTGCATCACTCACCAGGGAAGGAATGAGGGGATTGAATAATGCACATATAAAACGGCTAAACTTCTGACATTACATTTTTTATTATAAAACTAATAATAAATATGCAAATATACAACATCAATGATGTTCTCGACATCATGCTATACATGCAATTACTTCCAATACTTTACTTTGGATGAAACATGGAATTGTGCCAGTGTTCTTTTCACAGCAGGTGCAGTTCAGACAATTATAATTAATTATTAATAATAATATTAATGAATAGTATGAAAAGAAATGTGTTGGCCTACTTTGATTTGCCAGCCAAACTTGGGCACAACACTTTTTATTAGAAGACTTGAATGGATGCTAGACAATTTCATTTTCAGTTATGTTGTGGCCATTTTATGCCCATTTACTGCCTTTATTTGATTGTCAGTGTTTAGAGACAGGAAACAGGGAGAGAGAGTAGTGGCTTGGGGTGACAATGACATACAGCAAATGTTCCGGCCAGCCAGGGAATCAAACCGTGGACTCGTTGTCTGGTATTGGAGCCTGTGAGATACACGCGCCCTAATCATTCGGCTACTGGGTCACCTCTCATTTTCTTTTTTGAAGAAGTACGTGACTGGCACACTAAACATTTGTGGCGTAGCCGATAACAAGCTCCGTGCTGTTTTCATTCCACTCCACCGGTACAGATACGTAAACATGCCCTGTGTAGCCCAAGGGTAAGATTGCACAATTTGGAGCAAATATGCAATGTGAGATAAACTTATTGGATATTGCTATAGCAATAATATAGCATATAACACAATACATTGTGTTGTCATTGACATATCGTTTCTGTTATTAGACAACTGTACAGCTTGAGATTCAGCAACTAAAATATTGGTCCCGCCCCTTCTCTTTTGTTATTGGTCTCTTGTACTAAAACTGACATTGATGAGCTCTGCTAAAAACATTGAACAGAATTTAACTTCGGATCCCATCTTGCGGAGCCTGCAAGCAATTATCTGCTCTGAGCAGATACGTAAAATCAGAGACCAACTGGCTGCATTCCTTCAGAAAAAAACTGTAGCAACAATCCACCTTTAACCACTTAGACCCTATATTCTTAGTTGACCGGTGTCCACCAGGGCTCTGCACTTGGTGCACTCCTTTTTTCCCTCTACACCAAATCTCTTCACAGAAAATAGCCGCTCTACAAGCTCACAACATGTCGAGACGTGTGGTGAGCTTGTAGATCTATTTTCGGGTATTATTGGCTTTCTTTGCCGAATGTTCGTCCCCTAATAGGGACACTAGGGTCGATGTGGTTAAAGAAGCAAGATGCAACACAATGTTAACAAGACGTGCATCTGGCGCTCATTTAAATAGGTAAACAATTGAAAACCAGTGGGCTATAAACAGAAGTCTGTTTATGAAAAAGGTTTATTCCTTCTCAACTTTACAGCCTCATGAATCTGTCATTCTGGCATTTGCAGGCCTTTGCGATGTGTTTATGGTGGAAATTCATATTGCAATGACAACAAAAACGTGATTCATCATGTAGCCCTAACACAAACCTACTATACACACACCTGAGGCCTGAGGTTTTAGCATTATTATTATCATCAGTAACAGCAGGGTGCTTGCATTTTATGGTAACCGCTTATTAGTTATTGCTGTATACAGTACAACAAATACTGCCGCTGAAAAGGCTCCTTTTGCTAAAATGCTATCATTAAACTGGAGAGTACATGGCTGTTAACGTGTAAAGGCAAACCATGTAGGGAAGGCTTCAGAGACACAGGCATTGCAAATGGAAATTGCTTCCTTACAGTGTGGAAGTATGGTGAACATGTCAGTGACCCAAGCATGACCCATAAATGTCTCTGTTTCTTTCTTTCTCTTGTTGTTTTTTTTAGCTTGCTGTGCATGCACTCAGCAGTGCCACCTCTCTGATATCTGTGCATCGCATGCTTTTGTCAACCCATTAAGACCTGGAACGCATCTGTGTCATTTTTTGATTTGAGCTAAAAAGCATTATGTTACACTTTGGCTATTTTCGAAAAATCGAGAAAATTTGTGCAAATCTTTGAATATATATATTTTTAAAGCGAACATTTGTAAGTCAAATCTTTGCTTCTGGGGGTCCCTGGAACAAAACATTTTGAGATGGGGGTCCGCGGCCAAATTCATATTATTTTGGGGGTCCTTGACATGAAAAAGTTTGAGCACCACTGACATAGAAACATACGTTTTTTCACAATACTGTTTGGGATTTAGAAGACATTTGTAGAATCGGCTTCAGGTCTTAATGGTTTTTAATAGGATGTCACCTTTTTTCTCCTTTGTGTGATTTTCTCTTTCTGTCTCTTGTTTATGTTTATTTTTTTGGGTCCTTTTTCTTCTTCCTGTCTGCCTCTGCAGCAAGTCTGTGTTCAGTAAAAGCTTGGATATCACAAACGCTAACTGCAGCAAGGAAGAAAGGTATAGTCTTTTCTGTTTTTTCTGTTCTGCTTCTTTGTCTTATCGCCTCATTTCATCCACAAGCGCCAGGGCCTTTCTGCAAATCCATTTCCTTTAGCTCTTCCGCCATGTTTTCGATCGCTTAAGCCGATAATCTAGTTAGCGGGGGGGGGGGGAGTAAATAGCCTTTTGTACCATCCCCACGTCCATGACAAGATCTAACGAGATCTTAATGAGCGGTAGTTGTCGAAAGTGTTGTTTTCCGACAGTAGCAAACCGAAGCAGCCTAGTAAAACCTGAGTAGACTGTAGCACAATTTTCTACTTTTTTTCTTTACCACCTACAAAATTAAGAATAAACATGCTTTCCGCCTGCTTTTGTTCCCTCTTCTTTGATATCTGTCCCCCCATGGGCAGATTTTTAGGCCAACTCTTTGTTTTTCTTGCTTGCTCTCTCGCTCTTCACAGTCAAATATGGAAGGTTATAGTATACTGTACTAACTGTAGGCCCATTTTTTACTCTCAAAGTTAAATGAACACTCTGGATTTTACTGTGACTGCCACCCTCTCTCTTTACCCGTCCTCCCGTGTGTGTGTGTGTGTGTGTGTGTGTGTGTGTGTGTGTGTGTGTGTGTGTGTGTGTGTGTGTGTGTGTGCGTGTGCGTGTGTGTGTGTGCGTGTGCGTGTGTGTTAATTTTGTTTGTCTCTGATGTGCTAGTCTGTTTGCTCACTGAGGCGTGATGAGGACAGGGTTATCTCATCACTGGCAGTGGCCCCCGGCCCGTGTGCTTTTTTTTCCTCCGATGCCGTCCGTGGCTGACCTTGCGTCTGAGTTTATAGACGTTCGCTCACGGGCCAACCAGAGATTAGCATAAATTTACTTGCCCGGAGAATACAGATGGAGGACTCTTTAAACGCTGGAACAGAGAGCAAACAGGGATGAAAACTATTATCACACACACACACACACACACACACACACACACACACACACACACACACACACACACACACACACACACACACACACACACACACACACACACTTCATTTGCTGTGACCAGTGGTGGAAAAAGTACTCAAATGTTTTACTTAAGTAAAAGTATCCTGCAATATAGAAATACTCAGTTACAGGTAAAAGTCCAGAATTAAAACTTAACTTGAGTAAAAGTACAAAAGTATTGATATCAAAATGTACTTAAAGTACCAAAAGTAAAAGTACTAAAACCTTTGAAAATAGCAGATCTACAAGCTCACAACGCGTCGCGATGCGACGCGTTGTGAGCTTGTAGATCGGCTATTTTCAAATAGCCTAGGTATAAAATAGGGCTAAAGTGGTCAATGTATGTTTTATGATATCATAATATATATCTGAAAAGTAACTAGTAACTAAAGTTTTCAAATAATTGTAGTGGAGTAAAAGTAAAATGTTTGCCTCTGAAATGTAGTGGAGTAGAAGTAAAAGTATTGAAAATTGGAAATACTCAATTAAAGTACAAATATAAAAAAAAATTACCTAAGTACAGTACTTAAGTAAATGTACTTAGTTACTTTACACCACTGGCTGTGACCAATACATTAACTGCAGACTTTTAAAGACTACATGCAATGCTAGCACCCGTGAGCACAGGTGACGTGGGTACGAATAATGTGTAGATAACGTGTAGCACAGGAACAGAGGCTTTCTCTGTGTCATGTTATATTAGAGGGGCGTCCTCGTATAGACCTGCCAGCCATTCGTCTCTCTAAAGCGTCCCCCCCCCAGCAGTAGTTACTACCGTAGGTACTGTATTTTACGGTTATTACCACAAGATAAGCATCATCCTTTTCACAGTGAATGGCATTCTCATTTGTCGTGTTTTTCTACGAGACACAATTTATTTTATATCGTAGAGATGCGTTCGTACCCGTACGATAGTCTCAACATTTCATTTCTCATCACATCCACATTGTATGGAAAGTTTCAAAAAAACGCTTTGCCCATCAGCTCAGAAATCTAATCAGCGATGCCATTCTGTGTGTGTGTAAGAGAGAGAGAGCAAGAGAGAGAGCGTCTTCGAGCATATTTAAACATGATTTACTGTTTCAATTTTCATCTCCAACAAAGGCAAATCATTCGTGGGCAATTAAATCCCAAAGAGATGTTCAGTGTGGTCGTCGGCCTCCGTGTGACGTTGCGATGGGAGGGGGGGGGGGGGGGGGCTTCAGACGGAGGAGGGACGATGGCGCAGGAGAAAGGGACAGGGAGATATGAAAAGTTAATGAGTCGCAAATGAAAAATGGATAGGCTCGTTGTAAGGAGAATAGATGCAGTACACGTGCGCTGATGAATTTTGTGTGTGTGTGTGTGCGCGCGCGTGTGCGTGCGTGTGTGTGTATACAGTGTTGATGTGGTTGGAAGTATTTATAGATTGTTGACTCCCTCCCCCGATGTGTCTTGTTGGCATGTGGACAAATGTTAATTTACCGTAAATTGCAGACTGTAATGCCCCCCTCGAATGGCCGCTGGCCAAACGTGCCGCATTTTTGCATCGGATGAGGCTATTCCTCAGTAATATCAAACACAAAGGGCCCTATCTTGGCCGGCGTCTTACCCCTTAGCGCTACCCGCTACCCGAGAATTACGCACAAAACAGCTGTCCCTAAACGGTATCTTACGGCCACAATACCCGCTATACATTATGCCGACTCCGTTGTTTGCGCCTGGAGGTGTGGCCGTGGCCGTGTTGTTGCATTATCCCTAAAATTGCTATCTTGCCCACACACTTTTGGGAAAGCACATAGCGGATTCTAAAACCACCCGCTATGCCAAATTGGTTTGGTAGAAAGTGCCTGCAATGGACATGTCGGGAGTATGGCTGCCTGGGCAATCAAAGGCTAGAGCGTATGAAGCAAACGTCGGCTATAGTGTCCAAGCACCTCAGTGCACGCAACATTATTAATCCATTGCACAGGAAATAAAGAACGGATTACAATAATATAACATTCTCTATAATCAGTAACATGTAGGTGATACTTATGTCTATCGAATATGGTTTTATTGAAAGGCAATCAACTGTTAATTCCTTGTGTCAATAAATTGTGTTTTTATCAGCAGTTGCCAGTTAAGCTTATCAAAGACTAATACAATGTCGTTTGATCTGCGTTTGCTATAACCGCACCAGGCCATTTTGTTTAATTAATCCAGAACACAAGCAGATTGCTGTAATTTAAAGTTCTCTATAACCAGAAATGTGTGAGTGATAATTCTGTGTATCAAACATAAATGTATTCCAAGGCAACGTCGCTCTTCCATGGGCAGAGAGGGAGAGAGTGTAAGATTGCACTGGGGATAACGGCTTGCTCAGTCTTCTCTTAAAGGCAATGGCGTCTGGCACGGTGATTAGTTTTATCATTGTAACGCCCAAACCACACCTACTATGCATAATGTAACAGGTAGCGCAGGTGTTTTAGGGATAAGGCTGGTGTCCGAAGATAGTGTAGCAACATTTGCACGGGAACGCCCCTTGCTGCAATGCTAAATCCCCAAATAGTGGTTTTAGCCACTTCGGTCCAAAATAGGGCCCAAACTCTGCAAAGGCAGAACAACAAGCTGTGAGCTAGTGTCATCATGCTATCATGAAGGCTTACTATTCCAAAATTAGCATGTTTTGTTCAATGGCCACCATTAATAGGCAAAACTAAGGCACTGTCCCTGTCCTTTTTCTTAACGTTTTTTGTTTATTTAATCGTAGAGTACCATGACCTCTCTGCGTGACCCATTCAAACTCACTTAGCTGACTGACACAGTAAAACCTCAGTGTTCATTTGGTTACAGATCTGTACACAGAGTTACAAACAGATAAATTAATATTGTACCTCTTTGGTCACGCGTTCTCTTGTGGACTGTCCACTTTTTTCTACAAAAGAGAGAAAGAGACACTGAAGGCAGCGTGAGAAGATGGATAGAGAAAATTTGTTTCAGTTTAAATAAAAGTGTCTGTGTGAGATGGAGCGAACCCGCTGAGAATGAGTTTACTTCCTAGAAAGCCATCCTCATTAGGCAAACCGACTCCCCTCCACTTCCCTCTGCAGGGAGTGAACGTTATTCTTTTTGAGGGATATCACACTAGCAAAGGTTTTTTAACTGCAGTGGGAGGATTTCTAAATCATTCATATGCTGTAGAAAGAGTTTCAACATCTTCTACTTTGGTTCCTGAACTTTTGTTGTGTTCTTGTGTGTGTGTGCGTTTGCAAAGTAATGTGGCTTTGTGGTATTTGCTATGTTTCTAAGTCTGTCATCGAGTATTATGTGTATCATATCTTGCGTTACACTTACGACCGTGTTTGTGTGTTTGTGTGCGTGCGTGCATGCTTGTGTGTGCTTATAGATCACGGTCCATCAGCGGTGCGTCTTCCAATCTGTCCACCAGCCCTCTCAGCAGTCCCAGGGTAAGTGTCCATCCGTCTTGGCTCACCCACCTACCCACTGGCCCAATGGCCCACAATGCACCTCACCGCTAGCACTGCGTCTTCCACTGCTTATGCCATCGGATCGTAAACACGTGACGACCCATTCACCACAGCCTCCTCTCATCCGACCACACAGACAGCTCATGCAGATTACCTAATATGATCATTAGCCTGGCTGTAAGCCTGCTTGTCTCATATGAACGCTGCTGTTCTCAAACACCAACACTTGCATGGCAAGCCACTTGTAGTTTCACAAAATTGGGGTGGGGCTGAGGGGGTCCGGAAAATGTTCCCACCAGGAAGTAAGAAGCCCATACAAATATCACTTGTTATCAGCGTTGTTATCATATAATTTAATTGTCACCAAATCTCTCCACAAACAGCCAATGTTGTGGAAAGGCATTAATTCTGTCTGTCTGTGGCTTAGAAATGAAGTGGGACTGGATCCATCTGAGAACACACTATGAACTGGAGATGACATGTACTGTAGTGATTAGCATTCACACTTAACAGATGCCCCATTGATGCTCGCAACTGGGGATTCAAGAATTCAAGGCCTGAGACCGCATTCATAATGGAAATCAGTGCCTTAATGCTGCTAAGCCAAAATAGAAAGGTTACATTTGCAACTCAAAATCTTCCAGCCCCTAGCTCTCTGTGTTGACATTTATTTTTCTATTAAAGCCAAGGAATTTTAAAATGAACTCTCAGCAAGAACCCACGTTTCATGTTGTCAGATTTTCATTTTATTGCAGTCTGTTGAAGTTCGATAACATACTGTACTGTAAAAGAATGTGATAGAAAGAAATGTATATGGGGGGGTCTTCCTGTTTGCTTTAGATCAGTAAACAACTATTTAGAAAGTGTATCCTGCTATTCACTGTAATATTTCTGTGGCATACAAAACAGGCACACAGACTTGCACGCACAGTTACGTATTATTCGAAGTAATTTACGTAATCACTTAACATAAAGCAATATATACTGGGCTCGGCTGTACTATATTGTATTACACTATATCACCATGCAATACTACCATAATGTGTTCAATACTACAATAGTATACTATACTGCACTCTACTATAATATACTCTACTATACCACAGTATACGGCAATAAGTTATACTTGACTGTATGTATTAAAGTACATATAGTACTCGAGCTGTGTGATAGTACCGTAGCTCATTCATTCCATGGCATCGTGCATGCATTGTGGCTGCTTTCCCTGGCGAAGGGTGAAGCTAAACCGGTTAGCTTTGATGCTGGTTCACTTTGCTGTCGGTGCTTCAAGGAATGGTTTGCCACAGCTGTCCTCTTGACATGGCTCACTGTGCTAATAGCATGTTCTGTTTTTGTTTGTTTTGTTCTTTCTTTCTTGCACTCTCACCAAACCCCTGCCTGCCTGCTGTGTCACTCGCTTCACCTCTCCTCAACCCATCTGCCACATCCTGTTTTACTTTCCTGGTGCGTTGCTCATGGAAATAATATCTTTTATTGGGCTGTGGTGGTTTTTATTTTCTTATATATATATATATATTATTATACTGTACTATGTCACCTGGCTGTGGCCGTGCTTTCCCATTGGCCCACTGGCGCCGCCCTCCTAAACGGCGCATGACCCAATCACAGCCCGTCAGGCGGTTTTTCATCCCCCCCCAGTCCCCAGACTTCTGCCAGTCCCCCAACTGCAGCCCCACCCACTCCGCCGAGGCCCGCCTTAACGGGGTGGGGCCCCCCCGCACCCCTAACTCCTACCAGCCAAAGATGGGGTCTCCCCTCATGCACCCACGCACGCAGACCCTCCCGGCCAAGCCCCGAATGTCCGAGAAGCCCCTCCAGACCACCCGCTCCAACCCGCTGCCCAGCTCGGCGGAAGGGCCCGCCGCGCCCAAGTCCGAGCCCTCCACCCCCTGCCAGCCTCTGGCCCCCTGTATCCCCCCCTGTAGCCCGCGGGTGAGGCGCCACCCGCCCCTCACGGTGCCCCCCAAGCTCTCCATCCCCCTGTCCCCGGTGCCCCCCATGTCCCCGCTCCGACGGCCCCACCACGTCTACCCTGACCACAATGGCAAATGTCTATCCATCGCGCAGGTGACTCCCCACCCCTCCCCCCGGGGCAGCCCTCTCCCCACCCCCAAAGGCACCCCCGTGCACACGCCCAAGGACAGCCCGGCGGGCACCCCGAGCCCCACGCCGCCGCCCAGCCCCTCCATCGGCGGCCTGCCCTGGAGGACGCGCCTCAACTCCATCAAGAACAGCTTCCTGGGCTCGCCACGCTTCCACCGCAGGAAAATGCAAGGTAACCGTGTGGCAAGAGAGAGAGAGAGCGGTACCACAGGTTTGGTGCTGGGTCATATCATAGCTGTCTGGATGGAAACCTTGAAAAATCTCCAAATACGTTACTTTTCAGCAGTGGTGGAAAAAGTGCTCAAATGTAGAAGTACTCTATTACAAGTAAAAGTCCCAAATAAAAAATGTACTTGAGTAAAAGTACAAAAGTATTGGTATCAAAATGTACTTGAAGTACCAAAAGTAAAAGTGCTAAAATGTTTGAAAATAGCCGATCTACAAGCTCACAACGCGTCGCGATGCGACGCGTTGTGAGCTTGTAGATCGGCTATTTTCAAATAGCCTAGGTATAAAATAGGGCTAAAGTGGTTAATGTTAGCCTGATTATCAGCCTGAAGCTGCGTGGAGCTCCAGTCTGATATTGGCTGCAATGTCCGCGATTACCAGGGGGAGGGGATTCAAATTTCCCTAAACCAATCACAAGAGATCCACGGATCCGCCTACATCTGACGTCATCGCACAGCTTGTTTTAGCAGATATTCGCTGATTGGCTTGTCGTTAGACCACCCCCACCTCCGACTCTGATTTGACAGGTTTTTCTTCGACCGTGAAGCCATAGACCATCACATTGACTGCCAGAATTATTTCATATTTTTTTAGCCAGTGCCAGAGTTTTTCATTGGAAAAAAAAAGTACTCAGGAGCCGAAATACAGACTTTTTAAGTTTTAAGTTAACAAGGAAGTGGATAGGAGTCTAGATCTTCAACTAATCATATCTCCTTGGTCTTTGGGTGAAATTGGAAAAAAAAAAAGTAAGATCTACGCGATTGGCACGTGGCGGCTTTAAAGCGGTTCGCATAGATCTACGTGATTGGCAGTCAATGTGTTAAGTCAATGAAGTGCCATCCCGTTTCCACGGCAACGGGGTGGCACTTTCAATGTTAAATTCCAATATGGCCGCCGTGTGAATATGGTCTATTGCAGGGGTGGACTGGCCATTTGGCGTACCGGGCAAATGCCCGGTGGGCCGCGGGCCAGTGGGCCGCTGGGCCACCCAAAAAAAAAAAAAAAAAAAAAAAAAAACTTTTTTTAATCAAATATTTTTGCTCCCGTTTTAGGATTATTACGGTCATTTCAGGGTCGTGTGGCCCAATTATTAGTTATGTTAATGTTTGGGCTGGGATGCTTTCCAGCAGGGGCCTCAGTGCGGCTGCAGAGTTCATGTGCAGGGCTGGGCTGAAACAGTGCAACGCCCCCCCCCCCCCCCCCCATTGACAAAACGGTCCGGGGGGTGGTGGGCCGGTCCGGACCAAAATGCCAGGGCTGAATTTTGGTCCCAGTCCGGCCCTGGTCTATTGGCTCACATTATGACACCAGACCAAGAGGAGCTCACTCAGAGAGTGGGCGGGGTCTATGGTCTGGAACCAGGCTAGGTTAATGTATCATATAATATCATAATTTATATATGAAAAGTAACTAGTAACTAAAAGTTTTCAAATAATTGTAGTGGAGTAAAAGTACAATATTTGCCTCTGAGATGTAGTGGAGTAGAAGTAAAAGTATTGGAAATTGGAAATACTCAAGTAAAGTACAGATACCTCAAAATTGTACTTAAGTACAGTACTTAAGTAAATGTACTTAGTTACTTTCCACCACTGCTTTTCAGGAAAAGAAAGAGTGTGTGTTCCAATGGAGCCAATGTAGTTATTATTTAGTCACACGCTATTGGTTCAATAATTATTAAATTATTAAATCCAATTATAACCACTTTCACTTTTAGAACAATTCAAAAGTAGTGAAAATAGCAGATATACAAGCTCACAATGTGTCAGCTTATAGATTGTCTATTTTCACTACTTTTGCGCAACATTCGACAAAGTAGGGTGTTCATTAATGAAGGAGAAAAAAAAGAAATATGGACATAGAAGGTTTCTACCCGACAGCTATAGGATATGTTTTGTTTTGATGTTATCTGATTCCTGTATATGATAATTGTGGCAGCAGAGGATGCATCCAGGCACAAACGGCCACTTTGTTCGTGGCCCAGAGGAGTGTAAGCGCAAATAATCTCTCTGCTGCTAAAAGCTGCATTTAGTCATGGCTTCCAGCCTTATCGGTCGACCCCACAGCCTCCAGGTCATTTCTTGAAGGAGATAACATCCCATTACAGCGAGTGGAAAACGTGTCCTTTCGGCTTTATTTAAGGTGTAGCTGTACCACTGGTAAATCTCGAGAGAACTGTTAAAAAACGTTTTTACTATTTGGAATCATGCCATCCTATCCGTGTGCAAATTGGCTGTTTTGTGATGATGGATTGCATTTTATTGAAAGATACCAACGAAGTTAAAAGAAGATGGAATGAACCTTGTACAGACCCCTGGGGGGACTCCAGGGGTCTATAGTATATATGTCACAGGGTGAATGGAGAACCAGGTAGATTGAAGACAGAGTGCTCGTTTTTAGGCACGGGGCTTCGGGGCGAGGCGGGGCTTTTCGAGATAGGGTTTATTAGCGAGGCTCGCGAGGAGGAGGAGGAGAAGGAGGACGCGGCGCTGCGATGCGGGGGTTTATTACGCGAGGCTCGCGAGGAGGAGGTTCCTCCTCCTCCTCGCGAGCCTCGCGTAATAAACCGTCCTCCTTCTCCTCCTCCGAGGAGGAGGAGAAGGAGAACGCGGAGAGGCGGGGCTTTGATGTGCCGACGCGGACCTGTCTTTTGTTGTTCCCCCCCACATAGCAACCAGGAAGCTACGCTAGGGGAACGCTGAACACGCGTTCACACGCACACGCTTGTCCATGACGGAGGCGTGCCGACTCAGCAGAGCTTGAGGCCGAGGAGGCGCGCCCTCGCGCCTCCAGGCGCGAGTGCCCGCGCTGACCGGCCGATGCTCTGCTAGTCGACACAGCGCCGTTCGAGTTGTAAACCGATAGGGACAGAATAGTTCTTTTCATGGATCACTGTGTGTGTGTGTGTGTGTGTGTGTGTGTGTGTGTGTGTGTGTGTGTGTGTGTGTGTGTGTGTGTGTGTGTGTGTGTGTGTGTGTGTGTGTGTGTGTGTGTGTGTGTGTGTGTGTGTGTGTGTGTCAGGGAGAAAGTAAAACAAAAGCCAGAACACAATAAAAGTATCTTAACAGTCCTGCTTTCAATAAACCAAAAAAAGCATGAGCGCGTGTGTGTGCGCGCTTGTGTGTGTGTGTGTGACTGACTGTGTGTGTGTGGTCGCGGCCATATATGTTTGTGTAAAAACGAGTGCGCCTTCTTCAATCACCCTGGTTCTCCAAACACCCTGTAACATATACACGAATCCACGGAGTGCTGCACTGTAGTTGGCGCAAGTTGCTGCTGCGTTTCTGTCCGTCTGTTGACGTTAGCAGAGCAGCCGTAAACTAGCCTACTGGCACCTGACGTAGGTGGTTTGTCCCGGTTTTCTGTACATTTTTGTAAAGTTAGTGTTAGTAAAAGTTAGTAAAAAGCAGGTAAAAGAGTAACGTGAGCAGTCAGTGACTGCAGCTGACTGACACCACAGCAGCAGCTGACAGAGTCTGAGACCGCAGCAATGGTTGCGCGCAGGGCAGTGCTCCGTGGATTCGTGTATAGCCTCAGCCTTTCCTCTCTCCTCTCTCGGGTTGCCAAATACCTGAAAATCAAATAAGGGACACCCAGCCGGGCGTCCATTATTTCTAAGAAAATAAGGGACGCCCAGAAAAAAATCTCACTGTGCATATGTACAGTTTCTGTTTATTACATTAACCAATTGAACCCCAGCATCCATATTCTACATTAGCCAAAAATAGCAGATCTACAAGCTCACTGCACGTTGCGTTGCGTTGCGTTGCGAGCTTGTCGATCGGCTATTCTTGGCAAAGAGATTTGGAGTAGACAGACAAAGGTGGTCCAAGTATAGAGACCACTAAGGTCCAGTTGACTAAGTCTGGAGTCTAAAATTCAAGTGATTAACAACCTGTATATTATACCTGTGTATTATAGTATGTTTATGAGCTGTTTGAACGATGTGTGTCATTGATTGATACCCAAACATAAGCAACAAAGTGTGTCCCTTATCCCCTTTCAATAAGGGACACGTCTTTTAGTTTCTAAACAAGGGAACAATTCCTTATTTCAAAGGACGATTGGCAACCCCTACTCCTCTCTAACCGTTGAACCCTGTCTCTCTGTTGGTCCACAGTCCCCACCCAAGAAGACATGTCCAGTCTCACCCCAGACTCATCTCCAGAGTGAGTGGTACACACAGGGACATAGCGCTCCGTCCTGGTCACATTCCTCAAGATGTCTCATCAGTGATGATTTTGACAGCAAATTTGTTTCGTAGTCTTTTGAATAAACTTCCATTTAGTTTGAGTCATATTTTTTTTATCTGAAATGTTTTAGTTTTTGTCTAGTTTTAGTCGACTAAATATCATAAGATTATAGTCGACTAAATCTACTGTTGATTTAGTCAACTAAAATGTATTTTGGCGGTGCCTTGATGGCGTCGTAATGGCTGATTTTACACTGGGTTGCACTCTGAAAATAGCCGATCTACAAGCTCACAACGCGTTGCGCTGCGACGCGTTGTGAGCTTGTAGATCGGCTATTTTCAGAGCGCAACACCCGAGAGCGCAATCAAACATACAATGACTTGTCTTTTAGTTCTACTGGATCTCTTCTCCACTAGTCCCTCACTGACAGTTTAGTCTAGTTTTCATTTGTTGACGAAATTGTCAATATATTTAGTCTCAGTTTTAGTCATTGTAGGTTAGTTTTTATTTAGTTTTTATGTAGTTTTCGTCAGTGAAAAAGGGTAGTTGACGAAATCAACACTTGTCTCACAGATTATTGTTCTGGATGCTAGAGATATTATTTCATTGTTTGTCTCTAACACGATGAGATACCATCTGGGAATAATGACACTGACAAGAAAAACAAATTAATTAGAGTGGTGGTAAGTGTTTCACCAAACTGTTTCCCTATGATTTGCTTTGCTTATTGAGTTTATTTCATGTAGTGGAAATTTGATGAATTAAACTCATTTCTAGCTATAGTCACTGACTTGAACACGAGCCCCAAATTTAATTTGGTTTTGTAAATCTTTAGTTCTCCTAACCGTGACTTATTATTTCCTTCATTTCAAGCCTGGTTTAGATAAGAAATTGCCAGCAATAGGATGTCTGTCAGGATGGAATCATGTTTAATAAAAGGCATATTAAAGGATTCCTGCTGTGACTCCTGGGCAGTGATGGAAGACGTGTTCAGATTGTCTACTAAAGTGAATGTGGATCTCCTCTTGTTACAAGTAAAACTTCTGTATTCAGACATTTACTTGAATAAAAGTACAAAAGTATAGGCATTACAATATACTTACAGTATATGTAAAAGCAGTGAGCAGCACTCCTCAATTAGTAATACATTAATATGTTCATTTTAATGTTGCAACTTGTAAAGGTGGGGCTGATTTTAATTACTTTATATGCAGCTGACTATAATAATGCATAATAATGTATCAGTTATTGTATGTTTTATATTAATAATCTACATTTGAAAAGTGATTAACCCATTAAGACCTGAGGCCGATTCTACTAATGTCTCCTAAATCCTAACAGTTTTCTGAAAAACGCATGTTTCTACATGGTTCTCAAATTTTTTCAAGTCAAGGACCCCAAAATGATATGTATTTGGCCGCGGACCCCCATCTCAATTTATTTAGTTCCAGGGACCCCCAGAAGCAAAGATTTTAGTTAAAAATGTTCGCTTTAAAAATATATATATATTCAAAGATTTGCACACATTTTCATTTTTTTTTTCAAAAATAGCAGATCTACAAGCTCGTAGCTATGAACTTGTAGATCTGCTATTTTTTAATAGCCAAAAGTGTAAAATATGTCTTTTTATCTCAAATATAAAAATTACACAGATGCGTGCCAGGTCTTAATGGGTTAAAGCTGTCAAATAATTGTAGTAGTGTAAAAAGTACAATATATCAAAGTGTGATGATGATGATCAAAGAATAGATCAAACAAATTAAAAGCACCTCAGTGCAGTACTTTGATATAAAGTATCTAAAAATGGAAATACTCCATTAAAACTGTACTTAAGTACATACTTAGTTTCTTTACACCACTGCTCATGGTGACGGTATCATGTCTCCTCCATGCAGGCTGGCTAAGAAGTCGTGGTTCGGCAACTTCATCAACCTGGAGAAGGAGGAGCAGATCTTCATTGTGATCAGAGACAAGCCGCTCAGCTCTATAAAGGCAGACATCGTCCACGCCTTTCTCTCTGTAAGACCTCCAACAAACCTTTTCTTTGGTATCTGTTACTTTACAATTAATCACCATTTGACCATGTGAATGATTTGTCTCTGTCCATGGTTGTTTCATCCTTTCTGTATTGTTATGTCTGTTCACTCCCCTCAGTCAATTATCAAATTAAATTAAATGTAAATTCATGTGTATTGCTGTACTGAGGTTACGTTGGCATCAAACACAAGACATATGAACTTTAGAACTAGCAACTTATGAAACTAGCAACTTATGTGTCACAGGCAAGGACGCAGAGAGCATCTTTTTTTTTTTTACCGGGTTTGTTACTTTTTTGAGTATTTTTGTTACATTCATTCGGTTAATTCGGTACAAAAATGCTCTACATCCCTGGTCACAGGGGTAAAGTTCCACCACTGCAGAGAGTAGGGGCTGACAGACGCTGCCTGTCAGCAGGGGGTGTTGAACAGGAGTAGTAGTAATGAATGCTATGTCCTCCCGGTGGGAAAAAGCAAAAAAAAGAAATCCTTCACAGGAAAAGAAAAGGAACAAACTGTGGGAAACATCAAAAGTGGGGACTGACTTCCATGGTGGACAGGCATGCAATTTATGCTGAGTGGGCACAAGGTCCTAAGTTGCATGTATCGGTGATTGTCCACACACTATGAGATCAATACAAATGTAACATTTCTACCATTACTGGTTGAATTGAAAACCATTCACACAGAATTGTGCCAACTTATCCGCCACGTTTTGCATGATGTGGAGATTTATTCCAAACCCATTGGTTTGTGTTGTAGTAGGTCAACAACTACTTGCCACACGCGTAGTAGACTCCTGTCTGTGCAGGTTTGACCTTCGTTGAGAGTGAGAGAGCCGATGGTCCGATCCTGATAGTGTGAAACAGTGTGGTGTGGTGGGTGGCACCTTGTCTGCCTCCTTTCTCTCCCTGTCAGTATCTCACCTCCTAATTTACACTGTTGTGAGCCAAGCTGTAAGCTCATGGCTGGGGATCAAAAATGGCTGTGCAGTGCACATCCAAAAACCTTTAAAAGGCAGGTGCTGTTCCCCAAAAAGTAGTAGCCAAAGCAGAGAATAAGAACCACACACTGTAGCTTCCTTTTAGTGACTTTTATTTGCGTTTCGAGCCCAATCTAGTCTGGCACAAATGGGGAAATGCAAGAAGATTTTGATTGTACGACCTACGGTACAGTTCAACAGTTATAGGCCTAAACGTGAAGTGGTCTGGTGGAGACAACTAGGCTTGACACAGAATTTTGTTTGTCTCTGTTGTCTTTGCAAGTCAGAGCCAATGGCTGCCCCCCCCCCCTCCAGCCAATATATATTTCTCTCTCTTGTTGTCTGTCTCTCTGCTCTGTCTGTCCATCCCTGTGTCTTCATCTGTCCTCTTTGTGTCTCTCGCTCTCACTTTCTTTGTATCTCTCATTGTCCAGCCCCACTCTCTCTCTCTCTCTCTCTCTCTCTCTCGCTCTCTCTCGCTATCTCTGTGACCAATAATACCCTACTTAGCGTACCTTCCAACCTGTCTATCTTTCTCACAAACCCTCTCTCTCTCTCTCTCTCTCTCTCTCTCTCTCTCTCTCTCTCTCTCTCTCTCTCTCTCTCTCTCTCTCTCTCTCTCTCTCTCTCTCTCTCTCTCTCTCTCTCTCTGCCATCAGATCCCCAGTCTGAGCCACAGTGTGATCTCTCAGACCAGTTTCCGGGCGGAATACAAGTCCACGGCGGGTCCCACCGTGTTCCAGAAGCCCGTTAAGTTCCAGGTGGACATCACCTACACCGAGAGCAACGGCGCCACCAAGGAGATCGGCATCTACTCTGTCACCTTCACCCTGCTGTCAGGTAACACGCACACACACACATGCACACACACACACACACACACACACACACACACACACACACACACACACACACACACACACACACATGCACACACACACACAAGCACACACACACACACACACACACACACACACACACACACACACACACACACACACACACACACACACACACACACACACACACACACACACACACACACATGCATTAATACCAAGCACACACAGTTCAGGCAGACATCTCATCCCATACAGAACAAAAAATATAGCTCACAATCACATTAATCAGTTGCTATTTTGGTGGGTTTTTTTGTGTGTGGAGGTACTAAATTGGCCTACTAGCAATGGGCACAAGAAATAATATGGCACTGATCAGTCCTGCGGTTTGCAAGATTAGCTCTTGACACACACACACTGACACACTCACACACACACCAACCCGATCTCACACAACTTACATTGCACAGAGTGTCATTCCATGCATAGACAACTGGAAAACCCGAAAATCCGTGCATAGCCGCCTCGCATCTCCCCCATTGACTAAACCATTTCGGAGGCGCGCAGTCTCAAGCGAACTGGAGCCACGTTCCCTTGAGCCTACTCAGCGCCGTTTGAGTTATGTAGGCACAGAAACGTAAATTTTGTTGTGGGGACTGCTCTGCTTCCGGGTTGCAACCAGTTACGCCCACCGTGGGACTCGTTGTACATATGCACAGATTTTCTGGTTTTCTAAGCGACTATGCACGGAATGACGTGCACTGGGTCCGTGCAATGTACACTAAATTGTGTGAGAT
>NC_137603.1:20496109-20523787 GCF_963280865.1 Gymnoscopelus braueri | reverse complement strand
AAATTGTGTGAGATCAGGCTGCACGCACACGCACACACACACACACACACACACACACACACACACACACACACACACACACACACACACACACACACACACACACACACAGTGCTGATGTCCAGGGGCCTAAAATCTCCCTTTGCATGAGTGTTGGATGTTTGGTTTCCCATGCAGGAGGAGACCCGGGTTTAAGTGGTTATACCCATCTTTGCTTTTTGAGAATATACCAGTGGCCTCCAGAACTAGTGCCAATGTGTTTTCCTGAGGAAGAGCTTGGTGCTCAAAATGTCAACTTGTGGTGGTAATGTAATGAATATCCACAGGAGCATGATCAGGTGTGCATATCTTTTTTCTTCTCCCATATTGTCCTTTGATCAACGTACTTAACACTGCCGGGTGTCTTTCTCTCTCCTCGTCTGTCTCTCCTGAAGGTCCCAGCCGGCGTTTTAAGCGCGTGGTCGAGACCATCCAAGCCCAGCTCCTCAGCTGTGACCAGCCAGGGGCTCAGCCACAAATATCTGGTAAGTCCATTCCCCTTTCTCCCTTTGCCAGCTAGTCACCCCCCCCCCCCTCTCTCTCTCAGCATCCTGGCACAGAATCCTTACAGCACACGGCCCACTCGGCTCGGATCGGCTCGGCTCAGCTCACCACCACACGCTTAAAGCCCACAGCATCTCCACGTGCATGCCCTGCCATGGCACACGCCTAAACACATGCAACATGGTGCTCAGACACGTGTACAGATGCACAAAGCGCTCAACGCTGACACGCTTGCCACACATTCACTTAGAGAGTGAGATTGGTATGTTGTCATTATCACTGTTATAATACAGGTAATGAATCTCGCCCAGGGACAGAGGCACAAAGTGGAACAGTCAGACATACTGTTCATTTTGTTCAAGGTTTACTTACTTAGATACTGTTAAATAGTATTGAAAGAGGGGAAAGGTTTGAACGTTTTAGAAACATGTTCTATTCTAGTATAAAATATATCGTTTCTGTCCGGCAGAAACCAGCTAACTCCATTTTGACGCTTTTGCTTTTTTCCCCCCATAAATCAGGTCCATTGAACGCCCTTTATGTCTGTGTGTTGGTAAAAATATTGAACCAATGAAAATCAATTAAAAGCATTAAAAAGCGCTTCTGACAAGACCAGCTAACTCCATTGGATCCTCAAACTTTCAGCTAACTCCACCGGTTTTGCTGACTCCAGGCTCCACCCCCTTTTGACCTCCAACCTCATTGTGAGCTTGGAGGTCCATTCAGCTGTTCTTATCAGTGGTGAACAAAACCTCCTAACTCTTACTTTTTTTCTTTTTCCTGAAAAATGAACATTTTGGAGTTAGCGGGTTTCTGCCGGACAGCAGAGATATAGATTATGCAAAATAGACATGTGTAAAAGGATAGACAGGTGTCAATGATGAACTCGACTACTGGTACTGTAGCTTCTCTCCACAGAAAACACCCCACGCCCCTCCCCCACCCCCACCCTACAACTGTTTGAAATCACGTCCGATATAACTGCACATTTTGGGCTGCCTATGGATAGATGGATGATAAGAAAAATATGGAAGTAAAAGACAGACTATGTTGTGTTCTTTGTCCTTGTTAGTTTTGTCTTCGTAGTGTGAAAAGAGTTGTTTCTTGTATTTGTGGGTTATTTACTTGATAATGGTCCCCTCTGGTGGTGGAGCAGGGTAGTACATGACAATAAGCAGCTCGGTGCGATAAGGTGACTCAAGTTAGTGGCAATTATGTATTAGTATTATAGTTATGTTATCTTATGAAGGATTCTATACTGTATTTAATATCAGCATAATGACATATAGAAGTCTGACTAGCCACTGCCACAGATGGGAACTGTTATCAGGCACTGTATGCACTGTCACTCACTCTCACCATGTAGATGTGTCAATAACCCACATCTCAGCCACACTCAGTGTTGCCAGATTCTGTGAGAGAAACAAGCGACCAGGGTCTAGGAAAACCAGCCCAACAGAAGGGACTATGGGCCACATGAGCACTTTAACATATACATCAGCTATTTGAAAATAGCAGATCTACAAGCTCACAACGCGTCGCGATGCGACGCGTTGTGAGCTTGTAGATCGGCTATTTTCAAATAAAATCTTGCGGAGAAATTATAACAAGCAGATCTGGCAACCCTGGCCACACTACCTCTCTCTGTATGTCTGTCTGTCTGCCTGCCTGTCTGTCTATCTATCTCGCTATCTGCCATCTGCTTACCTCTTTGTCTGTCTCTCTATCTGTCTCTCTACCTGGCAGTCTACTGTACCATTTATTTAACTCTCTCTGTCTGTCGTTATACTTTTAAATATCTGTCTATTATTTCTCTGTCTCTCTCTCTCTCTCTCTCTCTCTCTCTCTCTCTCTCTCTCTCTCTCTCTCTCTCTCCACCCTCTGGCCTCTCAGCTCATACCACCCTGCTTCCTATCATCCCCAGCTGACTCTACCACCATCCAGATGGACTGAATCAGTAGCATGCCCAGTGGAATGCAAACCCAGAGCCATGTATACAGCACATACTGTTTGGAAAAATATATACCCTCTTCACCAGAGCAATGTTTCTCTTAATTAGTTGTTTTCCAATAGTTTTTATTAGTTTTTATTAATTGTTCCCTAAAAGTAAAATTAGAACTTGCCACGTTTCCACCAGGCGAGCTGAACCAAATGCACATTTGCAAGAACAATTTGAGATGCGACTATTATTATGTAATGTTGGCCTTGACCTTGAATATTACCTTTCCGTACTCGGATACCCTCACATTCACTGTGACCTTGAACTTTTAACCAAAAACATAATTATCTCCTTCCAGCCATCCATATTTTGTTTAACAGCTATTTTGTGTAACAGACAGAAGGACCGATTACATATATATATATAATATTTATCACATGACTTTTTATCGCCAAAATTCTACCACATCCTAATGCAGAAACATGAGGCCAAATTTTCCTTTTCCATCAATTATTTCTAGTGTGATAAATCACTGCAAATCAAAGGTCTTGGATGGGAACATTACATAACTATTGAAAATCAGATGGTGCTAATGGTGCAAATGACATCTACGGTGTATCACCATTCACCAATAAAAGTGATCAACTAGCCTGAAGCCTAAACTGGCCAAACTATTATGCTTATCGATGGTTCTGGGTGAATTCCACGTGCACGCACACACTTAAACAGTGTGTGACTTCTACATACTGGATGAACATACAGTACTAACTATGAACGCATGTTATATATTCACAGTGATATGCTGACAATGATGAAGCAAACGGATGCAGTTATGTTTCTTTGCGCCCAGAAAAGAAAAGACATTGCATGCAGTGCATTTTGTCCCTTTACGGTTGCTGTGCCTCAAAACACTTACTAAACACGTCTTTTGACACATCTTTTGACACCCTTATTGTGTGTGTATGAGAGAGAGAGAGAGAGAGAGAGAGAGAGAGAGAGAGAGAGAGAGAGAGAGAGAGAGAGAGAGAGAGAGAGAGAGAGAGAGAGAGAGAGAGAGAGAGAGAATGCACATGTATCTGTGTGTGTATGTTTGTACACGTCTGAGTGTACAAGTTGATGCAGAATGAAAAGCTGACTCCAAAATTCTCTGTATGCGTGAGTGTGTTTTTGAATGTGTGTGTGTATGTTTGTATGTGTGTGTGTGTGCATAAT
Source organism: Gymnoscopelus braueri (assembly GCF_963280865.1). Lineage (NCBI taxonomy): Eukaryota > Metazoa > Chordata > Actinopteri > Myctophiformes > Myctophidae > Gymnoscopelus > Gymnoscopelus braueri. Next base: position 20,520,093 of record NC_137603.1, on the reverse strand, counting down.
ACTTAAAAAACCTGCTCAAATTGGGGGTAGATGGACTTGAACACTGTGTGTGTGTGTGTGTGTGTGTGTGTGTGTGTGTGTGTGTGTGTGTGTGTGTGTGTGTGTGTGCGTGTGTGTGCGTCATCTGGCAGCATTTGAGAGAAGAGTGTCAGAGTGTTCATACACTTGGCCTCTGGCATTGCCAGGCGCTCAAATGAACACAATTGCCAGTGTTTAAGCTGGCAAGGGATAATGCCCATGCCGCTGCACTAGCGGCCCCTGGTGGTTGGTCAGTAGTACCGCTTCAGTATAGGAGGATATCTGGGGAAGATATACACTTGTGCCATGTGTGAAGCACGATATATCCTTCATCTTACGACGGTGTTGAGCGCCAAATATTGCCGATCTACAAGCTCACAACCTGCTGCATCCTGTGAGCTTTTAGATCTGCTATTTTCAGCACACAACAACAACACCGTTAATCAAGAACATCTCTTTCCTGGTGAAACTCCTCACTGGCAGGTGAAAAGAAGCGGCTGGCAGTGGTGACTCCATATGTATTGAAGGAGACATCATGCGATTAGCTACATCCTCCCTAGGACAACAGTGCAGGGTTGGCACTAGGCCTGTCACAATTATTACATAATCGTCTAATCCAGTGTTTATCAACCTTTTTTGTGCCAAGGCACACCTGGCATAGCCAAAAGATCCCAGGGCACACCTAGATATACGGTATATATATATATATAATTATATATATATATATATATACGGTATATATATATACACACACACTAGGGGTGTGCCGATACACTAATTTCACGAAACGATACGATACGATATTGGGCACACAACTTCGATAAGATACGCACTTTTTTATTATGAAAATATATGGGGGAGAAAAAAAAGCAAATGCAAACAAATATTTCTGTTTTTGCATTATTCAGACATGCAAACTTGTAGCTTTTCAGCTACAATAGCCGTTTTGAATCCAAATAGGGCAATAGTGACCCGAAAAAAAAACAGCATGTTGTCACCCTTTTCACCTCGGGGCTGTTTGCATGCCTGATTATTATTATTGTAAAAAAACAAAAAACAAAAAAAAAGGATATTTTTTCAAACCTTCTTCAAACGGCGCGGCACACCTCAGCAGTAGCCCCGGCCCAAAATTGGGACGTTTGCCAGGGTTGATAAACACTGGTCTAATCGCAATTATTTTGTATAATCACAATTATTTTATATAATCGCAATTATTTTTGCAGAATCGTCATAATCAATTCCATGTTAAAAAATGACATATATATAAAAATGACATATATAAACGTGTCGTGATGCGAAGCGTTTTGAGCTTATAGATCGGCTATTTCCACTATTTTTGTCATTTTTTAAAAATATATGTCATTTTTTAACATGTTTAAAGTAAAGTAATTCATGTTTAAAGTAATTTAAAGTTATTAAATATGTGTTATTTGTGTTGTATCTGCCCTGTGCAACTTTTGTTTACGAAAACTAAAAGCCAAAGAGAAATGTCATTTTTATTCATAATGTTCCATTAATTTTCAGCGACAGAAACACAATTTAAATCGTTAATCGCAATTATTTGAGTGATAATTCATCGTCAATTTAAATTTGTAATCGTGACAGCCCTAGTTGGCACTACATTCAGTCCGCTTTGGATGAATGATAGATGTTTGGTTTTCCCACATGGGAGACTGCTGGTGTTCAGATCCAGGTTGTTGATGCACTACTAGGCCTCAGTGCATCTTCCCTGGTGTTATATCATGACCCCCATCATGTACTATGTGCTCCCAGATGGTTCCCAGCGCTCAGCCTCCATACCGTCCAAGCGTGGTAAGACCCAGAGAGCCTGGGACCCCCCCCCCCCCCCTTCTGGCTCTGTAACACAGTCTGCCTCACTGGAAACAACTCCCTTGACCACACTCTCACTGGCACAACCTTGTGTGTGCGTGTGCGTGTGCGTGTGCGTGTGTGTGTGTGTGTGTGTGTGTGCGCGTGTGTGTGTGCTGTGCGGTTGTGTACTGTATGTCTGTCTACAGTATATATGTTAATATGCACAAACGTGAAGCCCTTAAAATGAACACCACCACATATCTTTGCATGGGAATGTTCTTTATTCAGTTCTACCCCACCACCTGCAGCTCTTCCATATTTGAAATCAAAAGGAGAAACATAAATGCGTCAAATTTTATACCAGAAATCTTTGAAATCACACTCCAGTATGTCACTGCCACAAAGCATGATGGGTAAGTTATGGGACTCGACTTAAGCAACACTGATGGTGAACGTTACAACTAAATCAAATGCATTTTTTATCAATGAAGTGTAACCTTTTTGGGATGTGTTCCAGTTGTGTTGTATTGGTTTGCATGTTTGTCTTCACTGGTGGTTGTTTTAACACACTGACCAGAGAGTCTGTGTATTGAATGGATTGTTTGTGCAGAGAAGATGGGGAGTTACCCGGAGCCTTGGAAAGCATTCCTAAAGTAATTAGGAATGCTAATTAACAAAACAAAACAAAAAAGTCATAATCAGATATTTATACATCACTATTCCTGATCTTTTGCTGTCATTCCCTTTTTGATAGTGCACAAAATCTTTATTTTAGTTTTCCACGCCAGTGTTAACCTGCTGGAATTGTTCTAGCTAGCATTCCAGGGCTCCCATTAACTCTCCAGTGGTACCTGGGACAGTTGATTCTGAGACTGAAAAACCAACACTGATCTCTTCATTTTGATAATGTTACTATTATCTAGATCAGTGGTTCTCAACCAGTGGTCCTTGAGGGGGTACCAGGGGGTCCCCAGCAAAATTAGTTGACATAGTGTCACAATCATTTTAACCACGTAGCTTTGGCTATTCAAAAATAGCAGATATACAAGCTCATAGCGCGGCACCGAGTGCCGCGCTATGAGCTTGTAGATCTGCTATTTTTGAAATATCTTGAAAATGTGTGCATATCTTTGAATATATATCTATTTTTTAATTGAACATTTGTCAACTCAAATCTTTGCTTCTGGGGGTCCCTGGCACAAAACATTTTCAGATGGGGGCCCGCGGCCAAATGTATATCAATTTAGGGGTCCTTGGCATGAAAAGGGTTGAAAACCACTGATCTAGATAATTTTTGCTCGCTTGTGGCCCTTTGACCATAACCACTAACGCCAAGCCCCACGCTTCCAGCCACTGCTACGCCGTATCCAGAGTGTTGATTTAACTCTGAATGTATACAAAATATACTGTTTTCTTCAGAATTAAATGAACACTGTGGATTTAATGGTGTAGATACTAACACGGTAACCAAAGTGGTTTTACAGTCTCTTTCTCTCTGGCCTTTGGTCCCTTCCTCTTCTCATACCACCATCACCTCCTCTTCCTCCCGTATAACCCATTGCTCATGTTGTCGTTTGTTTTCTCTCTGTCTCTCTCTCTCTTTTTGTTTCTTTTCTTCCCGTCTGTGTAGGCAGCCCGTTGAGTAACTTCTTTGACGTAATTAAACAGCTTTTTTCAGACGAGAAGAACACCCAGGCCACGCCCCCCTCGCCTGCTGGCGCCCCCGCCACGCCTAGTCCCCCCACCACCAAGCATGCCCCCAGCAGCAGACCCAGCCAGGCCCCCCCGCCCCCCACCACTGACTCTAAGTGCCCCGCCCCCGGGAAAGAACAAAAAACAGTGACGCCTGCCGCCGGCAGCAGGACACAGGAACAGCCGTGAAAGGAGAGAGCTAGCCTTTGCATGACTAGTCAGTAAACCAGTTATCAGGTCATACAATAAACACATATGACCACCCTCCCCCCTCCCTCACCCCCCACCCCACCAAGAAGATAAAAATGTCAAAGGACAGCTGTTAGCCTTTTGCCCTTTAGTTACTGTAGGAGTGTAGAAAAAAAGAAAATAGAGAGAATATCTACTTTTTGACTATTGCCTATAAACCTTTTTTTGTACTGCATAATAACAGGAATGACTATTTGAGTTTGGAGGATGTGAATGAGTATTTTACCATCAGTAGCACATGTAGCTAATATACCTCCACCCACTCTGTGACCCACTCTGTGTGGGTTAAGGGGGTGGGGGTCAGTCTCGGGGCAGTGTGTGTGTGTGTGAGTGCTTGTGTGTGAGTGCTCGTGTGTGTGTGTGTGACGGCTTGACTTGTCTCTGCCACCAGGGATCATCCATAAAAACTATTAGCTCCACTCATCCACTCTGCAAGATGGCCGACTCTGCCCCTCACTTCTCTCTCCCACAACATCACGCTCAAGGCCGGCCAGACACCAGAGAAAAGACGGAAAGAGAGACTACACTACACCCCCCCCCCCACCCCCCACACACATACCCACCACCCATCTCCCCCAGCCTGTCCCCACACATCCACCACTGCCACAACACCCCAACAGCGACCCCTAGAGGACTGTAAGTGAGAGGCGCTTCCCCTTTTTCTTTGGTTCCCGTTGCTTTGCTCCCTCTGGCCGAACACAGAGATATACTTATTGAAGAAACGCCTTAAGACAATGATGTTTGTCAAAAGTATTACAATGCACCCCCCCCTCCTCGACCTCTTTCCCCTATATATTCATGAGCATGTACACAAACACACAGACACACAGACACACAGACACACACACACACACACACACACACACACACACACACACACACACACACACACACACACACACACACACACACACACACACACACACACACACACACACACACACACACACACACACACACACACACACACACAGGGTGTCTGCAGGTCCTTAAAAAGGCTTAAAATAAATAGTTAAATAAATGTGAAAGGTCAAAGTAGTCTGACTATGTGGTGCAAATGAGTTTTATCAAAAGATGAACTTTTTTTTTAAATGTTATGGATCCTTTTTAGGCAAGAGTTCATGGGTGCTTCTACAGTACGTTACCAGGCAGTGTTGGGAACCTAATAAACGGATACAGTATTACTGTCAGTAGGAGCAATTCTGATATGACATCTTTTTTTCCTTTCTGCTTCAGTCGGATTCAAGCGAGGTAACAATCTGCGTTCTCTACACTAGATAGCCAAGCTGGCAAACGGCTTCATGGGCACATGCTAAGTTTAACCATAAATGCTTTGAGAAAAGTGAATATTCATGTCTCTGAAGTCGGATGAATTCATTGCAAATGTTTCAAGGTTAGTACAATGGGATTCCCATAATGCAAAGCGAGAAGCACAGACAGTATTCAAGCGCATTGCCAACCAAGTCTTCAATTCAATTGCTCCGTTCTTTACAGAGCTAATGCTACTTGCGATGTCCCAAGACAGATCGTAGCATGTTTATTTCCGTTGCAAGTTTAGTCTTAGAATTTTATTCTAGCTGTCATTAACTCATTGAGTGCCCAAATTATTAATATCTATTTCTGGCCATTACGATTTTTATTTTTTTATTTTTTCAAAGTAAAAAAAAAGTGCTTAGGAAGCGAGATACAGCCTTTTTCAGTTATAAGTTAAACAAGGAGTGGATGGAGCTGCAAATCTTCAGATAATGATATCTTGGCTTCAAAGTTGAGTTTTTTTATTTTAATCAAAAACACGTGAAACACGTTAATGGCACCCAATGAGTTCAAATGTCTTGATACCTGCAGACACCCCTGACACATACTGTATACACACACAGGATGTAGACGCGTACATAATCGCATTTCAACATACATGCACACCTTACACAATCATACACACACACATCCCTACATAAAGACACACACTAACAAGCAGACATGATTCCTATTTGCGGGATGTAAAGGACAAACTGAAACAAGGACCAGTGGCTACTGAACGTCAGGAAGAGAATGTGTCCCTGTGAGCCTCGACGACGGACGCTGGCTGGATTGTAAACTCTTTTTAACTTTAGTCTTTCGTGGTGAAACAAGGGGATTTTAAACAGTCTGTGCCGGCCACGTGGCTTAATAAAGACATCCTGTTGACAAAAAGGACTTTTGGGGGAGGGAAGGGGATATTGCATAAATGAATGAATTTATTCTTGTGTACAGGCTAAATAATGTTCTGTATGTACAAAAACAAAGTGTAGTCGTGACATTATGTTTAGGAGAGTCGTGTTGCCATGTTGTTTATTTTTCTCTGTTCTGTTCCTGGACAAAGTCTTGTCTGTATCATGTCATCTTCCTTTGCACTTTTTTGATGTGCGGTTAACATTTTTGCAGATCCATGTTTTATTCTTATTTTATTCTTATTGTTTTGTTCACATTCCTTTGAAGTAATCTGCAGGTTTCAGACCACATTGAACTTCTGTGTATATTTTTGTACTTTATTGTATTTTGTCATTTTTGGTTATTAATTTATTATTTTGTTATTTATACGACAGATGTAGAAAAAGGTTTCCTAAAATAATTTAAGGATATTTTTGCCATGTTTAAGTTATTGACCATTCAGAATATTCTTGTAAAATATCTGTGAACATTCACCATCTTAGTTTCCTTTGCCTTTTTATTTGATGAGAAAAAAGCTTGTAATATAGTTATTTGTTTTTGTTTTGTTCGGGGGTGATTTACCGTAATTTAAGAATGTAGACTAGCCTCTTCTGAGATGAACAAACCCTTTGTTGATATTTGTCAAGTTTCCCTCTTTCCTGTGCGTATGATGACTCCAACCACAAGAAAACACCCACCAACTCATCCTGTAAATAAGCCGACTTTGCTGACAAGCTTATTTAAAAAAAACCAAAAAGAAAACAAAAAAAAACAAACAAGGGGATTCCTACTCTCTTAGCTTTGACCTCGTACGGTTGTTTGCATGTTCCGACATCCGTCTTTTCTTTGCATGTCGTCGTTGGAAATCGTTCTCCCTTCCCCTCCTTCACCCTGTCTACTCTTTCCATTCCCCTTCTTTTTCCCTTGTTGCTCATTTTTCTGTTGTTTTACGTGCATTTAGTTTACACTTTTTTCTTTTAAAATTTGCCTTTCAAGTTTGGTATCCCCCAACCCCCCCCCACCCCACCTTCCTTCCCACCATTCCTTTACCGTTTGATTTCTGTGCACATGCAGTGACTGTGCAAATGCATTCTCCTGACTCATTCTCTCAAAGAGAAAAGGACCTGGCTGATGGCCGCCGGTCGCTCGCTCACACCTCGGCTAGGTGGGGAACGAACTGGTATCGGAGAGAACAACCTCTAAGCAATACCCATCATCGTTTTGGTTTCCTCCTTTTGTTTTTCTACTGTGGGAATCCAAGAGCACACACTGAATGGACTTGAGTACGGGAGCGCTAATAGTAGCGACGCAGGATTTAACCACATGGCAATGTATTCCCCTTGTTGATGTTACTGTGAACAACTTCAGTGCTAAAGGAAATAAATCTGTTGGCTTTGGAAATATGGGTTTGTGTGTGTGTGTGAGAGATGTGCGACTTTACGCAAAGATGTTTTATTAACAAAAAAATATGTACATAATATCTTACATGCTAATTATATATACACAGAATTTTCAAATCCATGGATTTTTTTTTTAAATACTGGAATGGCTTTCTAACTTTCTAGCTTTCTAAGACCTGGAACGCATCTGTGTCATTTTTTTTATTTGAGCTATAAAAAGCATTATTTTACACTTTGGCTATTCAAAAATAGCAGATATGCAAGCTCATAGCGCGGCACCGAGTGACTATGAGCTTGTAGATCTGCTATTTTTGAAAAATCGAGAAAATGTGTGCAAATTAATATATTTATTTTATTTTAAAGCGAAATTTTTTAACCCAAATCTTTGCTTCTGGGGGGTCCTTGGAACAACATTTTGGGTGGTCCTTGACATGAAAAAAAGTTTGAGAACCACTGATATTATAGCAACATAATAAAAAAATAAAAAAAACTGTTAGGATTTTGAAGACATTAATTTTGTAGAATCCCCAGAAGCAAAGATTTGAGTTATTTTTTTTTGCTTTTAACACATTGGGTGCCAAAACCGTATATATACTTCTTTTCAAATACAGCTGTTGAGTGCCAAAACCGTATATATACTGTTTTTGAAAAATAAAATGAAAAAAAAGGAGTAATAATTTTTCAAAGATTTAGACTCCAATCCACTTCCTGGTTAACTTATGACTTAAAAAACCTGTATCTCGGCTCCTTTTTTTTACAATGTATTTTTAACTATTTTCAACTGGCTGCAACTATGGAACGGATTACCGAATGTTTTTAATTTTTTCCCCCCGATTGTACGAGACCTGTATGTGTGTAATGAGGGGATCACCGTGAGGACGGTGATCACTGAAAATATTTTGTGACTACTTGAAAAAGGTTCAAAAATTGTTAAAAATCCAGGCACTCAACGTATAATAATTTTAATAAACCTCTGGCACCCAATGTGTTAAAGAATATATATATATTCAAAGAAATCTTAAAATGATACAGATGCGTCCCCGGTCTGAATGGGTTAATGAGAACAATGTGGTAAGTAGTCCCAATCATTTGTGTTCTTTTGAGTTACTTTTGAGTTCTTTTGAGTTTTGAGCTACTTTTTTATATTACTCGATGGCGATGTTGGCGGTTGTTGTAGTTCTCTACTCTCTACAGGTGGAGTACAGTGTGTAAAGTCTGTGGACCAGAGTGGTCTCCAGGTCCCGGAGGAGGACGGGGGACGACAGTTTGTCCCCTCTGGGCCGGTCGTGGGTGTCTGTCCCCCCCGGGTAGAGCAGGTCTTCACTGGCTCCTCCCAGCAGCAGCCTGTGGAAGTCCTCTCTTTCCAGAAACGGCTCCATGTTCTGAAGGAAGAACCCGTCGCAGTACCTTTGTAGTTCTAGTGCACCATGCCGCTACACACACACACACACACACACACACACACACACACACACACACACACACACACACACACACACACACACACACACACACACACACACACACACACACACACACACACACACACACACAAGGTTGTACAATACACCGCTAAATTGTTATTGTCACTAGCTATACAGTACATATTGACATGAGTTTGTCTCCGCATACTTAGGGGCCCTATTTTGACGACTCAACTTAAAGGTAGGGTAAGTGATATGTTTGGGTACTATATTCTGATAGTAATCATTGCTACAGAGCGTTTGTTCGGTCACAGGGGTCTCTCCAGCTCTTTAGTAAACAGAATATAGTACATTTTCAGGGAGGTGACAACATTCAAGCCAATCAGGAGAGAGCACTGAAAATGCATTTCCTGTTTAATAAAGAGCTGGAGAGACATAGAGTGTTTGTTTTACTGAACAAACACTCTATAGCAATGAGTACTATCAGAATATAGAGCTATTTAACACTTACTTTAACCAAAGTAAATCACTTACCCTACTTTTAACTTGCACCGTGGGGGTTTGTCCCAGCGCTATTTTGCTATTTTCAGTTGCGCCGAGAGCAATGCGCTAAGTGGCCCTGAATTAGTCCTGGCTGTGTCTAGGGTGTTACATTAATGAAACCAATCGGAGTGTCGGCTCAGCTTCCATAAAATTTGAATCACAGGTATTAGTTGAGAATTAGGTGTGAGCCAGTGAGACATATTCATCAACATCATGCACATCCATGCGTTCTCGGAGCTCCAATTGGATATAAGAATGGCAGGCGAAGGCTATGATGCACTACATCCTGTTGAGAATACTGTATTTTATCTGCTAAACTGCTTACTGAAATCTACATGAAAATGTCTCTAGCTCTGTTTCTCCCCTCTCTCTCACACCGTGGTGCTACTCCGAAAATATCTGATCTTGTGAGCTTGTAGATCAGATAATTTTGGTACACACTGCACGCAACTACTGTAAAATAGGCACTCTTTCTATAACTGCTAAATAGGTAAGTACACTTACACTGATTACTTGTGTGAACAAAATACATTTACGTTTTAAAACATAAAAGAACTGGCCAAAATATACTTTGAACCATGGAAATACATTTTCTCAAACAATTTAGATATATTTTGCCTACTAAAAATATTTATATATTTTATATATATATATATATTCGCCCCCCCGTCCATCCGTCCTTGTGTGTGCATGTATGTCCGTATGTCGGTGAGCAGGTAATCTCCGGCACTGTTGGACCGATCTGCGATTTTTGCTATTTTTGTTTTTTTAAATATTACTCCTACAGATTTTGCCCAAACTTCACGCAAATCGCTATACACATTATTTCTATAGTCATGTGATCAACACAGATCTGTCATATTTTTCATATTCCATCCTGATTGGCTAAGATTGGCTTCCAAAGTTTGCAGGAGTGGCCCATTTTGAACAAAATGCCTCAAATCATGAATCCGATTGCCGCGAAACATAGCACGCACATCCCCACTAGGCCAAGGAAGAAATGCCTTTCTTGCATTTTTTAAATCAGCCTCATGGTGGCGCTATAACAGGCCGATTCACGATTTGGCCTGTAACTTGACTGATCGCTGAAACTTTGCATGCACACTCTCACTCTCTAGACTCTAGGCCAAGGAAAAACCTCTGCCCTGAATTTTTCACGTTGGCAGATTCACGTTTTGGCCTAGAGCTCTTGAACCTTAGGTCATACAATCAAACTTCTTGGGCATGTTTTCTGCCATGTTGCGTAGGAGTAGTTTTTGCTACTACTCATAATGATTTTGTCCAAACCTCACCTGAATTTGTTCACATTATCTATGTAGTCATGTCATCAAGATGTATCCGTCAGATCTTTCGGATTCTATTCCGATTGACGACGATAGGCTTTAAAAGTTTGCTGGAGGGGCCCGTTTTGCACGGCATGCTACAAGCACCGCTGGACCGATCGGCGGGAAACTTTGCACGCACACTCCCAGTAGGCCAAGGAAGGATCTCCACCCAATTTTGTTTTCAAATCAGCCAGTTATAGTGCCACCATGAGACAGATTTTTGTGAAACAAATTTTTGGTTTCTACTATGATTGGCTTCAAAAGTTTGTGGGGGTTATGCACAAGATGTCACGCATCGATCATGAATGCAGTCCCGATTTCTGGGAAACTTTGCACGCACATTCCCACTAAACCATGGAAGAACCTCCATCCCAATTTTTTCAAATCGGTGTCCAAAACTCACACAAATCGGTACACAATATCTCTGGGGTCATGTGATCAAGATGTGTAAGTTTGATTTTTCAGATCCCATTCTAAGTGGCTATGAATAGGTTTTCAGGCCTTGGGACGGCAAGCCGAACTGCTCCCGAGGAGCACACTTTTCTAGTTTTTTTGTTTTCTTATTCTGAAATACGTTAAATGTTGTTTCTTTTCCTGTATGGTTTAAGAGGACATTTTTGTTTTGTTTTCAATTTCCACATAGAAAGAGCTCTTACCTTAGCAGTGTGGTAGATGCTAACAGCATTATCCAGAGTCAGACTTTGTGAAAGCTGCATCTCACAGCATCTCTCCAGACCCTTTAGCTGGAAGAAACTGGCCACCGGCAGCAGCTACATACAAGACAAGCAGAGCAACTTTCAGATACACAATTTGTAGCTACATTCGGCTACATTATACTGTCCCCCTAAAATCATTGTTGGCGGGGCAACAGGTGAATGGTTCTCACCTTTAGGGCATCAGAAGATGACACAGTGACTCCTTCTGTTCCTCCACAGTATAGAGATTTCATCATCATCTGGAGGGTCAAATAAACAGGATGACTTGATATGACTTCATTATATTAAATATGACCGATTTGCACAAGATGTATAGTATAAAGAATTAATATGATCCAGTACTAGTATCTATACATTACCAGTACATTACTTTTGCCAAGATACAAAAAATATGATGCGACTCTCCACGTCATGCTGATTAAAATGATATGGCCATTAAGTGAACTATTGTAGATTAAAGGCTACCACAGTCCACAGAGTGTAAATGTCATTGATAACACCTCATCCACTCTCTCCACACTAGGCTTGGGAAATATATTGGCAATCGGCAGAGGTGAGATGGAATAGTTTTTGGTTTCCTATGTGTCTCTTTATCTCTACGGTTTGAGAGCAAAACCTTCACCTATTCGCCGTCAAATAGGCCTACAAAAGTGAAACCTATCTAGATGGTCTGTATAAAAGCCTCGCTTGACGATGCATATCTCCGGTCTCATAACATCCTGCAATCACCGAACTGATTGCTGTCACTGGAATTTCTCAGAAATCTGCAAAATCTGTTAACACATTGGGTGCCAAAACCGTATATCTATGGTTTTGTAAATAGTCGCGTTGAGTGAGTGCCAAAACCGGAGATCTACGTGAAGAGATTTATTTATTTTTCCACGTGGGGCGCTCTAACGCAACTTTGGAATGATTCACGGAGCTTGAAAGAAGGAGAGGACGGAAGTGGATCCGTGCCAAAAAAACAACCTCCCGTCCGCACCCATTATAACTCCTTGAGAAAAAGCTTCATATCTCCATTTCTTTTTTAACGTGGTGGAAACGAGCCGTTTTCGATGGGCGATCACTCTGCAATGGAGGATCGCGTTAGAAATATTATTGTTCCAGGCGTTAGTCGGGACCCTCGACCATCGTGCACGCAGCTTTTGTTTACATCCGTGTCCACGTCGTGGCGTCTACAGCCGTAAACGGTAAGAATGCCGGCACCAGATGTACCCTGTTTTAATAAACCTCTGGCACCCCAAAAGTGTGAATTCCTTGTCAGTATTGTTTGTATCACCATTCAATCAAACAGTACAATTAGAAATATAGCGTTCGGTTTTCGCTGCCCCACACTCATTTTTTTCAACTTTGCGAGTCCCTTTCGAGGGAGGGAGAGAGAGACGCTGAGAGAGAGAGAGAGAGAGATTGCTGTCATCAATGGTGTAAATTGCACCCACATAAAGGGTTCATATTGGTACTCTAGGATCTAGTGTCTACACTGCTTGAACGTTGCTTCGACACAGTATTTATTTCAACATTCACGTCAAGTCTCTGTCCCATTGGAGTTGTCTCATACTCTCTCTGTTCCTCATACTGACAGCATGTATAGTAACCTGCCACTGGCACTGTGCATGTATGGGGTTGGGGAGCGACTGAGGGACGGGGGTCTCACGTGAATTGCTTTTGTCGTGCAAACGTGTTGGAAATCGCCGATATTTGGGCTGACGGTGGCCGATATTTTGACATATCGTCCCTCTCACATCTAAGCTAGGTTATTATGTGCGTACAGTAGGTGCTTATCTTAAATGGCACGTATTATAGTTCTTAGTTACAACCCATCCTACCTGGAACGTGCCGTAGCTGATATGACTGATGTGAATGGTGCCTTGTTCAGGTGAGTCGCTTAGCAGGAGACGAAATCTGATCGGAGAGAAGACAAAGAATTCATATGTTTCAGAGAGAACATGCAGATGGCCATTGGCTATATAGAAAAGTGTACTAAAGTACACAGATTTATACCAGTTAAGGTCTAACTGGTTTAGCCACCAGGTCAGTAGAGATTCATGCAAGAAATATTATATCTGCCGTTGTGACAACCCAATGAATAAAATAAAAACGTATATAAACTTAACAACTGACAACTTTGTTTTCCTTCCCTTGCCCACAATAAAAGTGTGTGAGCTACGCTTTTTTGGTGGGTTCCCTGAAATCCATTCATACAGCACACCATACATTGTTAATAGACAAAGCATCTGACTCGAAGTGGTTAATCTTAGACTCGAAGTGGTTAAGATCTTGAATGTTCAATTAACACTTACGTTTTTCTGTAAGTATCCATTTTTACACTTTAATTTACAATTATACAATTCAATTAACATTCAGGATTTTACTGTGATAGAAATGTATGTTATGAGGCACAATAAGTCCACACTCAGGTTGATGTGAACACTTGAATGGCACCGACCTCTCAGAGGCAGACATCAGGAGCACCCGGTGGGAGTAGAAGGGACGGCCCTCCACCACAAACACCACGTCCGACATCTCTCTGTTGTTCAGGAAGTGACAATCTGAGCAGAGAGACAAATTGGTAACTGTAAATGAAACACACAGAAAGACTGATATTGATATTGTGGTGCCCCCTGATACATGGTTTGGTAACACTGTGACAGGATGTGTAGCTGCAAATAGTCCACTTTGTTTATTGCTGAATCATTTTGATTGTGCTTTAAAAGGCAGGGTACGTGATATTTTTTGGTTAAAATAAAAAGTGTATAGTTAAAAATTCATTTTCTGTTTACTACAGAGCTGGAGAGACAGGGAGACTCCTGTTACTGAACAAACACTCTATATGATTACTATCACAATATAGAGCTACTGTACTTGCTCAAGGACATGCAGCCAGGAGGAGCCGGGGATCTAACTGGGAATCTTCCGATTCCAAGATGGCCACACTATCTCCTGAGCTACTATCGTGTTTAAACGTATGACGAGGCTCATCTGGTTTGGCTGCATCCGAACGTATTGACCCATTTAACTTATTTTTATCGGCTCCTGTGTACTTTTAGCAAAACATGCTATTTTCAGCTGGGTATAACAAGAGAACGGGAGGTCACGATGACATTTTATTTTATTTCACGAAGCACAGTGATTTCCTCTGTGATTAGCAACCATCAGGGGATCGATCATACTGGAGATAAATATTCTGTGGTTCTTGAAAAATGCATGTCAGAATGCTTAAAAATGCTGGCAGAAGCTACCTGCCAGCATTAGAAAGCCCCTGGCAATGAATGTGTGTTCACAATCTTGTTGATAAAGTATTCAATCAATCAATATCACTGTAAGAACGTTTGTTACCTAGTTGTGTAGACAGAGTGATGTCCATGGGGGGTATGGATGGAACAGGGGTTTTTCCATAACAGTGGGAAAACACGGACGCCAACTTCCTCGTAATCACATAGTCCTACAGAAGAAAAGATTTTATGTTTGGTTGCGCTCGGGTGTTGCGATCTGAAAATAGCAGATCTACAAGCTCACAACGCGTCGCAACGCGACGTTGTAAAAGTGTAAAATCAGCCATTATGACGGCATCAAGGCACCGCCAAAATTCATTTTAGTCGACTAAATCAACTGCAGTTTTAGTCGACTATTCTTATGATATTTAGTCGACTAAAACTAGACTAACAGTAAAACAAACATCAGATGACTAAAATATGACTAAAACTAAATGGAATTTTGTTCAAAAGACTAAATCAAAATTTGATGTCAAAATCAACACTGCTTCCTGGTTAACATGAAATGTAGCCCTAAAGAGGAAAAAGTGCACCACAAAAACACTTTAGTATGAAGACTTGACATAATGTATATAAAACATCTCTGTGTTACCTTGCTGGTGACGAGCATGCTGAACATGAGGGGCAGGCCTGTGGAGATGAGCTCCTGGCTGTAGTCCTCGGCCCTGACAGAGGAGAACTCTGTGAGGAGGGAGAGGATCACCTCATCCCTGGACAGCTTCTGACATCTCTGTAGAGTCTCCAGCCACACATGGAGCCTCCATGGAACTCCTGGACAGAGGAGGAGAAGGAGGAGGAATGTTAGCACATGGTAGAGAGGGGAGGGGAAGTGATGTCATAGATTATGGATACAGACTGAAACCAAGGCTTGACTGAAACCAGGAAGTGGCGCATATATCTGTTATCTGTGCACTTTTAATAAATAACACAATATTAAAACGGCAGTGGCTCAGGGGTAGAGTGGCCGGTAGAGCGGCCGGATGGAAGCCGTGAGGTTTCCAGTTCGATCCCGGGCTCCCCCAGAGTTAGTGTCGAAGTGTCCTTGAGCAAGACACTGAACCCCTAATTGCTCCCGATGAGCAGGTTGGTGCCTTGCATGGTTTCCTCCGCCATCGGTGGGTGAATGTAATGCACAATCTATGTAAAGCGCTTTGGATAAAAGCGCTATATAAATGCACCATTTACCATTTAAAACTATATATTAATTTTAACTTTTGAAACCTAACCAACATCACCAGTACTCCCATTTCTCAGATACAAACGACCACATTACCAGCCGTGAAAAATGTTCGTCGACTACCCTTTTTCACTGAAGATAAAAACTAAATGAAAACTCTATAAAGTCTAAATAAATTGACAATTTTGTCAACAAATAAAAACTAGACTAAAATGAGGGACTAGTGGAGAAGAGATCCAGTAGAACTAAAAGACAAGTCATTTTATGTTTGGTTACGCTCGGGTGTCTGAAAATAGCAGATATACAAGCTCACAACGTGTCGCGCTGCGATGCGTTGTGAGCTTGTACATCTGCTATTTTCAGCATGCAACCAAGTGTAAAATCTGCCATTACGACGCCATCAAGGCACCGCCAAAATACATTTTAGTCGACTAAATCAACTGTAGATTTAGTCGACTAAAACTAGACAAAAACTAAAACATTTCAGATGACTAAAATATGACTAAAACTAAATCAAAATTTTGTGTCAAAATCAACACTACAGGACCGATTGCAAGGCCCTGCCATACATTGCTGCGGGCAGGTTAATAATAATAGCATGTGTACCCATTGCTCTGAGCTCCATGGTGACATCCAGGTACCCGTGCTCAGCACTGTAGTAGGCAGCCTGTTGCAGAGCCCTCATCCTGGCCTTACATAGCCTGGGAGCAGCAGGGCTGGGTGGAGCACTGAGGGTGGATGTCTGTTTGTGAGCGTCACCTCCCTCCTCCGCCTCCTCCACTCCTTCAGCCAACATCTCCTCCAGAGACAGGATGTCCTCCTTTCTCTGCTGTGGCTGCATCAGCAGCCTCCTCAGCACATTTCTGTACAAGACACCGTGAAACTATTAATCCCTGAGGGGAGATGTAGTCATTGCAGTGGCAGGGAAAATTTTGAAACATAAATCAAGTAAAATAGATGATTCAACATTCCGACAAAACTAAAGAATAAAAGAATCACACATAATTCCAATAAACCTCAAAGGCACTGTCTCTGTACATTAGGTACAGCAGTGCAGAGTGATCAGAAAAGCTGCAATACAGAATGTTTCTATATAGGCTACTGTAGATAAGTTAGAACACCTGCTGTACTAAATCTGGAGTGTTAATTTAAGTCAGAGTGGTCAGAATGAGGCTGGTCATTATTATTATTATTATCAGTGGTGGAAAAAGTACTCAAATGTTTTACTTAAGTAAAAGTATCAATACTGCAATGTAGAAGTTACAAGTAAAAGTCCGGAATTAAACATTTACTTGAGTAAAAGTACAAGGGTATTGGTATCAAAATGTACTTAAGTACCAAAAGTAAAAGTACAAAAATGTTTGAAAATAGCCCACCTGTGTCCATGTGCAGCAGCATAGCTGAAACAGTTCATATCCTCGTACAGTGGCGATGTCAGAGAACTCCCATGATGCACTCTGAGCAGAGGATCTGCTCCGTGGGCAAGGAGCAGGCTCACCATCTCATAGAAACCTTAAAAAGATGAAGAACAATTGTTCAACAATCAGATGTACTAAGAGACAAGCTCCAAATAGGGAATTCCAAGGTCCATGCAAAGACGCATTAGTACTGTAGAACTTATGGTTTATTAAATAAGGGGTCCTGCGTGATTGTCATAGGACCCCGGATACAAGCACCTCTCTGTATTTATGTATGTGTATGTGAAAGACTACAGAACTTAGTTAAGATACATCTTTATAGTTTCCGCCAGGCCGGACGGCCGAAGGCCAGAGACTATGTTTTCGCCCCTGTCCGTGTGTGTCTGTCCAGCAATAAGAATGAAACACAGAAGAGGTACAGGTAAGACTAGACTTTTTTTTCATCTAGACTTTGAAAATGCACTCAGCGATGATCTGAAATCAGATTAATCTGCTAAAAAGTTGAGGAGTTGGGGAAAATATGCATAAAATAACTATACATTTGAGGTTAAATGTGAACATTTGCCATCCCCTGAGACCCCAAATGACGCCCTTGCTCCTCCTCCTCCTTCCTTCCGCAAGGATGCTACAAGCCTTCTTCACCAGCTTCAGTTTGACAGTGTCCCCCCTTCCCAACAAACCACGGCAAAGAAGAGTACAGTGGCTACTGCAAACTGGTAGAACAGTAAGAACACCTGCAGCAACTTGTCGCACACATTGAAGGGCATGAGCCTCCTCAGTGTGTGCGTGTGTGTGCGTGCGTGCTTATGTGTGGCCATTCACCTGCAGCAGAAGCCAGCTGGAGTGGTGTCTCGGCACAGCTGTCCTGATCGTCCATCATGGCTCCCCCCTCCACATCTGCCCCCGCCTCCAACAACAGCTAACAAGCACAAGAAAAGCCTGAGTTATACTGAGTCGCGTGTGGGTGTCACAAACCGATATACAAATAGCGGATATACAAGCTCACTATGTGTCGTGCTGTGGTGTGTTGAGAGCTTTTAGATCTGCAATTTTTCGTGCCCGGGTGCAACTAAATATAAAACACATTAGACACACACTCACTGTCTCCCCACCAAACTCTCTCAGTTTTGGGCAATGCCATTACTTTATTTTCATCTATGTTCATTCATTGAGCTATATTTAACACCAGGTGGAACTGTATAAACAGCTTTCTGATGACATGAGTGGGAGGACAAACTCATGTTTTGTGTGATTACTTTACATCCTGTATGTTGACAAACGCCCCATAATAATTGGATCATATTTTCACCAACCTGTGTTGTTCCTTATATACTGTATACTGTATGTGCAGAAGTATATATATACTATGAGCCTGATTTAGCAGAAAATAGTTATGGCTATTAAAGTACTATACCTTATTTTGTATGCTAATGTACAATTAAAATGCTGTTGCAACTCAAAAGAAAGACATTGGCATGAAACTAACCGTACCCATAACCCTAACCTTGACCCATTAGGACCTGGAACGCATCTGTGTCTGTTTGATTTGAGCTAAAAAGCATTATTTTACACTTTGGGCTATTCAAAAATAGCAGATATACAAGCTTGTAGATCTGCTATTTTTGAAAAATCTTGAAAATGTGTGCAAATCTTTTAAACATTTTAAATGTTTTAAAGCAAACATTTTTAACACAAATCGTTGCTTCTGGGGGTCCCTGGAACAAAATATTTTGAGATGGGGGTCAGCGGCCAAAAACATATAATTTTGGGAGTCCTTGAGATGATAAAGTTTGAGAACCACTGATATAGAAACATACGTTTTTTCAAAAAACTGTTAGGATTTAGAAGACATTTTTGTAGAATCGGCCTCAGGTCTTAAAGGGTTAACCAAAGAAAAACTGCCTAACTTCAGCTAAATTATTGTAACGGCAAAAAAATATTTAAACATTTGCAGTTATTATATATTACGAATAAGACAGCCATCACTTTTCATAGGATATCATATTCCATTTTTCGTGAGAACACGTTGACACCATTCAGTACATCCAAGGATCAGTTGAGAAACTGGCAGTATCTCACCTACCCGTTACTGATTTAAGATACTGGTGCACATACTGCAGCAGAGAGTGGTCGTACCTGAGCCACGGAGAGATGCCCGTGCAGCACAGCGAAGGTGAGTGCCACCCAGCGTCTGCTGCCAGGGTGGACACACGGATGTCTAGGGGAACAGCCTGGGATCTGAAGCAACGCAAAGAGGAAACAGCAGCATGTTGAATAAAATCTGCACTGTAAGAAAATGATTCCATGTTCTGTATCGACCGCTGGTCGGAAGCTGGATTCCAACCGACATTATGGTGTGGTGTGATCAGTGGTCAACATTCTGCAAAATGCAAAATACACTTCCTACACCTGATATTGTGTCAACAACATACTGCACACGCAATGCCAAGTGCAATTCTCAGTCCATGCATCAATTTACAATTACAATTTACAGATGCTCTTAATCCAGAGCGATTTACAGTAATACTAATCAAGGTAAACACGAGGCAATACATCAAAATGCATATAAATAGTAATCTACAGTAGGTGCATAGGTAACCAAGAACCTGTAATCAGTCTAAACAGTATAATATAAAAACATCTATAATCTATACATTGAAACTATACACACTATAGGATGCCAGGTCTACAAATGAACCTGGCCATCAATTACAAGGTAGTAGAGGCTCTGCTTCAAACAAGTCAACATGAATATCAGTTTTCTCTTTTTATTCATTTGCCTAATGCTCTTATCCAGAATAAATCTGACCCCAAGTGAGTAGGTTTGGATGGTCAACAACAGCCAGCCAGTCAGATGCAATGTAGACACAGTGCTACCATAGGATAAAACTAAACATAATAACTTAAGCTTCTTAGATTTTTAAGGATAATATTCCATTGTGAATAGTTTGCCTATTTTAGTCTACCCACACTGTTTGCTGATTCATTTTTGGACTGATTGTTAGATTTACCTGATATCTTTTAAGGCATTTCAGTCTAGCCATTATATCAAGTGAAATGGACAGATGTGTTTATCTGCAGGTCTACTGTGGGTTACCAGGTGGGCTTACCTGCAGGTCTAGCTTAGCACCAGCCTCCACTAGCATCTGAACCAAGGCCTCGTCTCCTGCTGACGATGCGTACATTAGAGGAGTCATACCCTAAGGGGTGACATACACAAAGATGCTTTTATAAGAGAGTGCAGCGTTATTAGCTACAGTATGAGGTCAAACATTAACATATTACATGTGACTTTAAATTATTTGCTAGTGTTTGTATGTAAAAAGTACTCAGATCTGTAGTGCAATTGCAATAATTATTTGAATATACTGCTGACGTCGGTAGACATTTTAACAATCCCCATAATGATTTGCTGCTGCATAAATTAAGTGTTTAGTATGTAGTCCATATTCACTGAACATGTTCAGTATGTGGTGCACTGTATCAAACAAAATGACTGTGAATTCATGGTGAAAAAAACATTCACCCTAACCCTGCACACACACACACACGCACACGCACACGCACACGCACACGCACACGCACATGCACACACACACACGCACACACACACACACACACACACGCACACTCACCTGGTCATCCATTGTGTCGAGACCTTTGGTGCCCAGAAGTTGTGTGGCCTGGCGGAGCAGGTCCACTCGCCCACATGACAGCATCCTGAAGCCCAGGTCCACTTGGAACTTATGTGAGGCAGCCTCCGCATCCAGACCCCTGAATGAGTGGAAGCAGTACTCTGACCTGAGGAGAGAACGTCAATAGAAACAAAGATAAACAAGATAAAAACAAACAAACAGAGAGAGAGAAACACCTTCAGTGACAAAACACCATCCATTTACTAATATAATATTTAATGTGGACTTTTAACTTCAATTCACCTCCATTCAAATATAAAATGAGTATCCAGCATTCAAATTTAGATGTGACATTAACCCAAACACTTTGTTATTAGCTTACTTTAGCTGTCTGGGCTCACAGTCTACTCCAGGGAGGAGTTGCCTCGCTGTCTGTCTGACATCATCGCTGTCCACCAATAGGCTGCGTCGATGCTCTGCGTGCACCACAGCAATCCTGATCCACTCCATGAGGGGGGGCAGGAGGTAGAAAGGTCTGGGGGGGGGGGGCATACCATCAGCACAGTTTAGATCTGTGGTGTTCTACTGCAGAACATCACAAATGTTCAAAACATAAACAAATAAAACAAAATTTAAAAAATCACATTATTTCAAAATAATTTCTAAAATGTTCACAACATAGCTTAAGTATCCAAGTTCACAAAGAGCTGCACAGCGAAGCGTTGCGAGCTTGTAGAGTGGCTATTTTTGCAATTTAAGAAAAGAAAAAAGACAATCACATATAATGACATGCCCAAAATAGGGAAGCGGAGGGTTAAAGTGGTTAAATTATCAGTTGAGCGCTGCAAGGCTAATGTGAAAAGGTAAGTGCTGAAAACACAGCTCAATTACGCACCCCTCTAGGTTGCCATGTTTTATGGTTTGGGTTATTATTTTCCACAATTTAATAATAACAATAATAATAATAGCTCAGATTTATAATAGCGCTTTTCTAAGTGCCCAACACTTCACAATTTAAGGAGCAGCTTAAAATGTATACAAGTACTTTTTAGAATATGCCTGTGGTTTATAGACAGAATGGGCAAAATTTGCAGACAATAAATTAAATCTCTTTCTTGACGTCGACAATACTGATAAAGACCCAATGGAGTCAATGTTACAGCATTCCTTTGTTTAATTTGGTCATTGTTTGTTTACAACCCCATCAAATGTTATCAACGCCAACTTTTGGTTCCCGGTGATTGAGAAACACTGGCCTGGATCCAGGCGTTGTGCTTGTTGAGGTAGGGCTCGTTATGGAAAGGGAGAACTGGCAGATTATCGAGGCTCGTGCTGATAATTCATACCAGCTGGAGGGAGACGATAAATGTGGTTATGGCCGATAACTCACACAGCCACCTCTACTTCCAGTCATTTCTGCTCATGACATACCAACGCATAACCACACAGACACACAACAAAAACCTCAGCCACTACCTACAGGACCAGGCAAATTTCACACCTTTTTTTCCCTCATCTTTCTATCCTTTCTATCCAATTGAATCCGCATAAAGGTTACGGTACTACCTTGTAATTGAACACTGATACTATGCTCTCAAACATACACACCTACTGTACCTACAGCAGGGATTCTCAACCTTTTTTTTTATTCAAGGACCCCTTGTTTGATATGAATTAGGCCATTAACCCCCATTTGATATTATTTGTTTAAATCTCTGGGACCCAATCTACACTGTAAAGTCCTCAGTGTTAAGAGTATACAAATGAAACCAGGTCCATTTTGGTTACTATTACTATCAATCCTTTATACCTCTCCCTGCTGAGGGTCATGGCGGGAGGCTCCAGGTTGGGGTTCTCAAGGGACTCCATCTGAGGGCTGGACAGGAAGTAGTAGAGCGTGTGCAGAGCGTCAGGGGCCCAGGATACTGGTGGCTGACTGGCAGAGCGAGCAGGGCTCGGGCAGAGCGGGCTGCCGGTGCCAGCGCACAGACGCTGCATGTGATGCATCGCTCGCGACACCAGATCGCCTGGGCGAGAATGAGAAAAAACGACATAATTTAATGAATTATTTCAACCTTTTATTCATTCAAGACACACAGTAGGGCCAGTATAACCACTAGTCGACCTTGTTGGTAGTGGTACTAGTCGAATAGTTTTTTTTGTTTTTTTTCCCATTGTTTTAATGCCATAGTAATGGCCCATTACTATTATTATTATCCTCCTGCCTTTATTTTTTATCCAAAGTATGCCCAATAATAGCCTATTATTGGGCAATAACCCCCTTTTGAGGATCCTTGGAGACGCTGCTGTGCTGCTGTGCTGCTGTGCCAGAAGCGCTTCCCTTAAAACGGCATAAAAATAAAGGCAGGAGGATAATAATAATAGTAATGGCATTAAAACAATGGCAAAAAAAATAAAAGGTAAATATCGACTAGTCGACTACCACTGGGTCAAATTAGTCGACCAGTAAAAATCTCTAGTCGTGAAAGCCCTAACACACAGTACGATCGCAGTCTTCTACTGTTGGCCACAGGCTTCTACCGATGGCCACTCGGCATTTCCACTGGAGCAACTGGGTGCCTTGCTCAAAGGGCCATCTCAACAGGAAGGGGATTGTGCTTCTCATTCACTCTCGGCACGCAAATTATCCCAGCAAGTAGTCCACTGATTCAAACCTGCACCCTTCCGGTTCCTAGTCCGTTTTTTAGAGTCTCTAGGCTGCTGCCGTCCCTATTAACACATTCCCACATTCGCTGAGACACACATTCACATTTACATCTACAGTATATCACTCATTTTGGTGTCTTGTTGTGGGTTCACATGTCTTCTGTTTATACTTGGCCATCTGATTGGACCATGCTATTTGTATAAAGAGTAGACTGAGGTGAGAATATCCGTACAGTAATATTGAAATATTGCAGCCCGTTGCCGTGTTGTGTTTAATGTGCAGGTTCGTATTGCAATGACTACAAGGACCACCTACTGTATATAGGTGTGCATAGTTGAGCTGTGAAATATTTTAACGAGGTTAATACAATATAACTAGCATATCTGTAGTGGTTGGAGGTGGTCTCCCTCCTCTTCAATTGAGACATTTAGACCCTGGTGTCAGGTAG
>NC_137603.1:20428609-20493609 GCF_963280865.1 Gymnoscopelus braueri | reverse complement strand
TCCTGTCGCCAATGTACCCTGAGTGAATTAAACACTGTATCTCTCCCTCTACATTTCGTGCATTTATGTACAGTGCAGACCATGTCTATATGGTACTGGTCATTGTGTCTCCATTGTACTGGTCATTGTGTCAATAAGGTACTGGTCATTGTGTCTCTATATCATGGTCAGAATCATGTCAGTATCATGTGACATGACACTGACCACGATACTAACTATGATACTAACCACAATACTAACTATGATACTGACCATGATGCTGACATGATACTGTCATGATACTGACATGATACTGACCATGATACTGACCATGATACTGACCATGATACTGACATGATACTGACCATGATACTGACATGATACTGACCATGATACTGACCATGATACTGACCATGATACTGACCATGATACTGACATGATACTGACATGATACTGACCATGATACTGACCATCTTCCTATAATTTGAGTAACCTCTGTCTGTCCGTCTGTCTGTCTTGGGTCGTGGTCTGTGTCGCGCCTGTGTTGCGCATGCGTCGCATCCACAGAGGGTGGAACTGCGCATGCGCGACACACTGTTGCCCGTGTGTGTGCGCAAAATCCTGAGTTTCAATCTAACTCAGTGTAGAAATTGACTGACATCTAAACTACTAATATTTGAACCTGTATAATTTTAATCACTGTCGAGGCATTACTCCTCAGTACTCTGTAAACTGATAAAATAATAAATGAAAATATCCAACAGAGATTCAGAGGCACTTTACTGGCTCTAAAACGGATAAACCTCAGCATTGTCCTCCGGGGAAAACACATAGGGAACCGTAAACACAGGACCTTGACTGAAAGAAAAGCTTTCGTTCCAAATGTGCCACCACGAGAATGAAATGCAGCACATAATTGATATTGATTACCTCGCTCTGTTTAGAAAAGAGAGGTAAACTGCTCAAACAAGTATCTATTCATGAACACAAGAGGCCAGTCTTTGGCATGAGACAAAGCACAAATGACTGATTTCTAATCCCTTACCTAGACACTGAACCCCCCCCCCACCCCCCCACCCCTGGCTGAGCTACTGTGTGCTTACGTCCATAATCATGTGTGATTAAGTCATTTCCTTTCACTCTGTCCCTGTGTGTACGTGTGTGACTGAATGAAAACAGAACATCCACACGATTCTTGTTTGTGAGTGGGGGAAAGGTAGAGACAGAGAGAGACAGAACTACACAGGCAAATGTTAACCCATGAAGACCTGGAACGCATCTGTGTAAATTTTTTATTTTAGCTAAAAAGCATTATTCTACACTTTGGCTATTGAAAAATAGCAGATATACAAGCTCATAGCGCGGCACAGAGTGGCGCTATAAGCCTGTAGATCTGCTATTTTTGAGAAATCGAGAAAATGTGTGCAAATCATTGAATATATAGATTTTTTAAGCGAACATTTTTAACTAAAATCTTTGCTTCTTGGGGGTCCCTGCTCCCTGGAACAACATATTTTGAGATGGGGGTCCGCGGCCAAATACATATAATTTTGGGGGTCTTTGACATGAAAAAGTTTGAGAACCACTGCCATAGTAACATACGTTTAAAAAAAAAAAATTTAGGAGGCACTTTTCTACATAGTAAGTACATTTCTTACTTAGTTTGGAGATTGTTTTATTTCACACTTGCTTTGGCAATGTAAACGTATGTTTCCCATGCCAATAAAGCCCCTTCTGAATTGATAGAGAGAGCGAGAGAGAGAGAGAGAGAGAGAGAGAGAGAGAGAGAGAGAGAGAGAGAGAGAGAGAGCTTCTGTGGTCAAATGAGAACAGAGGCACGCAGTCACCCGGGCCAACACAACAGCTCTGTTCTGCTGTGTGGTATAATGCTCCGACTGTGTGATTATTGGAAAACACGACTACAGTGGGGCCAGGACAGAGGGCTGTGAACCGGCTAGACCTCAGCTGGAGGTGTGCACAACGTAGTTGTTGATTTAAACTAGTTTTCAAAATACAGGGTCAAATCTCTGAGAGTGTAAAAATGTAAACCAAATACCCCATAGACCCGTAAGGATCGGGTCCATTTGTTTACATTCGTGCACTCTCTTGAGTTACAAATGCATAAATGAACACTGAGGATTTTATTGTGTATCAAGAGCTTATTTAGGGTTAGGGTTATAACGTCTGCGTTCGTGTTAGGGATACAAATAGGGTTATGGTAAGGGTTAACATTAGCGCTCGGGTTTGGTATGGGTAAAGTTTAAGATTTAGGTTCAACTTGACAAATTCAGACTTTATGAGGTGTTCTAGACAGCAAAATTCTGAGTGTTTATTTAACTCTGAAAAGTACAATGGACCACAGTTGAGTATTAGGAGTAAACAGAGTGGTTGGTTTGCTCCCTGAAAGACAACTCCTCTTTCTCTTCTTTAAACGTCTTTTGAACTGTGTCAGAAACGAGGTTATCACACATGTTTTAGCATTAAGTCTTTATCAGTGTGTTATTCTGTCCCTTTGGTGAAATGCACCCAATCCAGTCTAGAGTACCATGTGAACTCAATATGTTCTACTTGGAGAGCAGACAAGCTTTACTTTCCATGCAGAAAATTATATTATCTTACAAGAATTCCAGTCCAGGTGATGTATGTGTCTCTCAACTCAACTAATCAGCCAAACTGGAAAAGCATGAAGTGGAACAAAGGTCTCAACTGAAGAGTTTAGCCTAACAGGGTTAAATAGACTTTCCTTCTTGTGACCAGAGGATCGCAAGTTCAAATCCCTGCGACTCTCAATGTGCTGCTCAAAAATACTGAACCCATTCCAGGGGGAATCACAAATGGTGAGAGTGAGAATAAAAGAACATGCAGAGTGAGAGAATAAAGAAGAAAATAAAATCCTACTTAAATCGGCATAGTGGCTGGCAGTACTTGCGATGATGTAAATAACACCGCAGTTCTTATTGGAAGAGAGTGCCAGTCCACTGCATTGTATGAGCATAGTATACAGTATACTGTATATTTTGTATTTCTTTTTCCATCAGAAGCAGATTGAGATTCCCTGTATATAAGAATCTGCTATTCAAATAAAATGTAACTTACCTTGACCTCTGTACACCGTGTGTTCAGGTCAAGGAAGGGTTTGTGGCTGTTGAAGGAAACTTGTGATCCAGATGATATTTCATACCGCTGGAGTTGTGAGCAGGATTAGAGCAAGAATCACATTACTGTACCACCAAATTTAATTTAATGTTATCTCCATCTGGCCTCGATGCAAAACTGTAAAAACAGAAGGCCTTTTTTTCATTTTGTTCCAAGCTTATCCTTTTCAAGCTTTAGCTACAATGTTTCTCATGGAGAAACAACTCTGTGAAACACATCAGTTGTTTGGTTCTGGGATAACAGAGATGGATGATCTGATGACAAAATAATCAGTCCAAGACGATTAATCAACGGGTTGGTGATTTTCTCGTTGATAATTTTATTGAAATGTGTCCCTCTGTCTCTTGGATCAGACCTTGTGGTTTCTTTAACAAATACCACAACACTTTACAGTGGAAAATCTCTCACAAATCCATTGATGGCTTAATAATAATAGTGTTCTAATGGTTATGTACGGATATATGATATGAAACATATGGATGCAATTTGTTTTTAAATACAAATTTAATAAAATACATAATGTATGGAAAATATATGGTATTTACCGTAAGTACCACAAATATATATCATGATCAAATATGAGAATAAATGGCATATACGCCATATACTGTAAGTACCAAGACTATATGTGTGTAAGCCTACATGGTGACTGTGTTAATTAAGTGTTAATTTAACTCTGAGAGGGTACAAATGGAACCAAATGGACCCTCAGTAATGAATTAACACAGGGTGTTAATGTGTTCCTAGTACTCGTTTCATGTTGACATCCATGAAGCCCTAGGCTGTGTCAACTGTGTGCACGGCCTCCTGGGATAACAAAGCATACCAGCACGTCACAGGTTAACACCATTACGCTGCCATAACAATGTCTTCCCGCCACTTCTCTGAGTGTGTTTGAAATGTGTTTCACTCACGTTTTCACTCAACAAATCCAGAATGTTAATTTAACACCGACTGTGTAAACATTTGTACAACTTCAATGTTAAATCCACACTCAGTATTACAGTGCAGGATGCTCTTTTTCACTGATTGCAACACTGATTGTAACATAATCTCTATGTTAACTTTTGTGCCATGTATGAGATTAATACATAGTTTACTTTGGTGTCTGGTCTGCACCCAATACCACAACCATCATAAAATACAAAATAAAAAACACTCAACTGACGCAAGACAAAAGACATGGCTATATAGACATTCTGTACATCAGGACTCAAATTAGTGCAACTGGATGTTAAGTAAATGACAAAAATGATGTGAGTGTGGAGACAAAACAACACTTAATAAAGCACCGGGGCCCTACAAGTGTGGAGAAATTACAGGGTAGCGTTAAAAACAAAATGGAAGTGATACTTTTCAACACAGTAAAGCCCAATCTCCGCTGAGAGAAATCATCACACACCGCACATCCATTACATATTTGAGTGCTTGCTGCTGTAGTGATTTGAGCAGATAATGGCGTTACAAGCTGTGTTCCTGGATGAGCTTAGCAGGGGAAGAGGCCGCGAGCAGAGCCGTCCTACTGTAACTCTGCCTCGGGTTTCACTGCAGGGATTTACTTTTATTGTCGGGTTAAAGAGGCAGAACAGTTTTGCCATTGTTTGACGCTTGTTGTGCAATATGCCATTAAAAAGTGAACCGATGCATGAGGTAATGTATTGTGTTCCAGCTTTTATAAGTGTAAGTAAACTGTACAGCATTGGTTCACAAAGCGGGGTCCTTGGGGGGTGGGTTTCCAGGGGGTCCCCAGCAAAAGTAGTTATAGCATCACAACCACTTTATCAATTTATATGTCGGCTATTCAAAAATGGCAGATGCAAAAGCTCACAGTGCTGCAAGCTTGTACATCTGCTATTTCTGAAAAACATTGAAAAATATCGAAAATGTTTGGTTTGCTTTTTCCTTTTTTTTTTATAAATCTTCTCTTCTGGGGGTCCCTGGCACAAACTCTTTTCAGATGGGGGTTCGCGGCCAAATAAACATTTGGGGGTCTTTTGACACGAAAACGTTTGAGAACCAGTGTACAGTGTCTATATCTGTGCCTGTGAGTGAGTGTGCGCGCGTGTGTATGTGATTGAGTGTGATTGAGTGTGAGTGAGTGAGTGAGTGAGTGAGTGAGTGAGTGAGTGAGTGAGTGAGTGAGTGAGTGTGCGTGTGCGTGTGTGCGTGTGTGTGTGTGTACTCTACAGTACATGTATGTATGTACCTATTTGTGTATGTGCGAGTGCATTTGCAGTGTTCACATGGGGGGCTGACAACTACCCCCTGACCACAAGTTGAACTGTGAAAACAGCCTTCTACGTGCTTCTTTGTACCCAGGGGCAGCTTAGACAACACCTAGCCTGTGTTTATTTAGTCTGGTGGACAAACCACTGGCCCCTGCACAGGGAGCATGAATGGAGGCCTCTTTGGCCTCCTGTGTGAGGAATAGAAGCTAACTAAGGACGCTAACCACCAGGGTTGAGTCATTAAGTTGACATTAATGAGCTGTAACAAAGTCAGGGCCACTGTTCTCTGGCTCCCAACTTGAAGTTGGGAATAATGAAGGATTTGAGTCTCTGTCGGGTTGTAAACCTTGCTTTATTTTTCAGGAATTGTGTTACCAACGGATCCATTCATTTGTAGTTATTATTTAATCACAAGCTCTTGTTAATACTTTTCATTGGTTCAATATTTATAAAAGCACGGACACTCTTCACCCCTTTCACTTTCGCATATTTCAAAAATAGCATGAATATCAGATCTACAAACTCACATGTCACATCACGACGTGTGGTGAGCTGTTAGGCTATTTTAGCTACTTTTGTAGTATAACGAAGTAGGGCATTAATTTAATTAAAACGTTAAAATATGGAGATACAAGGTTTCTGTCCGACGGCAATGATTTGAAGAAACCAAAGATGAAATGTACAAATTTCAAAATAAGCCTCGAAGAAGAAGGACTCGAAGAAGAATTCTTAAAAATGTTTTCTATATCCTAACAGTTTTTTGAAAAAAATCTTTAAAAAAAAAAAGCAGATCTACAAGCTCATAGCGCAGCACTCGGTGCCGCGCTATGAGCTTGTATATCTGCTGTTTTTGAATAGCCAAAGAAATCTAAAGTGACACAGATGCGTTCCAGGTCTTAATGTAATTTAAGTGATTAAACACCTCTTGGTAACTAGTCTTGCATGCACATTCTGCGTTCACAGAGGTGTCATGTTTAGACAACCAGAGTGTTAAACGACTGCTTTATTTCACCCTCTAAAATCACCCTAATCATTTCTACATTATTTCCAAATTGGGCTACTGAAGATTAGATAGGTCATAATATGCAGATCTGCATATATATGGTGAAAATATGCAATTCTTGCTATTTTCTTTTGCAACCCATATTTCAGCCCTACCAGCTGCCATATTTTACTGAAGTTTATAAGGAGTCAAGGAGATTAGATACTTTTGTATCTCCAACAAAATCATATAATAGAATATCTTTAAATAATCAATAAATTGCCTAGCCTTAATTTAAACCTGGGTCTCCCGCATTGGGAACGCAAACATCGCTCATGCAAAGGGGAATCGCCCCTTTGCCGATGGAGATATCATAGGCTTCCGGCAGGGGTACTCTGCTACATTCACTCCCCTTTGACCACCCCCCGACTGGGAAACCTAATCCTGGACGATTCCCTGATGTAACCACCTGGATATGAAACCCTGTCTACCACATCAACCACTCACTTAAAGGATTCCCTCTTGATTCCTCACTGACAGGGCTACTCTGCTACACCTGTACCCATTGTGCAGTAAAATTCCTGTGCATGTATTGTAGTAGGTGAATGAAATATTTCTTAGTTCTGGTAAATATTAGATCCCAGCTTGTTCAAAGAGAGAACTGCGCAAATGGTGGGAAAGAATGTACTTTGTGGTTCCTAACAGGATGTGTCTAATAACAGGGTATGTTCTGTAACGGCAATCAGGGGGAAATGTGTAGTCGATGTGGTGAAGAAGGGTCACTTGGTCAATGGGAGGCAATTCAACATTTTGGTATGTTTCCTTGAACTGTGACCCCTGTCTTCTCAGCTGCACCCGACTGCAAAAGCTGAATATAGGCTACAATACATGTTGTCCAGCCACCTTTAAAAGAACCAGCTCAAGTGGTGATGTGGAAGTATCTTAAATACTGCAGTACGTTTACACCAATTATAAAGACACACACACACACACACACACACACACACACACACACACACACACACACACACACACACACACACACACACACACACACACACACACACACACACACACACACACACACACACACACACACACAAACACACACACACACACACACACACACACACACACACACACACACACAGATAATGCAGATGTTTATCAGCAAGTATCCTCTACTTCCGTGTCGCTTATTATTCCCCAAATTGCTACTTTCCTGTCTGAGTGCTTTGGCTCTAACCCTGTCACGGTACTGCTAGGCTTCTAAAAACCACCACTGATTATCATTGACCACCACCATCATCTGGATCAACATGAGATGGAGACATCATTAACTAGCAATTACCCACTATCTTACAGCTTTATAATGTGATCAAATAGGAGACAGACATAGTGATTGATATCTGTTTTAATCATTTCATCTTTTATCAAATTACCGCCGTCCCACCCCTGGATCCCCCACAATTTGAGCCTTTATGAGTGATCCACCCACACGCGCCCCAACCTAAACTGATTTATCCACAGTAGGCTATACAATGTCACCTGATTTACACTTAGCTGCACGTGGGTGTTGCATACCAAAAATAGCAAATCTAAAAGCTCACAATGCATCGCATCACGTGACACGTCTGTTTGTCTTTCTATCTCCATCAGCTCTTTTCTTCTCTCTTTTGTCTGTCTGACTGAGTCTGACTGACTGACTGGACTGTCTTTCACTCTCTCTTAAAATAGAAGATTAGACACGCACACGCACGCTCGCACACGCACGCTCGCACACACACAAAGCCTATACCTCACAGGTATAGGTAGGTAGGTAGGTAGGTAAATATTAGCAAATATTGTACTTTTACTCCATTACAATTATTTGAAAGCTTTAGTTACTAGTTACTTTGTAGATTTTGATTATTATTATTATTATTATTAAAAAACATACATTAACCACTTCAGCCCTATTTAAACTTTGTTTTTTTTAAATAGCCGATCTACAAGCTCACAACGCGTCGTGATGCGACGCGTTGTGAGCTTGTAGATCTGCTATTTTCAAAAGATTTTTTATTAATTTTAGACAAATGATAACTTGTGAAACGGGACATTCTGCATAATGAGTAGGCTACTTTTACTTTTGGTACTTTAAGTATGTTTTGATGCCAATACCTTTGTACTTTTACTCAAGTAAAATTTGATTACCGGACTTTTACCACCATAGATAGATAGATAGATAGATAGATAGATAGATAGATAGATAGATAGATAGATAGATCAGTCTGACTTACCGTTGGCGTCTTTACCGCAGACCAGATGCTCGTAGACTTGCATCAGACCCCACAGCTCGGCGTCGTTGTTGACCGTGGCCTCCAGGACCTCTGCGCTGACCTGGCCGCCGGTCACCACCTCCTCCTCGCGCAGCATCACCTGCACGGCCCGCGCGCCCACCTCCTCCACCAGACTCTCCACGCACGCGGTCAGGCAGATGGCGGCGTGCTCGTGCACACGCACCGAGACGCGGGTCTCGACCATCCAGCGGAAGAAGCGGCCCACGGAGAGAGTCAGCCCGCAGCGCGCGGACTTGCCCGGCTGACGCGCCGCTGCGCTCCCGGAGCTCATGCTGTCCAGAGACAGCGCTCTGACGGCGGAGGCCGCGCACTTCTCTGCCAGACCCCAACTCAGCACCAGTCTGGCGGCGCTCTGCACCTGTAGGGCAGTGTGATCATCATGACAATTTACTTGACTATTAAATTGTCACACAAATAATTGCGATTATGAATTTAATTGTGTTTTTGGCATTAAAGGAGTAGTTCACCCAAAAAATGACTTATTTTCTATCAATTGCACTCCCCATGAAGCCTTGAATCCATGGATTTATTTTAGTTTTTGTGGCATTCCAAAGACAATAATTTGATTCCCGTCTCCTACCGGCTAATGTATCCGGTAGGAGACACAAAGTAGATTATTTGTGTCTCCTACCGGATACACACCCGGTCATCAAATGATTGTCTTTAGGAATGCCACAAAAACTAAAATAAATCCATGAATTCAAGGCTTCATGGGGAGTGCAATTGATAGAAAATATGTAATTTTTTGGCTGAACTCCTCCTTTAAACATGGGAACATAAATAAATGTTACTTTTCTGTTTGGCTTTTAGGATTCGTAACCAAAACATTGCATATGGGGATTAGGGACAGACAGAAAGGACTGACATATTTCTTAATAACTTTGTACTTTCAAACTTAATATGGGCCTATATTATATCAAATATAGGCTTGTAGATTTAGGCTACACTCATTTTTGTTTTAATGTTTGAAAATATATATATATATATAAACATTTTTCAACATAGAAATAATTATCTCAAATAATTGTGATTAGGCTATATAATAATAATTGTGACAGGTCTGTAATAATCTGGACCTCGAAGCGCGTGCATCTCCGGTGCAGCTCGCTGAGTCTCTGCGCCTCGCGGGACAGGCGGACCAGAGCCCTCCGCATCAGGACAGACAGTCTGTGGACGGCGTCCCAGCTGAAGGACGCGTCGTCGCCGGTGACTTTACGCAGCACCCCCCGCAGCTCCGCGTCGGTCCACGGGTACTCCTCCAGCTCCGGCAGACACGGACACTTGAGGAGGAGGAGGAGGAGGAGGTCGCCGCCCGGGTCCCGGTCCTCCTCTGGCGCCGTGCTCACCGTGTCCCAGCTGCCGTTCCTGCTGCTCAGAGAGCCGGTGTAACCCATGGTGTAACCCCGCTGAGGGGAGCTCGTCATCACGTGGGACTGAGACTGCCTGGAGCGGGACGAGGAGCGGCTGAGGGACTTGCAGGAGGAGTCCCCTGTCCCGGCCACATAGCCAGAGTCCTTCTCCATGTCTTCCAGGGTCTTCTTCATCATCACCACGCTGCTTGTTAACCTGGCTACGAGCTTTAAATTTAACAAGTGACTTTTACGCACAGTGGGAAAAAACACCAGACATCCTTCACAAACCAAGCTTCTGAATAAACTGTAGATATATTAAGACACATAAGCCGGTATTCTATCTTATAAACAACCTGGAATACCAGGACCAACGTATGATATCCCTCGCCCGGCCGTGCCAAAGTCATCAAAGCATGGAGGGGGTGAAGGTACTTTACGGACCACAGCGAACCAATCATCTGTCGGTGCTGAGAGAACCAATCAGACACACGTGCGCACTATAATGACTGTGTTTACTGCTGTCTTACAGCGCCACCGTGTGGGAAGATAAGGGAGTTTAAAACAAGTGGGCTGCAACTCAACTGCAACAATGATGTATTCGAAAATATATTTTGGACCCTGGACACATGATTTGGACATTTGGACTTTGGAATTAGACCTCCCAGGTGTGTGTGTGTGTGTGTGTGTGTGTGTGTGTGTGTGTGTGTGTGTGTGTGTGTGTGTGTGTGTGTGTGTGTGTGTGTGTGTGTGTGTGTGTGTGTGTGTGTGCGCGCGCGCGCGATCAAATTAATGGCAATAATATTTTGTATTCGTAAAAAAATATGTACACTTGTAAAACATTACATGTGGTTGTAACTTGTGGTTTGTGTTTGAACTTGACATGTTGTACCTATAAACATGTTGTAATTGTAGATATAGATTTTCAATTGACATTTGTGAACAGAAAAAATACAAATGTAAATGCCTCTAGTCAGCTACAGCAGTGGTTTTCAACCCTTTTCCATTAATTATTCGGCTTTGAGCCACGGACCTAACCTCACTCCGTCAAATGGAAGAAGCTTGCGACACACATTTTGTTTCACAGCGTACTTGCATCTGAGACTTCGGGCGCAGAATCGATGACAGACGGAGTTTCATTTTTTCAAGCTACTAGGCAGGTGATTGGATGATCCCGCCCCTAGCAGCCGCTGATTGGTTCGTATGCGCAGCGGTTCGGGTCCCAGACCCTCCTTCCTGAAACCAAATGCAATGCAATGCATGAGATTTCCGGAGGGAGGGGGTGTTTACCAGGCTACCACGGACCACCATTCGATGAGATTTAGCCTCTTGTAACAGAGTATTTCTCCATTGCAGTATTGATACTATTACTTAAGTAAAACATTTGAGTACTTTTCCCACCACTAATTCTTGTTCTTTCTTTTTTCTCCAAGGGCATAAATGATTTCATCATAGGGTGGCGCTGCACGTTAACGCTGACACCAGGGTTGCCATGTCCGCTTATTATAAGCGACTTTGGGCTTATCTTTCTGTAAAGTTGCTTGTTGGTAGTTGCGGGTTGCGTTTTTTTGGGCTTGTGTCTGTTAAAGTGTACTTGCTTATTTGGGCTTGCTTCCAAACTTTGTGATTATTATTTAAAACAGTGGTTCTCAAATATTTTTATGAAAATGTTTTGTGCCACAGGGAGTATTTGTGTTGTTAGAATGTTTCAAAAATATATTCCAAAAATATATTCCACATTTTATTGCAAGAGTTTTTGAAAATAGCAGATGAGCCGTTGTGAGCTTGTAGAAAGTCCTCATGTGGCCTATTTCCTCCGAGGTGGAATGGAACTTATGCCACATGTGCATGTGGCATAAGTTGTTTCTTTTTGTTTTCCTAGACCATGTTGCTTATATCTCACAAAACCTGGCAACAGGCACTCAGTCAGACACCAGAGTTTGTTGGAGCGTCACAGTACGTTTTAACAGCGGGCGACTCTCGGGCGATCACCGGCGACATCGTCCAAAAGATAAAGAAAATCCATCTTTTCATCGCCCATCGCCCTATCGCCAGTAGTCGCCGGCTCTCATAGACTTTCTTTATCTTTTGGACGATGTCGCCGGTGATCGCCCGAGAGTCGCCCGCTGTTAAAACGTACCGTCAGGAACACAGAGACCAGACGCAACGCATCGTGTAAAACAAAACCTGCAAAAATACTAAACTACACGTTATAAAGGTTGGTAATTATGGTACTTACTCACATTTTTGTACTTGTTAAGATGAAATATTGCACTTTTAGGTCAGTTCAATGTTCAATCAAGTGGATTTAGGTCTTCATTCATTCATGGTGATTAATGTGTGAATACCAGCTACAACTTAATTTAAACTCTAAGGTTTAATATGATCAATACTTTATACAGATTCATTGGCTTTATATTTAATATAAGTACATTATGATAGTCTTGATCCAAGGCTAATACAGGTTCATTGGCTTTATATTTACAGAACAAAATGCCCGTTTTATATTAAAGATTGATTTAATGGTAGCGACCAGGCCACCACTAATGAAGTCAATTGGATTCACCTGTTGGACCTGGGAGACGATCGACTGACAGGCGCCACATTGTAAATGGAACTGTGGACTAACTATGTTTGATTTGAGGATTCTTATTCTGAAGTATTTTTGAGAAATTATGTAATTAAAGGCTAAGTGTGATTGGCCTGACGACGAAGGCAGCAGCCATGTTGGAAAGAAATCAGGCCTCTGCTTTCTTCACAGGTGTTACTAATTATACTGATGAAGGCTCTGTTCCATTTAGTGTAGCACAGTGGGAAACTTTTAAATATTAAATTAATATTTGTGTTAGAATGGTTCTAAGATATTCCAGATATTCAACATTTTATTGCGAGTGTTTTTGAAAGTAGCAGATGTTACCGTTGTGATTGGCCTGACGACCTCATAGGCTCTATCTATACATAGCGGTCATGTTGGAAAGAAATTAGGCCTCTTCCTTTACAGGTGTTACCAATTATACCAATGAAGGCTCTGTTCCATTTAGTGTAACACAGTGGTTCTCAAACCTTTTTAATTTCAAGGACCCCCATAACTCTGAGTGAGAGTGTACAAATGGAACCAAATGCAGGTCCATTTGGTTCCAATTGTACCCTCTCAGATTTACACACCCGTAAGGGTCCATTTGGAGCCCCCTCAAGGGTCCATTTTGAACCCCCTCAATGAACAGTGAGGCCCCCTGGACCACACTTTGAGACCCACTCACTGGTGTAGCAGAGTGTTTCCAGTGAGCCAACATGCACAATATCAGCACCCTGACTCTGTTTGACCAGAATGGAACAGAGCCTTCATTCGTATCCTTGGTAACAACTATCATAGATGTATTTTATGAAGTTTAACTAATCTGATAGTCTTGATCCAAGGCTAAGTGGTTCTCAAACTTTTAATTTCAAGGACCCCAATAACTTGAGTGTAACAAAAGGGTATTTGGTTGTTTTGTATATTCTCAGAGTTACAAACTTGTAGTGTCCATTGGAACCCTGAGGGTCCCAGGGGGGCCTGGACCCCTCTTTGAAAACTACTGATCTAGATTAGGAGATTTTGATTTTGGGAAATGCCTGTTTAATGTGAAAAGTCTTAAATCTTAAGTGTTGCTGTCTGTCTGCATTCAGTTGCTGCTTGTTCTACCTATGTTTTATCATTTGTTTTTCAAATGCAGAAATTTAATACGGAGTGAAAATGACTGGACGTGCACGAGCGAGGTCCAGAGGGCGCGCACGTGGTCAGGAGACTGCAGCCCCTGGAATGGCTGCAATGGTAATGTCACTGCAGAACAGTATGACTTTAGTGTAATGGTGCATTAAATGATTTTCTATTGTCAAAATAAGTGTTAATAGCTATATTCTGATAGTTGCCGCTGCTATAGAGTTGCAGTTGTCTGTCCAGCTATTTGGTCAACAGAAAAAGCATTTTCAGGTTGGGATACCAATTTTAGCCAATCAGGAGAAAGAACTCTCATATGATGCAGGATAAACAAATGGAAGTGATGACGAAAAAATTTGCTGACAAAATTCAAAACTGGAACACTAAAGATTTAAGCTGATAAATCGGCACACTCTTAACATTACATACAATGTGGTATTGTGAAAAATGGGAGTACTTAATAACGCAGTGACATCAATGTGTGTTTTCTTCAGACCTCGGCTGAAGAAGCAGCAGCAGCAGCAGCTGTTCCTCCACCTGTGGAGGGTGAGCTGCCAGGCAGAGGAAGACAGAAAAGTGCCCCAGGAGCTGTTGCAACTACAGAAGGTGCAGTCTGAACCCAATCTCACATAGGCCTAAACTTTGTTGCTTTTCATTGATTCTTAAAACATTTCATTATTCAAATGTGCATGGAAAAGTTGAGTAGTAGTAATAATGCATAGTAATGCTTGGTTAATGTAATCTCAAACATGTTGGAGTGGCAGGATCCTGTAGTTTGCAATAACATGAATGGATTTAAGGCTGCAACAAAAAAACTTTGAAATCTTTTTTGAAATGACCAATCCTGCCTGCTGATGACTAGTAACTAGTAGCCAGTTTTAGAAAGTGTCCACAGCCCTCCTTTGAAACAGTGAGTAGACCGAAATTGTGTCATCTTATTATGAGCATTAGTGCGGACCATGTATATGAAGATAGGTTGAAAATGGGCGAAGTGGTCCTTTAAGCAGAAGGAAAGTCATTTGTAACTTGTGGTGTTTTGGGGGTTATTCCTTTAGAGGAAGTGCTGCAGATCTCGGGGGGTTTCCAGAAGGTGAAGATTGGAGAAAGAGGTCGCCGCCGTGATTTTTCTGATGCAGGAGTCCACACCAGACAGGCGATGGAGCATGTCAGAGAATCAAAGTCTGGTCTGTATATGACATGGCCAATTGGCCATGTTTACAATGATGTAGAAATGACATTGTTCTAATACACAGAAGCTGCACAATCTTTATTCGCAAGCAACTTGGAGGCTAGCTGCATCTAAGTTGCAATTCCCTCCACTGACAGCCCATTCATAAACAGAAAAGTCCCATCTGAATGTATTCAATTATGATAAACTCACCAATATTGCACCTTATCCTTCGTTTCACAGTTGTCATGTTATGAGCAAGTTTTTGTCAAACTCTTTGCACAAATAACAGAAAAGGCTTGAACCTTGACAGAAGGACATTGAGGCAAAAACAAATTGCACAGTGAAAAAAGGTGACATAGAAGTTACACAAGTTTTGTTCCTCAGACCATCAACACTGAATGCAGGTTTAATGTTGGCTATAAGCAGGCAGTCAGCCCATTACTGGTAACCAATCATAATGAATTGTGTGCCATCAATCAGCCCACCATCCCTGTTTTGGTCAAAGGTTCTGCAAGGAAATTAGTATAAACACATACATTCCATACAGTTAACAAACATGGAATCAATCCTATATCATCATATCACTCTTAGCGAAGAGATGACAATCTTATTTACAAGTCATCTATACAACTTACTACAATACAACTGTAAAAGTATTGACCTGACCATAGTATTTGATGAAGATATAATGCTTAAGGGGCACAGTAACTGTAAAATATATATGTTTTTGCATCCAAAGAACCTCAACGTCTTCTGTGTGTGCAAGCCAATAATACCTGGCTTAAGTAAACCTTGAGTTTAGAGCGCAAACTTTTCTACTTTATTGACGTGTTCGAGTTGGGAAGTGCTCGTTTTAAATCACTGAACCACCTCTTTCTGAACTGCACGTATGATCGCCCCTCAAAACGAACACTTAGAATCAATGCTGCACAGAGTTTAACAGAAAATTCACAACATACCAAATGTGCCACGTTGTTAGCTTGTAGATCTATGTTCGCTGAATGTTCACCTATTATAACATGGCCAACATAGGGATGCTTGGGCTCATGTAGTTAAAAGGGTGAATTGACTGTTTTTTAAAATGAACCTTCTATTGAGAATGTGAAAATCTGACAAACTTTCCCACTGTGTGCTTTGTTTGAGACCTTCACAGTATAGTCCACACCTGCAAACATGAGAACCAAAATATACCGCCATACATTCATGCATTTCATTTTTCTCTTTTGTTTTACCACTTTGTATTCACTACTTGCTTTCCCAGGCACCACTGGCTCTGCCATTCAGTTGAAAGCCAACTTCCTGCGGATCATATCCCGTCCCCAGTGGGCTCTCTATCAGTACCATGTGGACTACAGCCCTCCCATGGAGTCACGCCGCCTGCGTAGTGCCCTTCTCTATCAGCATGATGAGGCGCTTGGCACGGCACGCTCCTTCGATGGGGCCCTCCTCTTTCTGCCTCGCAGACTTCACAACAAGGTACTCCTTTTCTAAAAATGACTAAAATCCAAACGGTCACATCTCACATGGAACAGATGAGTACTTTTAAGTGCAGAAGCATTTCAAAAGTACAATATTTGTCTTCGAAACCACCACCACTGCAGCCCTACTGATGATCTCTTCACTTGTGTGTAGGAGACAGTGTTGCACAGTGAAACCCGGATGGGAGAGAAGGTCAGAATAACGGTTACACTGACCAATGAGCTGCCCCCCACCTCACCAGCCTGCCTTCAGTTCTACAACATCATCTTTAGAAGGTCTGTCCTACACTTCACTGTTCAAATGCAGCTCATTTCCAATATGGGAGTATTTAGATTTGCCATGTAAGAGAAAAATGTTGTCACTGCCAGGCAGAAACTTTGTATGTCTGAAACGGTTACTTTTCAGGAACTGGGGGGGGGGAGTGTTCCAGTGGATCCAATGAGTCACAATTGGCTTTTTTCACTACTTGATGGCGTGATGCTCTTGTATGATGTAAAGCATTAATTTACAAAAAAACATACAAAATTTGAAATATGGAGACACAAGGTTTCTGCCCGACATTAACAATATGCTGCACTGAATGAGCATTTTAGGACCATGGGTTTGATACAGTTGAGAGTATTGGTGTGACTTGCGTCGTCAAAGTGAAGTTCATGATATAACTGTCTTTTGTGCTTCAAACTACATAGACGACACACTTGTTGGCATAAGAACTTAAAACGGGAGCATAAGAACTGCACATTTAAGAACTAGAAGTCTTAA
The DNA here is from genome assembly GCF_963280865.1 of Gymnoscopelus braueri. Lineage (NCBI taxonomy): Eukaryota > Metazoa > Chordata > Actinopteri > Myctophiformes > Myctophidae > Gymnoscopelus > Gymnoscopelus braueri. The sequence goes on along the minus strand of NC_137603.1, from coordinate 20,476,467 downwards.
CTGGAAAAATACTGGGTGGCAAAGTGAATGAGCAACGCTCATCCCTCCTTCAGTACACATTAAATGCCTCAAGGCAGCTAACCCCTAGCCTCGATCTCCAGGCTTTTATTGTTTAGTTTTGCTAAAAAATAAAAGCCTGGAGGAGCGTGTCGGTGTACCCGGTATAGGAAGTGTTTCATTTCCCCAACCAACCAGAGTGCAGTGGGCGTCGCTCGTAATGTTGTGTTAACGGGGCGGGGGTTGACGGACAGATCGGTGAACCAATGGGATCAGGCGCAATCTCTCCGCACCTATACACCCGCCCCTCTATACACGAAAACAGGAGTGCTAGTGCAGCCTAGCTAACCCCCAACTGCCCCAGTCCTGGCTGTAACTGTATACAAAATGAGAATAACTATCAGTGTGAATCAGGGTGCTGGTAAAACGTTTGCTCAGTGAACATAATGTTAACTAAAAAACTCTGTGCATGACTGCTCCTTCACTTAACATTCCGTCAAATTAGTTCACTCTCCATTTCGTCTGTCGGGTGAGAAACGTGTCCAAAACTGTCGAAAAATATTTACAAGTCATCTATACAACTTACTACAATACAACTGTAAAAGTATTGACCTGACCATAGTATTTGATGAAGATATAATGCTTAAGGGGCACAGTAACTGTAAAATATATATGTTTTTGCATCCAAAGAACCTCAACGTCTTCTGTGTGTGCAAGCCAATAATACCTGGCTTAAGTAAACCTTGAGTTTAGAGCGCAAACTTTTCTACTTTATTGACGTGTTCGAGTTGGGAAGTGCTCGTTTTAAATCACTGAACCACCTCTTTCTGAACTGCACGTATGATCGCCCCTCAAAACGAACACTTAGAATCAATGCTGCACAGAGTTTAACAGAAAATTCACAACATACCAAATGTGCCACGTTGTTAGCTTGTAGATCTATGTTCGCTGAATGTTCACCTATTATAACATGGCCAACATAGGGATGCTTGGGCTCATGTAGTTAAAAGGGTGAATTGACTGTTTTTTAAAATGAACCTTCTATTGAGAATGTGAAAATCTGACAAACTTTCCCACTGTGTGCTTTGTTTGAGACCTTCACAGTATAGTCCACACCTGCAAACATGAGAACCAAAATATACCGCCATACATTCATGCATTTCATTTTTCTCTTTTGTTTTACCACTTTGTATTCACTACTTGCTTTCCCAGGCACCACTGGCTCTGCCATTCAGTTGAAAGCCAACTTCCTGCGGATCATATCCCGTCCCCAGTGGGCTCTCTATCAGTACCATGTGGACTACAGCCCTCCCATGGAGTCACGCCGCCTGCGTAGTGCCCTTCTCTATCAGCATGATGAGGCGCTTGGCACGGCACGCTCCTTCGATGGGGCCCTCCTCTTTCTGCCTCGCAGACTTCACAACAAGGTACTCCTTTTCTAAAAATGACTAAAATCCAAACGGTCACATCTCACATGGAACAGACACTAACTATAAAAGTTTTAAACATCTAGTGGAAATAGCTGATTTATGATCTGTTATTTTCTTTTGTGTAGTAGAGCATTGGTATATAAGAGAAAACTCATAGAATTTAGAAATAAGGAGATGCATGGTTTCTGCCGACAGCAGCGATTTAAACATTGAACTTGATACTTGTGGAATTCATTAGGATCCTGAGAATGCTGAACATGCAGCAGATTGGACGGCACTACTACAACCCCAATGACCCACTGAACATCCCACAGCACAGGTACTGTATGAATCTCACTCATCTTGTCTTGTACAGCAGGGTTCTTCAACCTTTTCATGTCAAGGACCCCCAAATTGATGTATTTGGCCGCTCCAGATTTGGTGGTGACCATATTTGCGGAATTTTGTTCACAAACTGCAAACGTACAGTAGTAACTTGCTATTGATAGCTGAAGATTGAACGGGTAGGAAAATACCGTAATTGAGACCATCTTTCTCTCCAAAGATTGACGATCTGGCCTGGCTACCAATCCACCATCTTGCAGTTCGAGGCGGGCATCATGATGTGTGCCGATGTGAGTCACAAGGTGCTGCGCAGTGAGACTGTGCTGGACTTCATGACCAACCTCAAGCAGCAGTGTCCAATGCAGCACTTCAAAGAGGCCTGCACCAAGGAGCTGGTCGGCCTCATCGTCCTCACAAAGTAAACGGAAGCGCCACACTTGCTCTACTCAACACTTAACGCCCGTGGGAATGTCGCAGATGAGCTTAGTAGCTGTGTTGTATTTGTGATTGACAGAAATCTGACAGAAATGACTGCTGTGGAAAGTAGCGCATGTTGATAACAAAGTTTTATTCTAGCGGTTGTCTGTGTAAAATTAACCCCAGTTGAGTAACGTGCAATCTAACTAATATACGGACACAGAGCCTCTTGTTTTCTCTAGGCCCCCTGTCAACCATTGCTGCTGGAAATGGCTCCCCTACAGCGATATATTAATAGGTCTGCATTTAAGAGATTACAAACATGATCAACCTACAGTATGAATAAACAAAATCATCGTTTTGTGCTGAGGAACTATATTGTGGATTTAGTGACGCACACACCACACCAACAGTCAGCAGCAGTGCTTGACAGGCAGCCAAGAGAAACGGACAGACTTGAATTTCCATTTATTACAGCTTGATTGTACTCTGTACACAATCTAAACATTTGAGCCTGTCCACCAAAGCATTTCTTCCCAGTTGAAACGCAAGGTACTCACCTAAAAATGTTTTTAACACTAGGCAAGCAGGCAAAAACGGCACATGTGAACATTTTCACCTGAAATGAATACTAAATGCGGTGTGTCTATGTCACCAGAAACGTCAGAATTTGTTTTTTACATTCCTCAGGTACAACAACAAAACGTACAGGATTGATGACATTGCATGGGATCACACTCCGAACAACACGTTCACCAGGGCAGACACTGAGATCTCCTTCAAGGACTACTACAAGACTGTAGGTGTTAGTGCTGGGAACGATTGTACCGCTTCAGTTGTAGGGAATGCTGACACTATCGATTTTTTTCTTAGCTATTATTCTATTGATTACTTTTTAGATTAATCGATGTACAGTGTATATTCTTTATATATCAACAAATTAATTAACCACTTAAGCCCTGTTTTATACTGTATTGCATTAGTCAAAATATCAGATCTACAAGCTCACAACACGTATCGTGATGTTGGAACGTTTTTTTTAATGTTTTCTTATATCATTGTAAGGCAAAAATGCTCAAAAACACAACATGCCCAAAATAGGGATTGATTATTAATAGATATTTTAAATGTAATAATGGATTGGTTTGTGAACTGTTGCTCCCCTAGTCTACACTTGACAAATTATTGAATATTTCTTGAAGCAATATAGCCTGGACATCCGGTGCAGTGACCAGGCACTGTTGGTCAGCCAGCTGAAGAAGCAGCGGGGTCCTTCTGGAGGACCTCCCCCTGGACCAGCCATGCTGATCCCAGAACTCTGCTTCCTTACAGGTATGCCAGCTCCTCTGCTCTGCTCTGCTCTCAAAGGGAAAACATAACCATCTTAATACATCAGTGGTTCTCAATGAAGAGGGTTCCAGGGGGTACCCAAAACAAATTTGTTTAACCACCTAAAATGTATCTTAAATAGGATATTTAATAGGCGATCACAACGCATCGTAGATGCGATGCGTTGTGAGCTTTTAGATCGGCTATTTTCAGGGGGGGAGGGGGAGAGAGACCTAGTTTTGAAAGATTTTGTATGGGGTCCCTGGCACAAAATATTTTCAAATGGTGTTTGGGGGTCCTTGACATGAAAAAGTTTGAGAACACTGAGTCAGTGTATTAAGATGCTTTGAACCAAAGCTGCTTCAAAGCCGTGTTTGACTCTGAGATGTAGTGGAGTAGAAGTATACAGTATCTAAAAATGAAGTATACAGTATCTAAAAATGGACTCAAGTAAAGTACCTCAAAATTGTACTTACGTAGAGTACTTGAGTAAATGTTACTTTCCAACCACTGAAAACAAACCGGCGCTGCCCACAGGTCTGACTGACAAGATGCGTGCTGACTTCAACATCATGAAGGACCTGTCCGCTCAGACCAGACTGACCCCTGAGCAGAGAGAAGGTCGCCTCAAACAGTTTGCCGGAAACATTCATGGGTAGGTCACACACATTACCATGTTTTGCTGATGTGTACAACAGTGGTTTCCAGCCTTTTCTGGATCAGGGTCCACTTGTGTCAAGTGTTCAAGGCCCACCCATCTGACCACTTAAAGGGCAAGACTACTTTGGTAGAGGTTTTGGTTGTGTAGTTGCCTTGCCATGGTGTAACTCCATTGATTGGAAATTCATAATTCAAAATATGTCCCTCATTGACTTAAAGGGGAATTTTGCCCCACAGTTTTCTTACCTTTTCTATGATTTTATGATGGGACAGTAGAAAAATGTCATAACTCGATCCTGGGTCCGCCACAGCTAAAAACGCGCGCCAATAGGCCTTGCGCTAGATCGCATATTTTGATAGCTTTTAATTTTTTGGGTGAGATCTGATGTTCATAGTGACACTAGAACACTATGCAACGTGATTGTCTTGAATGCGCCCCACCGAAGTCTTGCTAGATGAGATTTCAATCTTGTCTAGCGAGACTTACGGTACATTTTTCTACCGTACCATTCATCCTAGGATACCATAACATCATAGAAAAGGTAAGAAAACCGTGGGGCAAAACTCCCCTTAACATGGTATGGTAAAACAGCTCTCAAAGGTCACTCTTTTAGCCCGTAAACGAACACAAAGCTGATTCAGACAATATAGAACATCACCAAACCCAGTACTGTTACTTGTTTGAATAGAAATGTCAACTTCCTGCTGATTTTACTATTTGAAGATCAGGAGCCGCGGATCCAGTCCGGGTTTTCCTCTTAATAAAAATAGCAAAATCAACAGAAAGTTGACATTTCTATTAAAAAAACAAACGGTGCTGGGTTTTGTGATGATCTATATTGTCTGAATCAACTTTGTTTGCGTTAGTTTATGTGCTAAAAGAGTGACTTTTATGGCTTTTTTAGCGCACATGTAAGTCTTTGAGGAGCATTTTTTTAATTGCCAATTTCTAGTCAATGGAGCAATTATTTTTGATTTCTTGTCCACCTTGGAGTTACATCATGGCAACAACCCAAACCTCTACCAAAGTGGTCTTGCCCTTTAACACGGCAAGTGTTAAGTGGTCAGATGGTGGGCAGCGTGCATTTTCAGAGCATGTTTATTTTAATCAATCGATTTTGTTCTGGCTTGGATCAATGTAACTAACGTAGTATACTATAAGTTCTTATTCATCAATATCACAATGAAAACAAAATTTGTAAATGTATTTTTTTATATAAATACTTTTATATCAATGTGATCATTAAAATCTTTTTTATTATTTTAGTTAACTCTAATAACCTTGTCCTGTTTTTAGGAACACTGAAGCCCAGGCGGAGCTGAATACCTGGGGACTCAACTTCGATAAAGAGCTCCTGAACATAAAGGGCAGAGTCCTTCAATCTGAGAGGATTTTCCAGGGCTCCCGTTCGGTATAAAAGCAAAACAAATTGCTCTCAGGTTTTGTCCGGAAACGTGCAAGTCAGGAAGAATATAGAAAATAATCTGTCCGACTCCTTTCCCATCTATAAGAAGAAGAAAAGATATAGTCTTTGTACCGATATTTAACCTTATGTAACTCTTAATATTATTTTTTGTTAATAATCTTCAGCCAAAGTGTTTATCAAAAGTCATGAGTCAAACAAGGTCTCATGTAAAACCTGTGCAGAATGTTGTTGTTAAGCAGTTGAGTCAAACTTGGCTATTGCTTTTTGTTTTCAACACAGTTTGACTACAACCCCATGCAAGCTGACTGGTCCAGGGAGATGAAAGGGCTTCCTATCATCAAGGCCCCCCCACTGCAGAAATGGGTGGTGTTCTGCACCAGACGCAATGCCAACGACGCCCAGACCCTTGTACAGACCTTGGGCAAGGTCTCAGGTCCTTTGGGCATTCATGTGGACAGACCCACCATGTGAGTTATTTACGTTGGAAGTTGATCATTAACCACATGTCAATATCAGTATCAAATAAATGCATAACGACTAGCAAGTAGTGTAAGCAATAATCAATTTTAAAACATCCGTTGTTAAAAATAGCCTGCTATACATCAGTCATGTTGTTTAAAGACGGGGTGCCGTGATTTTCAGTGATTTCCCCCCCCCCCCCCCAAAAACATAATCATCAGGTATTATGGTTACACTAGGAGGAAGATTTTTTTCAAAAAAGTGTACAGAAATGGTTAAAATTAAGTTTTTATGTGGACACGCCTCCAGTTCATTAGGTATACCTGGTTCTCACCTTAGCACCTCCTCCACCACCTTAGCACCACCCACCAGTCCTAGTCCCTCCTTCTCCTCATGCCCACACCTGTTGTGTTATGATAATGAGGGGGAGGGTATAATTTTACTATGTCACTAAAGCGCTGTTTTTCTATTGGCACGTTTGACCCTCAAGGTTTCAGCCTCCAGGTAGAAACTCAAAATAGTCAGAGAAGACATAAAACACCATAAAAAACCACCAGGGGGCTTATTGAAGTTCTATCAACCTCATAGAGACACATGAAAAAGTGCAAAACCATGGCACCACTTCTTTAAGACAGATGTTGGGTTCATTGTTTACCTGGTATGCTAGTTATATTGGGACTATACTGTTCTGCATTCTGTATACAGGATGTGATTATTTACCTTGTTTAACCCATTTTGGGCGGGAACCCCTATTGTTGTAACTATACCTTTCAAGACGGGAACCCCTTTTGGGATTTCTGTTGCTATGTACAGTATATAGCAACATAATTTTTTTGTAATTTTTGAATACATATTTGAAGTTTTTCAGAAAACTTAGGTCAGCATTTAGAAGCCGTTTTTAGAATTGGCCTCAGGTCTAAATGGGTTAAAGACTAGAATTAATGCTTGATCTGGATAAGAGCGTTCCTAAATGCTTAAATTGTACATTTGTCCTGTTGTGAAGTACTTTGGCAGACCCTGCAACTGTATGTTAGATTTTTTTTTTTAATATACAACTCTCAAATGCGTACTTTGCACACAGTTCAGCGTTGACAGGTTAAACAATTGTTTCCTTTTTTAAAGGGTGGAATATGATGACCGGCAGGAGGCGCTCCTAAAAGCCTTGCAGCAAAATGTAACGCAGGAGACCCAGATGGTAAGTGACTAAAAACTCGGATCTAACCTTTTTTATTAAGTCTGGAAACTGAAACATAATTATACTTAATTGTACGATGGTGTTGCAGCAACACTGTTGTTCACAGACAATAGCCAATCTACAATCTCACTACGCATGGTGTTGTATAATTATAACAATCATTAGTTAAACCAATCCAACTATAAGATATGAAGAATAAACCTCAGCAACAAACCAAAGCAAACAAAGCAGAGTCTGTCTGTGGATCCGCAGAGCCTAAGCAAGCTGTTAAGAGTTTTTGCGAAAGCACAGAGTAGGAGAGAAATAACGCAGTAGCAACTGGTGCACTTAAATGAGCTTATTAATATAAATGTACATTTAGGTTCTTAAATTAAACACCTAAGACAGGGCGCCACCGCCAAGTTAAAGGTAGGGGAAACGCTGGACATGGCAGATTCTGACTGATCAAAACCACTGCCGTTGTGGGTAATAGATAATCCTCAGAAGCACTTGCATTGTAATTGAATGAGCCACAGCCCATAATTAACTCGGTGACCTGTGTTTACCCTTAATATTAACATGGAACTGTTGTTGTTGGTATTGTCATTTGGTCTATTCTCATAGGTGGTTGTGGTCCTCCCCAGCAATAAGAAGGACAAATACGACAGCGTCAAGAAGTACCTCTGTGTGGACTGCCCTACCCCCAGTCAGTGTGTGTTGTCTCGCACCCTCGGCCGCCCACAAGCCCTAATCACCATCGCCACCAAGATTGCACTGCAGATGGCCTGCAAGATGGGAGGAGAGCTGTGGTCACTCGAGATCCCCGTTAGTGCCCCTGTCACACAATACATTTAAGTTGTGAGAAGTGCATAAATTGAGTGGGGGGGGGGCAGGCATTCAGTTGGGGATATGACTTCAAATTCAATATCACGATTATTCCTATGTCTCGTATATTTACGATTAATGAACGATGTAGATGGGCAAATTTGGCTATTGTATGTCACCATTATACAACAAAGTATATTACAGGGTTAAGTGGTTAATCAGACTAATTGATTTAGTGTATTATCAAATCTGTAAGAATTTAAATTAAAACAATTCTGCATCTTGATTATTTGATCAACCTACATGAACAAGTTTAAGTCAGTTATTGGTATTCCTCCCTGTTTTTGCAGCTCAAGCAGCTGATGATTGTGGGAATCGACTGTTACCATGACACCGTTGCTGGAAAGAGGTCCATTGGTGCCCTGGTGGCCAGTCTGAACCAGGGCATGACCAGGTTAGTATGTAGAGTCACCTCAGTCTTACCCTGTGCTCAGTCACAGCGCCAGTAGCCTCGGAAACCCATGCCTTTTTTTTGTGTTTCAAAAGGAAAAAAAGGCTGGGCGAACCATGCAGGAACGCTGGTCTTAGGACCTTGTTATCTCCTAACCAATCAGAGTGCAGAGGGGCGTCGCTCTAACTTTGGTGACGTCAGCGTGCTCCGTGCACAGGCCGGGGGGGGAGGGGGGGAGGCGGGGTCATAGATTGGTGAAGCAATAGGAAGCGCCGCAGGATCCGCCCTTCAAGACCATCGATTGGGCTCGTTCTTTCAGTCACAGCGCCAGTGATTTTGTCTGTGTGTTTACAAGTTAAGGCCTATTCATACTCGACGTAAGACCCTTAAGTAAGCATAAGGAACGGAGGGGGAGACCAAAAAAGGGAGGGGGGATTGGGGGTTTGTCCGTCGACTGTCATCCGTCAGGTTGAGCTCTGAGCTCAACCTGACGTACCTGACGTACGTTCACTGCTTCCCTCTGGAGGATGAATAGCCTCTTGGCCCTAATCACGCATAAGAAACGTGTCAAACTATGAATGCACTGACGTAAAGAACGTACCAGCTCCTCACCCCCGACGTACGTCAATACCCATCTCCGTCTAGTATGTACGCCACTTTACTGTCACTAAAGCTAGCTTGTGGGTGTCATTAACGCACTGTAGTTTGGACGAAGCGGAGTGTTGAAGAGCAATGTTGGCTTGTCTGGAAGCGATCTATAATTAATCTAGCTCACTGTGGCCTGCTATAGAAATGAATGACTGCCAGTCACTAGACGCTGCTGGTATTAGATGTTGTACTGAAGTGTTAAACATTCAAAGAAAAAAAAAACTCTGTTTCTTGGTGCTGAGCCAAACTGTAGGGGGAACCAGGCTAGGGAAGAATGCCAGCACACAACTTTTGATCCGATTCATTTCTTCTGATAAGTGGTTTTATTTGTTAATAACATTCTTGTCTATTTGTGTGTCTGTCCTGTTGTGCGTTCCTCCCAGGGCACTAGAGTCAGTCCAGCGACAGATGATCCTGGCCGACTTTGGCCCTGAATTCTATGGGAAGCTGCAGTTGTGCTACCAGAACCTCCGTCTCCCTTATACAATGATGAAGTGGAAGTGGGTTCATTATTATTATTCATATCAGTGCACACTAGGGGCAGTGGTTCTCAAACGTTGCGTGTCAAGTGACCGTACACATATAAAGGTAGACTCTGGGGCGTCGTTATCTGTGGGCGCCATGTTTGGGAAGACATGCTGCCACTCAAAGTGACTACTGGCCAATCACAGCGCATCTTTTCCGGCACTTGTCAGAATCTAGTTGTATAGAAATAAACTAGATTCTGACGGGTACTGTACCTCTGCAAGCCCACAATGTGTCGCGATGCAACACTTAGTGAGCTTGTAGATCTGATATTTTCAAAAGATTTGTATACGTTTGAAAACTTGTGAACTGGGACATTCTGCATAATGAGTGCTTTTGGTACTTTAAGTACATTTTGATACCAATACTTTTGCTCATACCAATACTTTTGTACTTCTACTCAAGTACATTTTGAATTCCAAACTTTTACTTGTAACATAGTATTTCTGCATTGCAGTATTGGTACTTTTACTGATTTGAGTGCTTTTTCTACCACTGACTAATACGTGTGTGTGTGTGTGCTTGCTGTAGGTTGAACCTGCGTTCCTGGAACGACATGCTCCTTGTGGCTGTGCTGACGGGGCAGAATGTGTCGGGGGTCTACACGGACACAAAAGGCAAGAAAAATAACCTGGAGGAGGAATTGCATGTGATCCTACTGCGAGTGCAGCACCTGCAGAACCAGCACAGGTATTATACACTAAGGCCACGTTTACACGGCAACGATCAGAACAGAAAAACGACAAAGTGCTGTTGCGTTGTCACTTTTTATTTTGCATTTAAACGGAGACGTGATTTTTAAAACGCTGTTGTGTGCATGCCAGGTGGCTAGGTGCCGTGTGTCGGTGTGACTCGCTGCCATATAGACCAGCCACGCATGCGTGGAACCACTTCCGTTCCATTTCCTTTATTTACATACCCCCGTGCAGCGTGGTTCCAGAGCCGTAAAGAGTTCTGACACTATAGCGTCGACTCCCATTGTAAGAATGGAATGCGGAAGTGCTCTGTCTATCTCAATGAGACAGTTCCAATGTTTGGAACTATAGCCCATAGGAGCCCGCTTTGCGGCGAGATCAAAGCGTGTCGTTACTCTCTTTTCTACACTCTGCGTGGTTCAACTTAGGGTTGCCATGTTCGCTTATTCTAAGCGACTTTGGGCTTGTTTTTCCTGTAAAGTTGCTTGTTGTGGGGTTTTTTTTGGCTTGTTTTTAAAGTGTAGTTGATTTTTTTATTATTTACAGGATCTGGCAACAGTGGTTCTACGGCTCTGCAGGAAAGCCTACGTGAAACATAACATCACACTTTTGCGGATTCCCCTGTATTGCACGTTTAGATGGAGTTAGTTAGTTGCGGATTCAAGCCCCAAAAACGCTGTTGCCGTGTAAAAGGACGGCACATCTGATAGTTTTATTTAGCCGTTTTCTCTAGAGACCGTTGTCGTGTAAAGGGGCCTAATGATAACTCAGAACAGGTATATACACTAATAATAACTCGGAACAGGTATATACACTAATAATAACTCCAGAACAAGCATCCGGGTTGTAAATTGAGGCTATATAGGAAGTGACAGTTATTTTGAATGGCCTGTAGTCTCGCTGTCTCACCACTGCTGGTGTCAGAAGCAATTAAACTCCATTCAAGCGGATGGGTTTTTGCCGAACTTTACACTTGATTTTATGACCTAAACACAAATACTATATGCATCCAGTGGCTAGTTTAAAGTCTTCTTTCAATCACCATGATATGCGTTTTGGTAAATTATGGTCCCATTCGTTTGAACACATTCCCTGCCATTGACGGAGATCTCCGTCATTTCACACAGAACCAGGAGATAACGTGATCCAAAGATTTACTGCTCCAGTCACTTCCTGGTTAAAGTATTTGGGAAATATTCTGTATCTCGGCTCCTGTGTTGCTGTGATGTTTTTTTATTTTTGGCGAACATGCTATTTTCAACGGCGTACAACAAGCAAACGGGAGGTCGGGATGACTTTTATTTTTTTCTCCCGTGGAAGCACAGTGATCATACTGGAGATAAATATTCTGTGGTTCTTGAAAGATTAGTCGGAATGCTTAAAAATGCTGGCAAGAAGCTACAGCCTGTTTTTAGAAAACCCCTGGCAGTGAATGTGTTAAAATGTATGATAAAGTAGGGTGTGTGCTGTAGTGTTTACCTTGTGATTTTGATTGACAAGCTACACAACCATGCCAATGGCATTAATTTCAGAGAATTTTTTTTCTGACCGGATATAGAAAGATGGCAGATTTGAAATTGCTGAAAAATAGGCTTGAGTTACGTTCTGTAGAGTCTGTGGGCGTAACGCTGTCCATAATTTTCAAAAATAGCAGATATAAAGCTGCGAGCTTGTACATCTGCTATTTTTGAAAAATGTTTGACTGTTTGAATTTCTCTTCTGGGGGTCCCTATCACACAACCTTCTCAGATGGCGGTCCACGGCCAAATGCAAATCATTTTGGGGGTCCTTGGCACAAAAAAGTTTGAGAGCTACTGATTAGATTTAGAAGGCATTTGTAGACTCTGTCTCAGGTCTTAATGGGTTAATCTGTGTAACAGCTGTTGTATGTCTTGTGTTGATGTTGATGCTGAATGCCTGTGTAACGGTTGTATGTTCTCATGTGTGATGTTAATGCTGACTGCCTGTGTAACGGTTGTTGTACGTTTGTTCTCAGGTTCCCGGAGTTGTGTCGCTACCTGCGGGTCGTGTTTTGTTCTGGATCCCAGGAACACCAAACAAGGTTTTACACTCATCTCATTTCAAACCATCTTATCAGAGGGTAATGGGCCCCTAGGGTACCCCCCCCCCCACCCCCTGTGTTAAGTGTTGGAGAGCGTCTGTTGCAGAAAATCGGCCGTTGAATGGGCTGTGGGTACACTGTCGCGTCGGGTCGAACGTTGTAGGGAGGCGTCGTCGGATAGCAGCATGGTGGCGTAGAGGGGACTAAGAGGGGGTTTAGAGCTCTCTGGTTGGCTGCTTGGCCTTGCTAGGAGGGGTAGTGGAGACCAGTGGTGCAAAAATGTACTCAAATTGTTTACTAAAGTATCATTACTGCAATGTAGAAATACTCTGTCACAAGTGAAGTCTGGAAATCAAAATATTTACTTGAGTAAAAGTATTAGTATTATAGTACGGTAATCTAATTTAATTTTGGTCACTTTTACACATCCCTAATTCGTGTGTGTTGCTGAAAAGTGACATCAGGCCATAGGCTATTTTTAGCGCCGTAGTAGCCATCTGTCGGTGTGGAGAGGGGTACATTCAACTTGTTTTCAAACCTGATCTCCCAACTTAATTCGACTTGCAGTCTGGACAACAAATTTCGGTGTGTGTAGACGCCTTTACACCTGACCATTCATTTTTGGATCTTACAGACGACTAAAGTAGTGGTTTTCAACCTTTTTCGCGTCAAGGACCCCCAAATTGACACACATTAGCCCACGGAACACCATTTCAAAAGATATGCCAGGGGGTCCCAGTCTATATAGTAGAGGCCCTAGGAGGGGTCCACGCGCGACTGCTTATTTTTTTTTCTAGTTTTGATTTTTGGCATCCATAGGACCTCTAATATTGGGATTTTGATGATCCCAAGAAAAAAAGTGGTCCCAAGTGTGTTTTTTTCAATGTTTTATTACCCCTATGAGACCTGGGAGATGGCTGGCTGGAACGCCGGCGAGAGTGTCTTTCGGAGACTGTGGAACGCTCAAATTTAGACGTAGCCCAAAGATAGAGATACCATTTGATTCCAGACAACCTCAGGTTTCCAATGAGAGCAACCTTTTCATGCTACCTTGTCAGGAAGGGGGCTAAATACCTAATGATTCAAAGTTAAGACAACATTTTGGCGAGGGAAAAACGACCATCACCATTTTCCAAATGGTCCCTTGAGCTGTGCACCTCAATATATGTGAATGGAAATGGGTTAAATGGATACCTACAAGCCTCCCCTGTACAGACATGTCAAATTTATGCCAATCTCATGCAGTTTTGGGCAAGAACCATGCAGTGTTTTGCATGCAGTACAAATATGTAATTTCCGCCTATTGTAAAAAGGAGACCACTTTACTGCATCTATAGCTGTATGAGACCACTGTACTGTATCTATAGCTGCATGAGACCACTGCACTGTATCTATAGCTGTATGAGACCACTGTACTGTATCTATAGCTGCATGAGACCACTGTACTGTATCTATAGCTGCATGAGACCACTGTACTGTATATATAGCTGCATGAGACCACTGTACTGTATCTATAGCTGCATGAGACCACTGTACTGTATCTAGACCACTGTGCTGAATCTATAAACCACTGTACTGCATATATAAACCATTGTACTGCATTTATAGACCACATACATTGACCACTGTACTGTATCTAATATAGACCACTATACTGCAACTCAACACAACTTAAAACAAATATTTATAAAGCACATTTAACATGACCAGGTCACCCAAAGTGCTGCACAGGTCGCCACGAAGGCTCGGTAGATGCAGTACAGTGGTCCACAGATGCACTAGAGTAGTCTACAGATGCACTCGAGTGGTCTACAGATGCATTATAGGCGTCCACAGTGGTCTACAGATGCACTAGAGTGGTCTACAGATGCACGACAGTGGTCTACAGATGCACTAGAGTGGTCTACAGACACACTAGAGTGATCTACAGATGCACTAAAGTGGTCTACAGACACACTAGACTGGTCTACAGATGCACTAGAGTGGTCTACAGACACACTAGAGTGGTCTACAGATGCACGGCAGTGGTCTACAGACACACTACACTGGTCTACAGATGCACTAGAGTGGTCTACAGACACACTAGAGTGGTCTACAGATGCACTAAAGTGGTCTACAGACACACTACACTGGTCTACAGATGCACTAGAGTGGTCTACAGACACACTAGAGTGGTCTACAGATGCACTAGAGTGGTCTACAGATGCACTAAAGTGGTCTACAGACACACTACACTGGTCTACAGATGCACTAGAGTGGTCTACAGACACACTAGAGTGGTCTACAGACACACTAGAGTGGTCTACAGATGCACTAGAGTGGTCTACAGACACACTAGAGTGGTCTACAGACACACTAGAGTGGTCTACAGATGCACGACAGTGGTCTACAGACACACTACACTGGTCTACAGATGCACTAGAGTGGTCTACAGATGCACTACACTGGTCTACAGATGCACTAGAGTGGTCTACAGATGCACTAGAGTGGTCTACAGATGCACTAGAGTGGTCTACAGATGCACTACACTGGTCTACAGATGCACTAGAGTGGTCTACAGATGCACTACACTGGTCTACAGATGCACTAGAGTGGTCTACAGATGCACTAGAGTGGTCTACAGATGCACTAGAGTGGTCTACAGATGCACTAGAGTGGTCTACAGATGCACTAGAGTGGTCTACAGATGCACGACAGTGGTCTACAGATGCAGTACATGGTCTACATATGCACTACAATGTGTCTGTAGACCACTCTAGTGTGTCTGTAGACCACTATCGTGCATCTGTAGACCACTCTAGTGCATCTGTAGACCACTCTAGTGTGTCTGTAGACCACTCTAGTGCATCTGTAGACCACTCTAGTGTGTCTGTAGACCACTGTCGTGCATCTGTAGACCACTCTAGTGCATCTGTAGACCACTCTAGTGTGTCTGTAGACCACTCTAGTGCATCTGTAGACCAGTCTAGTGTGTCTGTAGACCACTTTAGTGCATCTGTAGACCACTCTAGTGTGTCTGTAGACCACTCTAGTGCATCTGTAGACCAGTGTAGTGTGTCTGTAGACCACTGTCGTGCATCTGTAGACCACTCTAGTGTGTCTGTAGACCACTCTAGTGCATCTGTAGACCAGTCTAGTGTGTCTGTAGACCACTTTAGTGCATCTGTAGATCACTCTAGTGTGTCTGTAGACCACTCTAGTGCATCTGTAGACCACTGTCGTGCATCTGTAGACCACTCTAGTGCATCTGTAGACCACTGTGGACGCCTATAATGCATCTGTAGACCACTCGAGTGCATCTGTAGACTACTCTAGTGCATCTGTGGACCACTGTACTGCATCTACCGAGCCTTCGTGGCGACCTGTGCAGCACTTTGGGTGACCTGGTCATGTTAAATGTGCTTTATAAATATTTGTTTTAAGTTGTGTTGAGTTGCAGTATAGTGGTCTATATTAGATACAGTACAGTGGTCAATGTATGTGGTCTATAAATGCAGTACAATGGTCTATATATGCAGTACAGTGGTTTATAGATTCAGCACAGTGGTCTAGATACAGTACAGTGGTCTCATGCAGCTATAGATACAGTACAGTGGTCTCATGCAGCTATATATACAGTACAGTGGTCTCATGCAGCTATAGATACAGTACAGTGGTCTCATGCAGCTATAGATACAGTACAGTGGTCTCATACAGCTATAGATACAGTGCAGTGGTCTCATGCAGCTATAGATACAGTACAGTGGTCTCATACAGCTATAGATGCAGTAAAGTGGTCTCCTTTTTACAATAGGCGGAAATTACATATTTGTACTGCATGCAAAACACTGCATGGTTCTTGCCCAAAACTGCATGAGATTGGCATAAATTTGACATGTCTGTACAGGGGAGGCTTGTAGGTATCCATTTAACCCATTTCCATTCACATATATTGAGGTGACAGCTCAAGGGACCATTTGGAAAATGGTGATGGTCGTTTTTCCCTCGCCAAAATGTTGTCTTAACTTTGAATCATTAGGTATTTAGCCCCCTTCCTGACAAGGTAGCATGAAAAGGTTGCTCTCATTGGAAACCTGAGGTTGTCTGGAATCAAATGGTATCTCTATCTTTGGGCTACGCCTAAATTTGAGCGTTCCACAGTCTCCGAAAGACACTCTCGCCGGCGTTCCAGCCAGCCATCTCCCAGGTCTCATATTGGTAATAAAACATTGAAAAAAACACACTTGGGACCACTTTTTTTCTTGGGATCATCAAAATCCCAATATTAGAGGTCCTATGGATGCCAAAAATCAAAACTAGAAAAAAAAATAAGCAGTCGCGCGTGGACCCCTCCTAGGGCCTCTACTAATACTGTATCATCAGCATTTAGTGTTCATTTAAAGGGATATTTCACTTTCAAAAACTTTTGGTCATTTTATCGTCTACTCAGGCCTTTGTGAGCCCCCCAGACAGTTTTTAAGTTGCTCGATTCAGTATTTATATATTTGATATTCATTTTATCAGACACGCCCCCTTCCTATACAAACCCATTATAACTTCAAACTCCATTTTAACCATGTTAGATTCATCAAAAACACCCGTCCTTGGTTCTGGTGACTCACCCTGCCCTCCTAATACGCGAGGGGCCGTGTTTTTTCAATTACTTTTTTCATTTATTTTAAATATTTTTTGGGGAAAATTAAAAAAATTAAATGCAATACAAAAATAAATGTTTTGAAAGTGAAATATCCCTTTAACTCTGAGAGGGTACATTTGGAACCAAAATTTGTACACTCTCAGAGTTACAGACGCATACGGATACATTTGGTTCCTAACTATTAATTTGGCTGGGGACCCCCTGTAGGACCACTGGTGGTCCCCGGACCATTGGTTGAGAACCACTTGACTAAAGTGACAACATGCGGGTCAATGTCTGAAGGTCCTTTTTGTCCAGAAAACTTCAAAAATAGCAGCTGTACAAGCTCTACAGCGCGGCACAAAGTGACACACTTTGAGCTTGTAGATCTGCTATTTTTGAATGGCCAACGCATAAATGGATATATAAATTATTGTGCTGCTATATTAACTACTTTTTACATTTATAAAGATGGCCATTTCACTTTGGCTAAACTTTTTTTTTGCTCCCACCGTCCTCTGACTCCTCTGGTTCGTTGTCGTCTTAAAACATTTTGGCAAGAGTGAAGAGTAGACTTTTTGTAAGGCATACATCGTCTCTTTGGTGGAAACCTCGTTCCAATTGAAGCCACTAGAGGCGAGAAATAGTACACAAATCCTACAAATGCTCTCCTAAGTGGGTGCCGCCTCGCGAACGTCTGATGTTTACTGGTGCTAGATTCCGCGAGAGTTTGATGCTGGGACTAAAGCTAGCTTGTGGGTGTCATTAACGCACTGTAGTTTGGACGAAGCGGAGTGTTGAAGAGCAATGTTGGCTTGTCTGGAAGCGATCTATAATTAATCTAGCTCACTGTGGCCTGCTATAGAAATGAATGACTGCCAGTCACTAGACGCTGCTGGTATTAGATGTTGTACTGAAGTGTTAAACATTCAAAGAAAAAAAAAACTCTGTTTCTTGGTGCTGAGCCAAACTGTAAAAACAAAGCGGGGGCTCTGATGAGCAAAGCATATAATTCAAAGCATATAATTAACATTTTGGGTATTTAGGAGACAGGTCTTACACATGTAGCTGTAGAACCAATAGTAAGGAGGTCAGAAACTTGGTGGTGGTGTCCTAAAATATTCAAATGTCTGTGCTGTTGAATAGGTGGTACTCCAAGTGTGTTCTGCAGGACAGAGGACAGGAACTCATGGATGGATTGAAAATGGCCTTCGTCGGTAAGTTGGGTTCATAAATGTTCTGCACTTCTGTTCATTCAAAAGCCGACTCTGTGCCTCCATTCATCAGATTTCAGCCTAGTATTTCTGAGACTACGGCTGCAACTATCAGATTATTTTCTTTGCGATTATTCTATCGATTGCCTTTTTGATTAACCGAATAGAAGCACGTTTGTATGTGTATATAAAAAAACTATAACCACTTGTTTTATAATTGAGTGAAAATAGTAGCTCTACAAGCTTGTAGATTGCAATTTTAAGGTTTTTTGAAAGTTTTCGCATATGACATGCTCAAAATGGGGATCGATTACCAATTGATTATTCGACGACTGTATAGATTATTTTTAAATCGATAAGTTCGATTAACTGTTGCACTCCTATCTGAGATGTAATGGTTTTTTTTTTTTTTTTCAGGTGCTCTCAAATCATTCTACAAGTTCAACAACCAGTTGCCCGCCCGCATCATTGTGTTCAGAGATGGAGTAGGAGATGGCATGCTGTCCACTGTGGTTGACTATGAGGTTCCCCAGCTGCTGGCTTCCATCAAATCCATGGGAACAGACTACGTGTAAGAACCTTATTTGTCCAAAGTCTTCTGCATTATCCAGACCAGTGGTTTTTCCTAGGAAGAGCATTGTTGGCTTTGATTCTAGTCATCTAACCAAGGAACCTTTTGTATACATGAATGTATATGACAGAAAATAGTTGAGAACCACAAATCCAAACTTTAATGGCATTATGGCTCGGCTGTTAAAACACTGGTTACCATAATATCAGCTACAAGTAATGGTTGTAGACATACGAGGTTTCTACCGACAGCAATGAGGTGCACTATGAAATGCTAAAAACGGTTTGTGGGTTTCTGGTCTCCAACTATAACCTTGTCCTCTGTTCTAGGCCCAAGTTGACTATGGTGGTGGTGAAGAAGCGCATCTGCACGAGGTTCTTTGCCTTCCTCAATGGCAAGTTGTCCAACCCTCCCCCTGGAACTGTTGTTGACACAGATGTCACCAGGCCTGAGTGGTAAGTTTTGGACATGCAGTACAATGTTTCCACCAGTATTAAACAATTAGATACCCACATGAGGGTCGATTAGAACATTTAGAAGTGGTTTTGTTTCATCTCCTTCCATCTTCATCCTTTAACAAAAGAATGGTTGCAATTTTACTCCCAGGTACGACTTCTTCATTGTGAGCCAGGCCGTTCGCATGGGAAGTGTCTCCCCTACCCACTACAATGTGGTGTACGACACCAGCGGACTGAAGCCGGACCACATGCAGCGACTGACCTACAAACTCTGCCACATGTACTACAACTGGCAGGTAAGCTGGCCTGTCTCACCTAAAGACAGCGATGACATAAGAATCTTACCAACATATAATGTTTCCCTGTATTTTGCTTTTCAGGGGATCATCCGCGTTCCGGCTCCCTGCCAGTACGCACACAAGCTGGCTTTCCTTGTGGGTCAGAGCATCCACAGGCAGCCCAGCGTCCACCTGGATGAGTACCTCTTCTACCTGTAACCTTGACGACTACCTCTACACCTGATGACTACCTCTTCTGCCTGTTACCCTGACGACTACCTCTTCTACCTGTTACCCTGACGACTACCTCTTCTACCTGTTACCCTGACGACTACCTCTTCTACCTGTGTACCCCTGACGACTACCTCTTCTACCTGTAACCCTGACGACTACCTCTTCTACCTGTAACCCTGCACTCACACCGCCACTGACTGTAGCTGTATCACTGTCGCCTACACTTGTTACCTTCCGTAACTTGAAACTTTACAGAAACGTTTTTTTGTTTTGTTTGCGTTTCTATTGTAACCAGAACCACCCCTTTGGAGGAATGTACGTCAAGGTATGCTCAATGCGTGAGCTTGTATTTCGGCCATTTTCACTAGTTGTGAAGGTTTTTGAAAGCCTTTGATTTTTTTTGCCTAATGACATACCCCAAACTCGATTTATTAATCGATTGTTTTATTAAGCTATTGATAATTCTTTTTTTTATAATCGATTAGTTCAGTTAAGTGTTGCAACCCCAATCTCAAATGATGCGTCAGTTTTATCATTGTATAGATTTATGTTTCTGGGTAGGGGGTTCAAACCTTTCCCCATTTTCCTTTGTGATGGCTTTTTACTAGCTGCAAATAGTATTTTGACCAGAGTACTATCCCGTATTTGTATTTTCCTCTGTGCGATAACACAGAGTATAAGGTAGCTCATAGGAACATGTCCCTGTATCTTTTATAGCATCTTGTGTATCATTTAAAAAAACAATACTTGGTGACATTTCCAGAATATGTGAATTGTCCACATCTAACCCACCTACCTAAGTGGATGTGCTAAGGAAAGATGCTGGTGCGGAAAGAATTTAATCACACCATTCACTTTTGAAGGGATTCTTTAATTTCCTTGGTATAATAGTTGTAGGTATCAAAAATAATTTGTTAATTCTAATCATTATATTCTGGAAGCTCTCCACCTGTTAATCGTTCTCTGAACAGACTAATTAGCTCTGGGGTTACAACAGTTCATTACAGTAAGGACACTTATCTGACATGGTTACGGTGTGTACTCTTATTTTATTATTTTTGTCCTGCATAATGCATATATTGTTGTATATTGTTGTAAATTTTGTTTTTTATTGATGATTCTTTTAAGTGTCTTATACCCTGCTATATCTAAAGTAGTGTTTTGAGTTTTCCTCACGGGACCAATAAAGGTCTGTCTTATTTCGTTTTAAATGAGAAAATCCCCAATAAAAGTGTGAAATGCCCAAATTGCAGTCATGTGATGCATCCTATATTAAAACTGGCTTAAGGGAGGACCAGCCGGCGGGAGCGTGGGCCGAAAAAGAAGCCAAAGTACAAGCACAAACCATAGGGCTCAAGTAATGTTTTACAAGTGGCTTAACAAAAAAATATTATATATATTGTTGCTGTAGTAGGCCAAATATTACTCATACATTCCTTACGTGCTCTAATATTGTAAAGATTTATAGATTAAAATTAGTTAACATTTCTGTCAACTAAAGTTTTCTTGTATCCTACAACACATTTATCGTCGAGGAGCCAGCCAGATAGATGTATAAACAAACCGGGGTGTGATTCCCTGTTACACTATGGATTCCAAATGCAAAACACTTCAGCTCCTCACCGCGGAAGAGAATATGTTGTCATTTATTTAATGCTCATTTTTACATGTATTTGTATTTAGTAATTTTGGTAGGCGAATATGCACGTAATAGCCAGTGTTGCCTTCATTTTAAGGCTCATATCTTTTGAGCCAGATTTTGTATTTTTTGTGCTCAAATGGCTCTTTGACTTAAAGTTGCTGACCCCTGCCCTAGTGTGTGTGTGTGTGTGTGTGTGATGAACACTGGTGTAGTTGACTGTTCTATCGACAAGTGGAACTTGTGGATGGAAACGGACAGTTAAAGTAAAGGCAAGAATCACGCAACTTGGATCCGCTTTGGGTGTCAATGAGTTACTTTTAATTAAATGTTTAGATCCTGTTATACTGCAATAAGTATTGCAGGATGAGATGCCAAATAAACTGGATTGAAAATGACATACTCCACCACAAAAAACTGTGGTCTAGTACAGTAAAACTTTGACAACTATTTAAATTTAGCTGAATTCTAGCAGGCCCCATTCTACATGAATTCTATTTCTCTTATGTAACAAAATAAAAACATGCCTAACTTCAAACTAACCACTAGATGTCAGTCATTGACTACTGCTAATCATGGAGCTATTGTACTGCTGCTATAGCCTCAATTCATAAGAGGACAATCCAGGGCCATATTGTACTAACAAGGCTATTGCCTACAGAGTAGACCCTACAGTACATTATAGCTTTAAACACGTTATCAGAAACCAATACATTTACATCAAAAGTCTCATAAGAGATGTTTTGTAAGATCAACAAAGCCTTAATTGTAACATTCACCATTCCACAAGGTCAACAGAAATACTGCACTGTTGCAAATGTTCCAATTGAACATTAGAGAAAGGGTTCTAATGTATTCTGCTTCTTTTTAATGACTTGATCAATGAGCAAGTGATCAATATATTATTGACCTCAAGAGACAACTGTTAAAACTAACTTCAAGTCTTTCCTAAGATCTTTGCCACCTTTTGAGACTATTTTTCAGTTTACAATCATAATGATAGTGAGCCAGCTCACTGAGGTAACATGCGCAGTTTACAGTTCTGTTTTGTACTATACTGTACTGTAATCTGATATTACAGTAATCTGATATACTGTAATCTGAACACTACTTCCTTTTTATTTGACCAACATAATTCTCCATTACTGTGCCATGTTCAACACCAGAACTGAAGCAGATCCAAATAAGGCATCCTATGACCTGAAAAAATAAAACTATGACTATATTAGCAAACATTTTACAAAGGCTGATAAAGCAAACATACTGTTCTTTGACAAAACTTGAAGAAAAGAAAAAAACTACAAAAGTCAGTTATTTCCACTATAAAGGGTAGCGTGTTGCTGTCCTCTTCTTGTTTGACAGCCCACTACTCTTCTCCCAAGAGTCCCTTCAAATGGACAGTGGTGTCACCTGGTCTTTTCACAAAGACAAGAAAACGCTGTGGACGTGATGTGGAACTCGGGGCACCTCACATTCTGTTATCTAAGTTGTTCTTTAGGCTGTGACCACGTAGAAGTAAGTATGGCACTCATCCGGGTCCCAACCCACAGGTTGAGGAGCGTTGCCTTAATGTGTCCAAAATTGCAGCAGCTGAATGCGGGGACAGAGTCTTTGTTTAGCTACATGTCCTACATCTCCTCGCATCCTCTGCCTGTGTCCTGAGCCTCGTTAGAAGGCAGCGTGGCCGCCTGCTCCAGCAACTGGGCCAGGTGTACATCTTCAGCCCTCTCTGCTGCTGACAGGCTCTCTGTCTGGGACAGGCTGGAGGGCTGTGAGTCAATGTGGTGCATAGACGATGACCGAGTCCTCGTGAGCCTGCAGGAGGACTGGTTGGGGCTGGTGGTAATCGTTGGGTCATCTTCTGAAAGCAACTCTGTGTCGTCTTGTGAAGCAATAGTAACAACAGGGTCAGGCAGAGCATCAGTCGAGCCCTCCATAAGGGAAGATGGTAAACAACATTCCTTCGCAACTTCACTCCCAGGAGGTTGGTACGGGGGAGGCCCTGTAAGCGGGGAGCCATGGGGGGTGAAGGTAGTCCGACTGTGGATGATGATGGGGTCTGGGGACGGCAGCGGAGCCTCCTCTTCGTCATTCGTGGCATCCAGGTCACCAGGGTTCTTGGAGGGGCTCTGGTCTGGAGAGATGGTGTCGGGCTGGTGGGAGATGATGTGGAGACTCAGGTCAGCTCCAGGCCAACAGGTGCTGGCTGAGGCAGGCTTCCCTCCCGGGGGGTGGACCGGACTCAGCAACACCGGCAGCTCTTGGCCCAGAGGCTTACGAGGCAGCTCCTCTGGTTTCCCTACAGAAACAACAACATACCTTTTTGTTAGAGTGTATCACACTGTTGTCTAGTTGAATGTTCATTTGTTGTTACTAGGGCGATGCCCGTTGGGAATGCACACCCATCGGTTATGCAATACCCGTTATACCCGTTGTCAGAGTACCCATTGTACCCGCGCAGTACCCATTATCATAGTACTAGGAGGACAGGCTACGAGTACTATGACATCATATTGATTACATCAGGGATTTCCATGTATGGGCATAAAAAGGACACAGGAAGACAGACAGACAAACAGGCAGACAGATACAGAGATCTAATTATATGGGCATAAAAGGACACAGACAGACAGACAGACAGATGCAGAGATTTGTGGATTTATAAAAGGATTTCTGATTTAACCAACTTCCCACTCAGCACTGCACTCCCTTGGGTCCTCAGCAATATACACAAAATGACTGAAGTCGATCGGCCAGACGGTTCTCGAGATATGCAGGGGAAACCCGGACAGACACGTAAGCCACGCACTTCGACAACCAAATGAGCAAAGTTTTGGAAAAACAAAACACAATTTAGCATGTAGGACAATAGTGTAGAGCACCTGGAGGCGGTATGTCTAGCTTCATCTTGCGTAGCTCTGTCATGGAGGCCTGCAGATGCTCTATGATGACATCATCGTGGTATAGGAAGGTCTGAGCAATTCTCTCCTGCAGGAATTCCCTCAGGTCCTCCAGAGACATCTTCAGAAGGCGCTCTGCACGCATGCACACACACATGCACGCACACACAGACAGAACATTGTTAGCAAACAAAGTCTGATATGATATGAATATTATGTATGCCTACACACCAAAATAATGACCAGCTGCATCAATAGTAAAACTAAGAAAACCTTTACGAGAAATAGAAAAGGAAGAAACCTCGGCAAGGATGTAGGCCTACACGTTTTTCAGTTTTAGATTGAAGTCTCTCCTGTACATACGTTAACAGTGTGAAGTGTTTTATCTCATAGTGTCTCTGAACCACAACCTAAGGCAACCGTCTCGTGTGCGCCAACAACATTTTTTCCCCAGATTCTCCTTACTCTTGTGTACTTTGAGGGTCGTGTAGGCCATCGCGGTGAGGAGTCTGTCTCCCTCCAGGATAAAGATATCCCACAGGCGAAGGGTCAGGGTGAATGGGGTCTACGATGACACACACATACGCACACACACACGCACACACGCACACACACACGCACACGCACACGCACACGCACACGCACAGGCATAAAAGTATCAACACAAACATTGTTACGGTCTCAACCCTCGTCTCCATTTCTGGCTACCGGTAGTTCATTCGGACTTGTCAATGCCAGCGGTTTCCCATCTCCCATCCCCTGGTCTCTTGCTTCCTGCTGCATGTAGCTGGAGTCAGGGGGTTTGTGTGGTGCTTCTCCCCAGACCACAGGAACCCACAGATCCCCATCCGGGGACTGGGAAGTGCTGACAACAGCCTTGCCCCTGCCAGACCACCAGCACCACAGGATTGTGGGCATGCACAGCGAAGGCTAATAGTAGTTTAGCCTAAAAACTGTTAATGTAGATCAAATATCACCAGGCACCGTTATTATTTTTATTTTTCTGTTTTAATCACACAAAAGATATCGGGTTTTAAATGTGTTGATTGTTGTTTCGATCCATCGTTTGAGCTCCAATGCAGTTGAATGCGGCGAATGCACAGCAAAGACTGGAGTGTTAATTTATAGGTGGTCTAAGTGATATTTATTGGTTAAAACAAAATAATTTTGAGTTAAAAAGTTATACAAATGAGTGTTTTTTTCGGTAATAAATATATAAAAATCCCTTACAGTACTACACCTTTAACTCTATTTTTATACTTTCAGAGATAAATTAAGCAGATTGTACAGTGTGGATAGAGGAGGAGGAATCTGTGATTTGAAGTAGGTATCTCACCCTGTCAATGAAACACTGAAGGAACCATTTGGTGCTGTAAATCCCTGTGGACATCTGCTCTCTGTCCTGGAGAGGGATGGAGAGAGAGCGATCGAGAGACATGCAGGAGTGATGACCGAAGGGGAGACAGAACGGAGATGGGTAGGTTAATGGAGGGACAGAAATAGAATGACAGAGATAGAGAAAGACCAAGGGAGATAGTGGGTGATATTGAGAGGGAGATGAGAGAGAGGGAGAGAAAGAAAAACGTAACATAGGGATACAAAGAAAGAGTCAGTGTACTTGCCATAAAATGCCATACTCTAAATTATGCACATTAAATGCACATTAAGGTTATCAGACATTAGCATACAGCACACTTCTGTTTTCTCATTTCATAAAGTGCTGTTATGAAATGATGAACATGTTGCATTACTCAAGCGAAGGCCTGTGATCTCACCAGATGTTTCTTCAGTTTGGGGATGAGTTTGGAAGTAATCTGATCATGATGTGTCTGGAATCGCTGCAGTTTAGGGAACCCGGGAACAAAGAGCCCTTTAGGGGAGCGAGGAACACGCATAGTCAGTCGTGTGAATGTGTTGTCGTGTATGTCATGTACGGTCGTGTGCTACTTGCTACCATCTACTATACAGTCTGATCTAAGATGGCTATTGGTTATCGCCCTGACTTTGCATGTGTAGTGTCTGCTGGGTTCTCTTTGCAAAAGAAATTCAAATGCGAGTTCATATACCAGAACTTGGTGTAAGTCAAGACATACAGTATGCACACAGAAACAAAAAACATGGAAAAATTAACAAGACACATTAAAACAGGTATTATTCTACTACTGCTACTATTATAAATAATCATAATAAGAAGAAGAAGAAGACAAATGTTTGTATGTAAGTCGTATTATTCGTAATACAATTATTATTAATAATAATAGTATTATGTTTCTGCAGTCGTGGTTGTCCTCACCGTGCATGGCGTGTCTCTGATCGGTCAGCAGCTGTGACAGAGCCCAGAAGGCATCTTCCTCATTCATGTACATCAGCAACAGTGCAGCAATCTGACTCATTCCCTGGCAGTAACTCACCTCCTGCAGGTCATAATGTTAATACTACTACTGGAAATGAACAGACAGCGACACACCGCTAATACCATTATATTTATACAACACATGTTGAAGACATTCTGTGCTATATCTACTGTATTTCCTTTTCCTACAAGGATTCTGGGATATCTGTTAGCTGTTATTTTGGTGTCCAATGTGATGGACAATAAACTCACCGTGTTGTAGACCGAGTATGCAGACAGAACATGGAACAGAGCTTGCTGCCTGTGTGGATAGCGGAGGAGAGGAGGGGAGAGATTAGTGAATAGCAGGTTTTCATGGGGAATATGCAATCCATGTATTCATTCATACATAATATATACTGGATATGCAGCTACTGTATAGGTATTTATAGTTGTTGGACTGACCACACAAAAAGTCCTACTATTAATATAATCCAAATGAATCTTACAAAACACTAAAAGATAAGATAAACCATTATTGATCCCCAGAGGGGAATTCAGCAATAACAATTAAACACACTAGAGGTACAAATAAGAGTAAGACTCAAGAACCATTCAAGTTCAAATTAAATAAAATAGAATACTGAGCAGAAATAGATGGTCTTAGATATCTGCACTGGTCTCTGAATGAGTGAACATATGTACGGTGTCTATCAATAATGTACAGTGAACATGATTTATGAATGAATATACTGTACATCTAGATGTTCTGTATAGTACGTTCTGTACATACAGTATTATGTACAGACTATCAACAATGAATATAAGAATGCATTATGTGTACAGTCTATCACAACAGTGAATGTTAGAATGAATATATACAGTCTCTGTCAACAGACCTTCAACAGTAGGTCACATCAGCCAACCGTGTTTCACGCCATAGCACATAACAGCAGCGACCATGCATTCTCTTGCTATGAAAGGAGCTGCCTTTTTGCAGGGTCGCTGCTCGCTGTAAAATATTGAAGCATTTTGTTGCAACAAGGCTGCTGTCCCAGACTTTCCACTGCAGGCCTCTGTGGTCTATTAGGCTGTCAGTGACATCACTCTGCTACTGGCTCCACTTCCAAACAAGCAGGGCTTGCTTCTCTCTCTCTCTGTCTCTCTCTGTCTGTCTCTCTCTCTCTCTCTCTCTCTCTCGCTCTCTCTCTCTCTCTCTCTCTCTGCCCCCCCCCACCCCAACTCCCCGCCTCCTCAGTCTGAGTTCAAGCTGAGGTTGCAAAATCAAATTCCCTGCATTAAAAGTGGAACAGTTTGCACTCTAAACTTGCACTATACAAACTGCCACACACTAAATCTGAAATCGCCAAACAACTCAAAAATACAAAATATAACAACACTGAGTCACACAAAACTCTATTTCCAAATGGGCGGAATTTAATTGTATTATTCATTTTATTTAACCTGTATTTAAAACAGCACTATGTAACTTTCCTCTTCTACCCTGGATTTGAACCCAGTTTCCTGCGCAAGCGCTGACATTTTTACCATTGAGCTAATAGAGGGGTAAATTGAATCTTTACCATCAGGTAAAAATTTGTGTCAGATCCTGTGTTTAGGTGAGACATGACATTTGACCCGATCTAAATGTCTCAATAGAAGAGCAGGGAGACAAAATCTAACCACCCAAATTGTATAAGTTATCTTGCATTAACGTACTCTACCATACAGATTGGACTTTTTTTTTTTTTATTCATTAAAAAGAAGTTACATAACAAGGCTTTAACCAGGAGAGAGTCGCTGATGGATTTCAAATTTGTTTTGCAAGAGTGCGCTGGCCATGGTAGGCAGCAATGCCAAGTCAACACAAAAGTCTCCGACAGACAAACATGCAACGAACGTGGCATCAAATCAATTTGATCATAAATACAAAACATGGAATAAGGTAATGTAGGTAGATAGGTATGGTAGGTATTTACTGTTAAATAAGATTTTAAAACCTGAATTGAGGCATGTTCTGTAGGTTTAAAGTCTAGATGAAATGGAAAAAACCTGTGTATCCTTTCTAATCCCATGTCATATAGACAGATTTTGTGTTTACAAACATTGAGACTTGGCACACGCAGGTGCCGGTTTCATGTAATCAATTCCCAACCGATACCCAAACCTGTTGTTTTGGGGAGCGTTGGTTTCTGTTCATTCAAACTCCTCTTGGCGAGACGCTCCTAGCGAGACATATATACTTCACCCCGTTACGGTGTTGCACGCCAAGAACAGCCGACATGCAAGCTCACATCGCGTCGTAGAGCGACGCGACCGTTGTGAGCTTGGAGGTCTGCTATTCTCGGCTGTTCTCTGCGCGGAGAGAACAGCTTCGGAGCATAAATTAGGTTTGAGGGGATACAGCTGTGCAATCAAGAAGGCTCTGGTGGCACTATCATAGAGCGATCTCTGCGACTGGAGGTGGGGTTTGGAGGACAAATGCTTTGAAAATCGCTATAATTGTTTACACACACAACATAAACATAATGTATATTTCAAGTCGCGAGAGATCACAGTAAACATCCATCCTAAACATTCCTCCTCCACACTGGGAGGAAAACAGAATCTGAAAGTTTGATGGGATGCATTTTTTACACGTAAGGCTGAGACCACTTTTACATTACATCTTATGAGCGGTCGGTTTCTTTTGGCCCCGGCCTGCGCGCGCATACTGGTTCTTATCAGTGTGACGTTGTCTGGAAATGCGTCCATTGTGCAGCTATTTATGCAAAACGTGAAATCTATTTCTACATATTATTATTATATCAAAATCCAATCATGTTTTTTTCAGAAATAAGTGATTCTGATGGTGATATTAGAAACTGGTGCTTACTTCACTCCAAATCGATCCATGAACATGATATGGTTTCTGAAGGTCCTGTTGATATCCAGGTCTATCTGTTTGATCTCAGACGAGTACAGCCGCGCCTGCTCCTTCATTCTCTGTGGAAAGAAGAAAGCAAGTGTCACGATTACGATTAAAGGTTTAATGACATTCACTTTTACACCACATTCAAAGTCTTTGTCCTGGTCCTTCAAAAGTGTACAAAATGTTTTAAGTGAAAATTCCATTCCATTGATCCATGGCAGGTGTTTTTCTCTCACATTTCTAAAGCCTTTTCAACTGCAATGAAAAAAGAAATCTTTGCCTGCGGGTGTCGCTGGTGAGGGATTTTGCCTGTCAATCATCTCCTCTGCTCCGCCCCCCCCAAAGGAAAGGATAGGGGAGGGGAGGGGCGAGGAGGAGAGTGGGCGGGATTAATCGACTGTGACCTCACTGTCGAAGGGCCAAGCTCAGATTACTTTTCAGCCTAATTATTCAGAAAACCCCAGACCACAGAAAATCCACTGAATGTTCTAAGTTCAGGTTTTTTGGGTGTAATTGAGGTCATAAAACCCCAAATAAAACATTGAAAATAAAAAAAGTGAAAATGAATGTCATGATACCTTTAAGATACATATTATACACAAATGGTGGAAAAAGTACTCAAATTCTTTACTTACATAAAAGTACCAATACTGCAACATAAAAATACTCTGTTACAAGTAAAAATCCAAAAATAAAAAATTTACTTGAGTAAAAGTACAAAAGTATTGGCATCAAAATGTACTTAAAGTACCAAAAGTAAAAGTACTAAATATTTGAAAATAGCCGATCTACAAGCTCACAACGCGTCGCATGCGTTGTGAGCTTGTAGATCTGCTATTTTCAAATAGCCTAGGTATAAAATAGGGCTAAAGTGGTTAATGTATGTTTCATTATATCATAGTTTATATCTGAAAAGTAACTAGTAACTAAAGTTTTCAAATAATTGTAGTGGAGTAAAAGTACAATATTTGCCTCTGAGATGTAGTGGAGTAGAAGTAAAAGTATCGGAAATTGGAAATACTCAAGTAAAGTACAAATACCTTAAAATTGTACTTAAGTACAGTACTTGAGTAAATGTACTTAGTTACTTTCCACCACTGTACACAATTACAGTGAACAGAACAACTGTGAGCCTCGCTGCATGTTTCACATCTCTATTACATCCCAGTTGGTTTGAGCTCTTCTCACTGACCCCTAATCCGGGAACACATCTGGGTCATTTTTAGATTTTTAGCTATAACCATTATTTTATACTTTGACTTTTCAAAAATAGCAGATATACAAGCTCATAGCGCGGCAAATCTTTTGAATATATATTTTCTAAGGCGAACGTTTGTAAAATATTTTGTTCCAGGGACCTCCAGAAGCAAAGATTTGAGTCACAAATGTTTGCTTTAAAAATATATATATTCAAAGATTTGCACACATTTTCAAGTTAAAAAAAAATCTGCAGATATACAAGCTCATAGCGCGGCACATGAGCTTGTATATCTGCTATCTTTGAATTAGGGTTGGGACGATATGGGTATCTCACGATACGATATCTGTGGCGATATTAGGCCCTCGATAACGATAATATCACGATATTCGATATATTGCGATATATTGCGATATATTGCGATATATTGCGGACCTCTCCGTTCACTTTTTATACCGTGTGAAAAACCGTGACTTTCCCTATTCTGGCCGAAAATCACCGGAGAAAAACAACGTGACCCGGAAATGAATTATTTTTTTTTACATCCGGCTCCGGGTGAGTCTGAAGGAGTCAGGAAGCGAAAGTGATCATGAAAAATAAACAGAATAGCACGACCACAGTCAAAAGTAAAAACTCGGGATTTCTCGTGCTGGCACTGAGGGTACTCGGGAAAAACTCGGGATATCTCGGGGCGTGGCACTGAGAGAGTTAAATATCTTTTTTTAATATCGATTTTTTTCGGCAGTATATCGATTATTTATCGCGGGAGAAAGTATCGCGATATATCGCGATAACGATATATCGTCCCACCCCTACTTTGAATAGCCAGAGTATAAAATATGGATAGAGTGGTTACACAGATGCGTTCCCGGTTGTAATGGGCTAATCTGCTTCTCTTTTGCTGAAGACCTCCTCCATCATAGGGAATACATGCTAATCCTAATGTCTGCTGTGATGGCAAGGTTATAAACAGTGGGTATGGTGGCGAGGTTATATATAGTGGGTATAAACACTACAGTGTTTATACCCGTTTACACCTGCTGTAACCTATACGTCTTTATACCTTTCAATCCGGGAATGCCGTCTGGGTCATTTCATGTTTCCATCTGCTTCAGAGGCTAAGAAATCATTTATTTAGTGAACATTGACAATTCTGTTGTCGACTAGTCGACACGTTTTTCAGAAAACTGTTAGGATTTAGAAGGCGTTTGTAGAATTGTCTAAATGGGTTAAAGGGTGCCAACCACCTAGGCCAGTGGTTTTCAACCTTTTCCGCGTCAAGGACCCCCAAATTGACACATAATAGCCCACGGACCCCCATTTGAAAAGATATGCCAGGGACTCAACCATTTGATTTCTTGGGGGTCCCAATCTACACTGAATCATCATTGCGAACGCGGAAGGAGGCGCGCCTCCGCCCAAGTGGAGCTTACTATGAAACCCTGCTCGGCTTGTGGCTCTGTGTCTCTGTGTCTCTGTGTGTGGCTCTGTGTGCGTGCACTGCCTGTGTGCAGCCGCCAGAGTGCGCCAGAGTGCACTACAGAGTGCGCCAGAGTGCACTACAGAGTGCGCCAGAGTGCACTACAGTGTGGCTGAAATCCACCTGCCCCTCTGTGACTAATTACACTCCTCGGCAGGGGCGCCGATGACGTGGGGGCGTCGGGGCTAGCGCCCCCACAGTCAATTGGTCAGCCCCCTCATGAATCTCAGATGTCAGGCTCAAACTTACAGTACCATTACTATTACCATTACTATAGCAGGGCGCAGATAGGTGTTAACGCGCCGTTGACACCTAGAACAATTGCCCAGACAGAGAAACGGCTCGCGGCGGGGGGGGCGGGGCTATTGCGGCTCGAAAAATCGAACACAACTTGTTTAGACCAGGGGGACTCGGCACCAAGCGTCATGTGAACCATGGCTATGGCTGTGTGCTAAACATGTTCTGCAGGTTTTGGCTCTGCCGTGTGCCCTTATTGAAATGAAGGGTCGCTATGCTGTGTCCCTTGACTCCCTCGTCCTGTGTGCACTAACAGTCACTCACTGCATGCACTGAATACCAGTGGTGGAAAAAGTACTAAAATGTTTTACTTAAACAAAAGTATAAATTCTGCGGTGTAAAAATACTCTATTACAAGTAAAAGTAAGGTATTCAAAATGTACTTGAGTAAAAGTAGAAAAGTATTGGTATCAAAATGTATTTAAAGTACCAAAAGTAAAAGTACTCATTATGCAGAAGGTCCCATTTCACAAGTTTTCAAACGTGTAAAATGTATACAAATTATTTGAAAATAGCAGATCTACAAGCTCACAACGCATCGCAAATCTGCTATTTTCAAATTGCCAAAGTATATATACTGTATAAGTGGTTTTGTAATAATAATAATCAAAATCTACAAAGTAACTATAGTAAATAAAGTTATCAAATAATTGTAGTGGAGTAAAAGTACAATATTTGTCTATATGTAGTGGAGTAGAAGTAACTATAGGCTACTACTAAAATAAGTACTTTTATTTAAGTAAAACATTTGAGGATGGGACACACTGAAGGATGGGTAGAGTGTTGTTAATGTTGTTTTATGGTCATTTAATGAATTAATTAAGCAAAAAAAACGCGCGCGCTTCGCGCGCTTATATGCCCGCGACGCAGTGGGTGGAGGGGGGGGGGGGGGGGGGGGGGCGCGAGTGGTGGTCACGTTCAGCCCCCATGGTCGCGCACAAAAGTCAGCGCCCCTGCTCCTCGGAGAGAAATATAGCAGCTACAGTCAAAAATAACACATCGACAAGCATCTACACGAGTTCATCTATTGGGATATCTAAGAATTCCATGTCATTTGTGCATATTTCAGGCCGGATGGCAAGTTGAAAAGAGGACAGTTTCGAGCTGCGTTCCCTTCCTGCGTTCGCGCGTCTTACTTGTCATTAGTGTTCATTTAACTCTTAGAGTGTACAAATGGAACCAAATGGACCCGTTAGGGTCCAATTGGTTCCATTTGTACACTCTCAGAGTTACACACACATAAGGGTCAATTTGGTTCCTAACTATTAATTTGGCTAGGGACCCCCTGGAACCCCCTCAAGGACCACTGGTGGTCCCCGGACCACTGGTTGAGAACCACTGACCTAGGCAACCACCTGCTTACCTGACAGGTAATCAGGAACTGTAAATCACCTTGAGCACTCGGTAGTCATTCCAGATATAATGCGTGTTCCCAGGGTTTGATTTGTAAAACAAAACATTTGCATTTTCCTAACCACTTAAGCGCTATATAATTCGAATAGGCAAATAGTGTAAATAGGCTATAGCCGATCTACAAGCTCACATGCTGTTAAGTGTTTTAAGCTTGCTATTTTTGCTATTTTTGAGTTATTTTTATGAAGACATAAATATCAAACATATCAGCCTACATTTCCCAAAGGTAAATGCATGTATTTAAAGCAGGGACAAAACATATCCCCACTGACGATAAGAACGAATGACCAGAGAGGGGAATATCAAGAAAAATAGAACCCAGCATGTATTCCATTTCAATAACACTTGTCCTCTTTGCTTTTGTCCTCCGTACAGAGATCCAGGCAATTTTGGTACCTTTTGATGAATGTGTACTGTATTGTTTTAATGTATAGCCTGAAACTGGGCTCAGCGGATGGAGGGGGGCTTCTTTTATCACTGTCTGTCCACTCCATGCCATTCAGCCCTATCTATGTGTCCTTGTGTTATGACTCAATCATAACCAGACCGACTCCGATCCGCAATCAATCGTATTTACATGCATGCCATTTTCCTCTTACGTTACCCTCGGGGTGGGATACCGGTTTGCATGTCATATGACGTACTGTAAGAGCAACATGGCAAAAGTAAGTTGTCATCACTACCTCGTATTTGCCTTCATTCTGCTTCTTAACTCTCTCCACGTCCAGCATCAGAGACCATGCTTGACCACGCAGCTGTAGGGGAATGCCTTTATACACCCTCTTTACCATCTGACAAGAGAGGATGAGAGGGGAAAAGGAGAGGACAAGAGTGTTGAGCCGAGCCCATACAAGGAGAGGAGATCTGCCAGAGCATTGTTTAAAGCAGACATAATGAGAGGCTTTAATGGCGTGTGAGTCAGTCTATGGTCCTAAAGAATAGCTGGAAAGAATTTTGCGTTAGTATTCGAACCTACATGGAATTACTATGGGATGGGTGGGGTTTACCAACATAATCTAACGTCTAATAAGCTGCAAGTCACAGAAAAGTACATGGAAATTACTTTAATATCCTTTCCTGTGATTATCTACATTTTTTGTCAATCATAATTTTTTCACCCCCAACTTCCCAGCATGCAATCCGGCCAAAATAAACCATGAGACCCATTAGCTGTAGGTGTGGCTCCTACAGTACTTACCCGGTCACTGTTCCTGTATTTCTCCCATTTCTTCACCATCTTCAGCCATTTCTCCACTCTCTCTATCTCCAGCTGCTTCCGCTATGAGGACGACAGAATCCAAGCTAACGCTTTTGCACAGTAAAATTCTTTAGCATAACTGCTATCCTGGACTGTGTCGTGAAGCCCTATTCTCTGAAAGGCAGAAGTACTGGTACAGAAATAGACAGTAAAATGTAAAGAAAGGCCATAATGTTTCAAAATGTTGGCCAAAATATATGGTCCAAACTATTTCGAACTCATTTCTGCGCATTTCTTTTTCCATTATGGATGGCTGATTTTGTTTGGGGTCAAAAGGGTTGAAGGACATGATCAATATTAAAGCAAGGTCAAAATTACATAATCGGTAATATCTATCTTCACAACTTGCAGAGTGCACTATAATAATAGCATTCTTTTTAGTTTAATTTCTTTCTTTCTTTCTTTCTTTCTTTTTGTCATATTTCTGGAAGTAATAATGAAAACACTCAAATGTAGCTCCTTCTGCTCTCCTTCATGGGGCAGCATGACTCCTGGTATTATTTATTACCAAGTGCATTCCAATAGAATGAAGATACACCCTACCTCTGTTCTCACAGAGGTTCAAATTTTATTGTTGTTATTTAAACCAATCAATCAGGAGAACAGGGCTGAGTGAGGGAGGAGTTCTGGTGAGGCAGAGCGACAGTGCCAGGCTAAGAGACATGCCTGAGGATCACATCTCTGAAAGTGGATAGCTAGAGAATGTGATGTTCCAGTCACCCACCCAACCAACTAATCACACACGCACGCAGGCTCGCACGCAGGCTCCCACGCAGGCTCGCACGCAGGCTTGCACGCTCACACACACACACACACACACACACACACACACACACACACGCACACGCACACGCACACGCACTCGCACACGCACACACTTACCTTCTCTTCATGTGCACTAATGGCAGGCAATTCCTCCTCACTGGGGATGGGAGACAAATACAATCAGAGAGAAGGACAGGTTGTAGGAGGGCGAAAATATATTGAAACTGACATTTAGAATGTTAACAGAGACAGGGGGGATGCAGTGAGACATGTTAACAGAGACAGGGGGGATGCAGTGAGACATGTGGAAGAGACTCACTGCATGAAGCCGAAGCGGTCTGTGGCTCTGTAGATGCTGTAGTCAGCATCCTCCCATGGGTCAATGTCCACCCCCTCCTGTCTGCCCTGGAAATGCGCACGCACGCACGCACGCACGCACGCACGCACACACACACACACACACACACACACACACACACACACACACACACACACACACACACACACACACACACACACACACACACACACACACACACACACACACACACACACACACACACACACACGCGTATGAATACACGTGCACGCATGCATATAGCCATAGAAGGTAGAGAATACACAAAGGCACATGCAAAGTCAAATCCAGTGTTAGATTAACTTGAGAGGGGCTCATTTAAAATGGTCAGAAGGGCCCTATATGGGATTATAACTGCTCAGGGTCCTAACAGCCTCAAGAATCGCCTCTGTTCACAAAAGGTGGAATATTTTGTTTTGCTGTTCTTTCTGGTTGTCCATCATGGCCCCTGGACCTTCTCTAGAACAGGGGTGGGAAAACGTTTTGGCATGATATTTCAGTTCCTTCTTTCTTATCCTCAGTTGTCTCATGACTCAAAGGTGTCTTTCCAAGTTCCCGTTCTTTGCCACCGCTGTGCATTTGTTGCAGGTGAGACGACAGAACTTGACGTAGTTTCATGCGTTTCATGTATGGTTATGGTATACACTAACTGTCTGGCTGAGATTTCAGTTCCTTCTTTTTCTCTCCTTTCCAAGTTCCCATTTTTCGCCCTCGCTGCGTAGCTGCTGCTGCTGATGAGATAAATACATTTCTCATTCGACAACAGAAAATAACACTCATGGCATCTGTTCCCAAACTCATTCTACTGATGTGTTTGTTGTCTAATTAGCTGTGGTTGAAAAGTAGTAGTAGCTTTGTGCTAAACCACTGATATGCTGCCAGATATCTTATGTATGAAGTTAATATTATGGCCTGAGTGTAGTGCTGGAGAAAAGGTCATGGGGTGTCTCAAATGATTAAGGTTCATCCACCCGGGAGCGTGAATGCGCTTTGCAAGTTTCATAGCAATCTGCTCATTACATCTTGAATGATCGTCTGTGAGGTGAGGTGGAGTCTCAGGCCCAGGGGCCCAAGGACTCGACTCAGGTTTTCTAAGTTCATTACAGCAGTGTTGATTTCGTCGACTAAAACTATGACGAAAAATGTTTGTCGACTACCTTTTTTCAATGATGAAAACGAAATAAAAACTAAGCTACGATGACTTAAGACTAAGACTAAATATATTGACAACGTTCGTCAACAAATGAAAACTAGACTAAAATGTTAGTGAGGGACTAGTGGAGAAGAGATCCAGTAGAACTAAAAGACAAGTCATTTTATGTTTGGTTGTGCTCAGGTGTTCGGCTCAGAAAATAGCAGCTCACAACGCGTCGCAGCATTCAGATGACTAAAATATGACTAAAACTAAATAGAATTTTATTCAAAAGACTATGACTAAAACAAAATCAAAATGTGTGGTCAAAATCAACGGTGCATTACAGCGGACCCTGTGTGTATAGTAAAAGTAATAAATAGAACAGAAATAATTGAGGAGCTTCACCCGGAGGACATATATCGCGCGTGCGGAGGAACAACCTATTCCTCACAGTTCAACACTGCAGCTTTCAGGCACCCCTTGACCAAACCCGTACGAGTTGGTCAGTATGGCGACATGGAACGCCTTCCCCCATCCAGCTTCCCTCTCGCCAACACGGCCAATTTAGTTTTATGTTTTTAATTATGTTTTGGCGGCTAAGACCGGATGCACTACAGAGGATTTAACCCATTTAGACCTGGAACGCATCTGTGTCACTTTTTCATTCGAGCTAAAAAGCATTATTTTACACTTTGGCTACGAGCTTGTAGATCTGGTATTTTTGAAAAATCGTGAAAATGTGTGCAAATCTTTGCACACTTGAATATATATTGTTTAAAGCGAACATTTTGAACTCAAATATTTGTTTCTGGGGGGTCCCTGGAACAAACATTTTTAGATGGGGGTCGGCGGCCAAATACATATTATTTTGGGGGTCCTTCACATGAAAAAGTGTGAGAACCACTGATATAGAAACATACGTTTCTTCAGAAAACTTTTGGGATTTAGAAGACATTTGTAGAATCGGCCTCAGGTCTAAATCAAACCCCCCCAGTCTCCGTGTGGTGTTGGGCAGAAACCTTACCCCGGCCCCACCTGAGCACCCCCCACACACACACACGCATGCACACACACACACACACACACACACACACACACACACACACACACACACACACACACACACACACACACACACACACACACACACACACACACGCAGGCTCCTCAATCCAGCACCAAGTTTCATTTCTAGACAAAACCAGACCACACACCATGCATAATCTCACACTTTATAAATCACATTTATTGTCCAATCTGCCAGTCGTGTCAAAACGTGCATTTAAGCTTTCATCACCCAACAAGCCCAAACAATGGTTAACTGGCCGCTCTCTGATGGAAAAGCCATTTAGAAATCTCCAATGTTGATGCAACAATCCTTATGCCGGTGTTGTTGACCCAGCAGATACAGAGGAACTATTTCTTCCAGAGAGGATCTCTCGATGCAGTAAAGAACAACACACAAACACGTATGTTTCATAACTGTTCATAGTATTATAATTTTTTCTATGCATAAGAAATACGTATGTTTGTTTTTTGTTATGGGAAGAGATAACATAGAAACTATGTGGCTCCATAAGTCTCTGTGGTCTATGTGTCATAGCATGTATATGACGCAACAGTGCCTAATTGAGAGAGAGAGAGAGAGAGAGAGAGAGAGAGAGAGAGAGAGAGAGAGAGAGAGAGAGAATGCAAAAGAGTGACAGAAAGAAAGAATGAGAAATAGATGTCTAAAGATAGGGATATTTTTTTCATGTAGATAGGCACTTGTTATTTTTCTAAATTTTTATCCCACAAATTTGTAACCCCATTTTTTATACCCAGTGCCAATTGTCTATGTAATCCTGGGCACTACCTTCCCTCTGCCAACCTAGGGAGGCCAGGGCCGAGCTCATGCCTCCTTCAATGCATGAGAGCCAACTGACCTTCTTGTCACCTGACAGGGGAGAGTTTCCCTGGTTGGACGTAGCGCGTGGAAGGAACACGTTATTCCAACCAGTTCCTTTCCCCTCCATCAGGCGCCCCGGCTGGCCAGGGGGAGGCAGTATGTAGATAGGCACTTGTGAAAGGACCCCTGTGGGCACTGCAAAAAGCTGCTAAAGGAAGCTAAAAATACCTTTCTAATAATATGGAGGCTCTTTAGGGATACACACACAATGATAAAAGGAGAAAGACAGAGAGAGAGAGAGAGAGAGAGAGAGAGAGAGAGAGAGAGAGAGAGAGAGAGAGAGAGAGAGAGAGAGAGAGAGAGAGAGAGATATGCAGTTAGGAGGGAGAAGGTGGTGTTAGAGATACAGTATGATGTATAGAATTGTGAAACAGCAGAGGAGAAACTGTCAAGAGGGCCGAATCTCAGAAAACCTGCAGAAACAAACAGCCAACATGCGTCTGCAGCAGACGTCTGCTCATGCAGCACTCCCAGGAGAGCTGTGCAGACGTCCCGCTCGCTTCTTGATCTATTTGCCAGCCTGTCCCTTCTCTGTTACTGTAGTACTGTGTGGTCGGGGAGGGGTTTGCTCTGCATACTGTATAGGTTTGGTTGCCTCAGGGCTACAAATCCCCAGCGAGACAGAGAACTCCCACTGACCCCTGCTACAAGAAATCACCATGTCCCCAGAGCAGTGGTTCTCAAAGTGAGACCGGGGAACCCCTGGGGGTTCCAGCAAATTGAGTTAACCACTTAAACCCCATATGGGTCGGAGTATACTGGTGTGTTTTCTGTTTTCTGTTATTGTGGGGAAAGCTTTCGCTGAAAATAGCCGATCGACAAGCTCACAATGCGACGCGCTGCGTCGCATTGTGAGCTTGTGCGATCGGCTATTTCCAGCGAAAGCTTTCCTCACAATACCGATGCTGGGGTTTAAGTGGTTAATGTAGCATCAAACGCAGTTTAACCACTGGAACCCTAATTTATACTTTATATTTGAAAATATCTGATCTACAAACTCACAACAACGCCTCCCGATGCGACGTGTTGTGAGCTTGTAGATCTGATATTTTCGAAACATTTTGAAAAATCTTGAAAACATTTTAGCACACATTTTCTGTTATATGGGGGTCTCTGGCACAAAATCTTTTCGTATGGGGATCCGTGGCCAAAATACGTATTAATTTGGGCGTCCTTGACGTGAAATAGTTTGAGAACCACTGCCCCGCAGAGGACAGTATGGAATCGGTGGCTATGCGCCATGTCACGACTAGACAGGACAACAGCTCCATGGCTCTACTCTTTGCCAAAAATAAATAAAGTGAGGGCTAAATTTAAAACACTGTATGTCAAACACCAGTGAACAAAGTGTCCCGGGTGATTAGTATTAAAATTACATACTGCAATTGCATGATTTGCTGGTCAAATCTTTATTCTACCAAATAACATAAACATACTTAATATTCTAAATAGTTATTTTGGAACAACAATTCACACCTTTTGTCCAAAGTTGTTCCCAGGTGAAAACAGTTGAAGGCTCATAGACGTAAATGCATTTCAGCAGTACACACGCACACACGCGCACACACACACACACACACACACACACACACACACACACACACACACACACACACACTGCACACATGCATGCGTGACGTACAATCCGCTACACATGCAGGGTCACACGGTGCTACAGGCACTAGTTCACAATCACAAAACACACATGTGAATTTGCATTGTCTCTCTCCCCTTTGTCCTTCTCAGAACGGCTGTCGCCGTTTTTAACCATGTGATGCTGTGAACTCTTCCTCCTGCATGTTCAAACGATAACACACAACTCAGAACTTTGAAGAATGTTGAGTTTTATACAAGGAATTTGTTTTGGCATTATTGCAGAGACACTCAACATGATAGGAAACAAACAAACAATGAATGTAAGACCACCAACAATAATGATCACACACGTGTGCACCACCAAAAATGCAGTGGTGTAAAGTAACTAAGTACATGTACTCAAGTGCTGTACTTAAGTACAATTTTGCTTTACTGGAGTATTTCCAATTGTCAGTACTTTTACTTTTAAAACATACATTAACCACTTTAGCCCTATTTTATACCTAGGCTATTTGAAAATAGCCGATCTGCTATTTTCAAACATTTTAGTACTTTTACCTTTGGTACTTTAAGTACATTTTGATACCAACACTTTTGTACTTTTACTCAAGTACATTTTGAATTCCAAACTTTTACTTGTAACAGAGTACTTCTACATTGCAGTATTGATATTTTTACTTAAGTAAAACATTTGAGTACTTTTTCCACCACTGCAAAAATGTGACTTAATTTGACTTTTCTCTGTACTGAGTAAGCAGTTGTGAGCAGGTTTTGAACATTAGGCTAAGAACATTAAAGAAAATATAAGTGCTACTTTGTACATCAATTTCCATCAAGACACAAAAGTTGACGGAAGAATCATTATTAAAACTTTCATAATCGACCTGTGCTTTTAGACGTTGGCCAAGAACCGTACATGTTTGGAGTCTCACTCACCGCAGCATACTTCAAGATGATCTCAGCACGTTCTTCAGCAATCAGCGTCTCAATGTCTTTCTTCATGTCAATATCTGAGGAGACAGGAACATACAGCAACAATATTAGCCGAGTTAAAACAGAGAACGTTTGAAGGCTGAACTGGCTTATGAACCAACAAAGGGAGCTGGCATACCTCAAAGTAGACCACACTGTTGTTATGTAATATGACACTACCAAATCCATTGCATAGAAACAAGCTGCATATTAATATTACACAAATAATTGCTGGTGCAACTCAGTGTGTCCACATGTGCAAAATGTGGAGTGTTCATTTAACACCGAGAGAGTAAAACTGTCCCTCAGCAGTCACCCTCATAATCACAGGGGATGTTATTTTTATGTCACGCTCCCAGTGTCTCTTGTACCAACCACCACTTCCTGTGTTTCCAGCCAGCTCTCTGGCCACCGGTGTGCGTGCGTGCGTGCGTGCGTGCGTGCGTGCGTGCGTGCGTGCGTGCGTGCGTGCGTGCGTGCGTGCGCGCGTGCGTGCGCACGTGTGTGAGTGTGTGCGCACACGTGTGTGAGTGTGTGCGCATGTGTGTGTGTGTGTGTGTGTGTTCACTGCTCACTGTGCCACTGAATCCACTGTGTCACCTGTATGTCAACACTGAAACAGTGTCTGAAATGTCAGTGAATTGGAATTGAAAACAGATTTTTTTTTTTTTATTTCATAGAATTATTTAACTTGTACACATTTAACCCATTTAGGTCACTTAGGGATGATGTGTCACACCTGCTGTGACTGCGGGGGTGGCACAAAGTGGGGGTGACAGACAATTGGGGTGCTTCATTATAAAGAAAAAAAACGGTGTGCATTATCACATGACCTGATGAGGATCCACAACAGGATCGAAACTTTGTCAGCCAAATAAAGAAGTTTGTGTACCTACTCTGGTACACTCTTTTAACACATTTAAAATGTGTGTGCGTGTGCGTGTGCGCGTGCGTGCATGTGCGTTCGTGTGTGTGTGCTTAATTTAACTAATCTCAATGTTTGCTGCTGTACTATCTGTTGGGTTGGTGTGACAAGCAGAATTCACTGAAGAGCTCCATGGCACATAACTGAATACCACTGGTATTGACCATCTGAGACATGGATTCATTGTGTAAAAGTTTGACTCAGCATTAGACGTGCAATCCTACTGTTTTGTACACACAGGGTATATGGAGTGTGTGTGGGCAGCATACAGTAGCTGGCAACTCTATCGTTCCTAGAGACAACAAGTATCCCTGTGCTGTACTGAAGAAAGCTCTGCAGCTCAGATCCAGCCCTCTGGGAACACTCATACAGTGCAGATTTTCTGTCCTACCTGTTTAATAATTGTCATTCTAGTTGTCTTATGAGAAACTAGATCAGCGGTTCCCAAACTTCTTCGCTCAAGACCCAAAAGAGAAATCAGATGTTTGCCCGGGACCCAAACTAGTGAAAATAGCAGATCTGCAAGCTCACAACGCGACGCTTCGCGCCGCGTTGCGAGCTTGCAGATCTGCAGAAATTCTTATTGAAAATGTTTGAATTTGTTTTCAACATAAATTTGTGATTACTTTGTGGAAATCTTTAGAAAATGATAAATAATAATAATTAATTAACAAAATGTAGGAAATAAAAAATAAAGGGATATTCACTTGCGAGTTGCGATCCACAAAAATGGATCCGTGACCCACAAATGGGTCCTGACCCACTGAACTAGATAGACCGACACCAAGGAAATGCAAATAAGGGGAAAAAACAGCTGTAGATGAGATGTAGATGACTGTAGATGACTTTCATTTACTCCCCTTTTAATTTACTTCTGGTGTCATACCTGGTACAGATAAGATTCAATAACATATCAAGATAAATATGAATACAAATAAAATAATGAATTGGAATTGATAAGATATCTGCTCTGAATGAGTGAACATACTGCATGTATCAATTAATATAGCCTAAATATACAGTGACTTATGAATAAATATGTAGGATATTTATCACTATAAATCTTTTGCCAATGTAATGAACACTCTGTTAACAATGAGTCAAATGAGTGTATATATGCATGGTCTATTAACAGTCTATCAACACTGAGGATATGAATAGCAACAGTTATTATAAGAATGGATATGTGTAGTCTATGTGAACAGTGAATATGAGAAGAATTATATACGGTCTGTCAACAGACCTTCAAAAGTGAGTATCTGGATGATGATGGACAGTTATCCTTAACATGCATCTGTTAAGATTTGTCTACGTTATATAAATTAGCAGTGCAACAGTTAATCAAACTAATAGATTTAATCAA
Organism: Gymnoscopelus braueri; assembly: GCF_963280865.1. Taxonomy (NCBI): domain Eukaryota; kingdom Metazoa; phylum Chordata; class Actinopteri; order Myctophiformes; family Myctophidae; genus Gymnoscopelus; species Gymnoscopelus braueri. The sequence continues at coordinate 20,432,184 of NC_137603.1, read as the reverse complement.
TAATAAAAATAATAAAAAATTTGTGGTTTATTTAAAAATATTTGCTTCTCAATTATTAAGTTAATTGAAAAGGTAATCAATAGAATAATCGTGAGTCAGTAGTCAAAGGTAGGGTCTTTGAGGACAAGGGTTGGGATCCACTGCTGTATGGTACACTGCTGAAGAACTTAGTAATAGAAGTCTCTGGGAACTATATTATCCAACCAGCGTTCACACAGTAAAACCTGCAGCGTAAATTTAACTCTGAAAGTACACAGTATGTTTAAAGCAGAAACATTGACCTGTAAGAGTCCACTTTTACATATGGTACGTACAGCCACTAATCATTCCTCACTGAGCCATTTTCCAACATCAACTGGATCCTCTGGTTCATGCAAAGGCCAACGGCCAAAGTACTGAATGCCAAGTGTCTGCTACTGGCCAAGTGACCAGTGGTTACAGTTACAAAACTATATCTGTGGGCCAGTGTGGGGACCTTTCAGTGCTTTGCCAGTACACAGTATTGAGTGTACTACAACACTGTTTCTCAAACAGTGGGTTGGGACCCATGTTTGGGTCGTGGCTACATTTGTATGGGTTGCGAGTATTTTTTTCGTTCGAAAGAAAGAAAATCAAATCAAATCAAATTTCAAATGATTGAAAAAGGTTTAAACAAAAAAAGCCATAACTTTTTGTTGTGACTTTAAAAACAATTGCAACATTTTTCAAAGGTATTCGTAAATTAAATACATTTAAAAAGTAGTGAAAATAGCAGATCTACAAGCTCGCAACGCAGTGCGACGTGTTGTGAGCTTGTAGATCTGCTAGTTTCACCAGTTTGGGTCCCGTGCAAACGTCTGATTTTTCTTTCGGGTCTCGAGCTAAAACGTTTTGGAACCACTGCACTACACTATAATTCAGGGGTCTTCAACAGGGGGTCCGGGACCCCTAGGGGGTCCTCAGAGTTACTACAGGGGGGCCGCCAAATCTTTGTGTGATATGATTTTTTTTTACATTAACCACTTGAACCCTAGCATCCCTTTTCTGAGGAGAACTTTAGCCAAAAATAGCAGATCTACAAGCTCACAGGCGTTGTGAGCTTGTAGATCGGCTATTTTTGGCAAAGAGTTATAGGTGTAGAGGGGAAAAAGAGCTGCAAAAGTTTATCTGAAACACCATTTTATACAATATAGAGGGGGTCCCTGCTTCATCTCTCTCTTAGCTAGGGGGTCCTTGCTCCTTGGCCTGAAAACGTTGAAGACCCCTGCTATAATTCATGTGTTGTTGTAGCTCTACATTCATAGTGTAGACCAGACCTATACAACACATGAAGTACATGCCGTCATCTGACTACAGCTAGCGCCCAGCGAATAGCAAGACAAAAAGCCAGAAATCAGTGAGATGATGTGTGTACTATGACATAGTACAGTCCATTACATAGTAACTATGTAATGGTTACAAACCTCAAGGCTTTCGGCAGTTTAACTCTATCTCATTTACAGATATATTGGTGTGCTATGTTACTGTATGCTATCCTACAGTAAGTTATGGTTCTCTTCACCATGGTATTGGACAGAACGGTACGGTACAGAATGACTAATGTAGTAAGTAAGCTGTATCAGGTACAATGTTTATGTTATGGTACAGTATGGCAACAGTCATAAAGGCTATATTTCTGTCGCGTCATGACCAGGAAGAAAATTGCCGTATACAACTGGAGCCACTGGGCTCAGTGGGGCTGTCATGAAATGACTCCCCAAACAAAGCAAAGTAATGAATCCCAGATAATCCACATTCTCTATAGGGATGCTTACAAATGGAGGTCCCAGAGTTATATAATCTGGACACGCCACGGGGATGCGCATTATAACCATATCTGGATTAGGAATATCTCTAAAGCAGGATCGTGCAATGAAAGTTTTCTGTTCCCAACCTGGACGCAAGAGGAATTGAGAACAAAGACTATGCAGTCTGTACGAGACAGTAAGGCTTGACAACAGAGTCAATACCACATTCAATTAACCCATTAAGACCGGGAACGCATTTCTGTAATTTTAGATGTCTTTGGGCTATTCAAAAATAGCAGATATACAAGCTCATAGCGCGGCACCTATGTGCTTGTAGATCTGCTATTTTTGAAAAATCGTGAAAACATATTTTTTTGATTTTTTTCCAAAAAACTTTTAGGATTTAGAAAAACATTTTTGAATCGGCCTCAGGCCTTAATGGGTTAAGAACTCCCGTTGAACTGCTGTAGCTAATGCTTTCTAATCGTGCATGTTCAGAGACAAGAGGAACAGTACAGCAGCATGGCAAGGAGAAGTATGGTTAGGGATTCCGACTCCCTAACACTGACATATATACAAAAAGAACCCATCACAGATCGATGGTGAAGACAAAGCAATCTGCCTTTGTGGCTTTTGCTGCTATAGTATGGAGGGGGGTTTACAGGTCAGAGAGACAGACCCGTAATCAATTACAGATTGTCAGCTGTCACAGATTTGATCCTCCCAGTTGCCGATACGTCAATACCACACATTCCGCACAGCCAAGTGTCCTTGAGCAAGACTACCTACCCACTAAATCACAGCTTTGCTCTGGATTTAAACGTGTCAGCCAAAAGACTAAATTGCAAACATGCACACATGCACCGATGTTTGATTGCATAGTGGCCTTAACATCTACCACATTCGCACAGTGTGGTATAGTACGCTACAGAATCCAAGCCCATTGGTCCCACAGTGGTAACCCAGTCTTGTGTTGAAATGCCCCAATTCACCACCCGAGGCAGCGAAGTGGTAAAGAAACGCATGTATAAAAAACTGTCGCTGTCACTTGACGAGGGTTTGATGTTTAAAATGCAGGTTGTGATTTGTCTGTCAGTGGGTAAGATCTCCTCCATGGCCAATATCTGTGTCTGAATGTGGGCTAACCAGGCTAAATTATTCAGTGTATGGAGTCTGCATCTAGCAGACGGTCAGTGACACAGATTAAATGCAGCAGTCAAACCCCATGGCTCCTCCACAGTTCTCTCGATGGAACATGGCTACGGCAACATCAGTTACCAGCTGGAAATGCTTAGATCAGGGGTGGGCAACTTTGATGATGGAGAGGGCAACTATATTTCCACACTCACTCCAGAGGGCCACATTGCATATACTGTCGGGCAGAAACCTCTTATCTCCAAATTTGAACTTTTTTCGTAAATTAATGCCGTACTTTACCATTCTGTCACACAAAAGCAGCAAAAATAACCGATCTAAAAGTTCAAAACGCGTCGCGTTGCGACTCGCAACGCGATGCGTTTTGAGCTTGTAGATCTGCTATTTTTGCTACTTTTAAATTGGAATCCTGAATTTCTTTTTGCTATTTTTGAATTGTAATCCTGAAAATTATCATTTTTATTTTATTTCAAATGCATTTGTATGAACTTAAATACAAATACATTGGATATAAAAAAAGACATTAGAATTTAAATACTAATACTAATATAGTTTAATTACTTCAGAGACTGAAGTAATTAAAGCGGGTCATGTTTGGAATTGTAACAGCTGAAATCAATAATATATCAGTATTCCGATATTAACCCGCGGGCA